>NC_077237.1:42371772-42743022 GCF_947179165.1 Solanum dulcamara | reverse complement strand
AAGTCTCAATTTCTACATATTTAAAGTGTTTTTATTTGAAGACATTTTGTGAAGTATACTCACACTCAAACGAATGTTCAATGCATGTAATTTGTGATACCATGGGCTTGACCTTTATGTAAATCTCCACTAATGTGAGAACATTTGAAATGAAATCATGTAGGACTTGTTATCGGCTTGTAATGTAGGCTTAGGGAAGGGTAGGATAGTCATTTAGGATAAAAGTGACTTAATTCCTTCTTGAGCATTGCATTGAATTTGTGCTTTCAACATTTGATCCTTATTGTTGTCCCTTTCTTGTTTACTTTTGGACTTCTTTTGAAGCTTAACTTGTTTGAGATTTTTTTGTTCATCATCTTTTGAAGTTTCTCCTATTTGTTTGGAGTGTTGTTCTTCTTTTGTTGCAATTTTTTTTTCTTGAACTTGTTGGAAGTTTCAACTTTCTTTTTTTTTGAAGTCATTCTTGCGTCCTAAACTTTGACGGAATTTTCAATTTTTGTCTTTGACAACTTTTAACTTTGAATCTTCTTTTGTAACTCATATGTCATCAATGCACTCAAAAAGGTCAGGCCAAAAGAGAGATAATGCGTATAAGCACTGAGAAAGGGTATCGAGTAAAATGTGGTTGTCCAAAGAAGTATGCTCAAAGTGGGACATACTAAGAATTAATGTCATTTGGTAGGCTTTGAAAGGCACAAATGGGTCAACGAATGCCTACAGTCATTTTTCAAATCAAACATTACTCAGAATTTTGGCTCAATTACATGCAGGCCAAGTTCTAGATTAACAATGCAATACAATTGATTTAATTCAAAACTCACCGTAAAATGCGCATGAAACAATGAGGCTAACTTTGTTCTTATCTTATATACACGCAAGAGAGTATTTTCATGTGTAACACAAGTATGAATGATAGGTACCAAAAGAATCTATGGATTGCCATGAAGTCAGTCCTCTCCATTGTATTGTTTGTTCTTTCATATGCACACTCTAACTGTATTGGCACTATCTAAGTCAAAACATGATTTTTTAAAAATGAATAAAGAATACCGAATTCTATAAGGGTTGCCTACATAGCTCATTTGGATGAGAATTTGGTGTGCGTAGTTCATGCAAGTATGACATATAATATGTGTTTTGAAAAGCAAACGTACTTTTTGAAAAATAAAATAACAGAATTGAGAAACTCATGAGTCACATTGAAGGGAGGACAACCCAATTTAAAAAAATGTTAAACAAAAACTCTTTTCTTTTAAAAAAAATAATAATCATAATAATAAAAATGTAAGATAAAAAAATTAAAGATATCTACAAAATATAACATCATGTACAAAAATTAATACGAAGATGTAGACAAACTCGGAGCGATGCCTCGCAAGTCTGGTGTCTGAGTGCAACCTTGGTTGAATTTTGGGAATTTTCCTCAAAACTTTTGCCCCTGTTCTAGCTTAAACAAACTCCGGTATTCAATGTTATAGAAAATGTCTTCTTGTGAATTTTTTTGAGATCTTATCAAAAATATTTCTCCAGTTTCCGTTGTAAAATAATGAAAAGCTTATGGGGAACATGACTGAGCCGTGGTGGCGCCTACGTATCCCATTGAAGCAGAAATTAGGTCAAATGTAGTTCCAACGATTGCCTACGTAGCCATAATTTTTGATAGTACAACTACAACTTTTGACTAGACAAGCACACCTTTTGACTAAGGAACCACAACATTTGACTAGATAACCACAACTTTTGACTAAACAACCATAATTTTTGACTAAGCAGCCACAACTTTTGACAAATAACCACAACTTTTGACTAAACAACCATAATTTTTGATTAAGCAGCCACAACTTTCAACAAACAGCCACAACTTTCGACTAAATATCCACTAAATTCTTGAAATAGTCTTGCTTTTAACCTTTGAATGTGCAAGTTTTTCTACATCTAAAAATATACAATTTACATACAATATACAAATAATAATAATAAAAAGATATCCAAGGCACAATATATGATATAATAAAAGCAAGGTGATCTTTCTATAGACCTAACATGCCTTGGATATTGGGTCATCTTAGGCTTATGCACCTAAAAAGGAATTTGGGTTTAGCTCTACACTAGTTTACTAAGAGTGAGCTTTTGAAAGACTGGTGCCCAAGTGAACAACTTGGGTTGGAACTTATGAAAACCATTGGCCACATGACGAACCCATAAATTTCATGCATTCCGAAAAGGTTATGTATAAGAAAGATCAGTTGCGGGTTCGCAAAATCGTTCTTTCAAATACAAAAAATCAGAGTTGATTGAAGGAATATGAAATGAATTCAAATGAAAATAGACATATAATTAAAAGAATAATGAATAAATAATAAGTACAATATAGATATAATCGACAAAATATTCAAGATACAATGTATGACATAATAAAAGCAAAATCTCCTCAATTTAAAGAAAATGAATTTATAATGGTTAAAATCTCTATTTCCCAAGTGAAGTCGCCATTCTTTTACATCTCTATTTTTGCAAATAAGGCGCAACATCGTGGGACTCATAAAAAATCTCAATTTATTTAGTTTAAAAAGAAATTTAAAGAGAAATATTATTTTAAGGAGTCGCCACCTAATTTTTTAGGATAATTAGGAAACGAATCAATTATTTATAAAAATATCTACGAAACCAATAGATTTTAGGTAAGGAGTTCAAGTAATTTTGAAGGGAAGATATTAGCACCCTTCAGAATCCATAACTGTGGGTTCCAGCTGAACTCATTTTTTAAATTAAGGAGAAGATAAAAATAATGCACAAGTATAACCATAAAATATTCAAAAAGAATAAAATAAAACAATAATATCAAAAACAACCTAATATTTGTCTAAAGCCAATAATATGCACAATAACAAATTAAAAATATCATTCGAATAGCTTCTTCGGGAGGAAATACTGGGTACCTGTAAAGATACTTAGTAAAAGTGTTAGTAATGAATAATTATGAATGAAAATAATAATAATAATAATAATAATTTAAAAATAAAATCTATTTTATGAATATGGAAGACTTTAGAAATCGATGGTAATTTCTTCATTGGCTAATTTTACTTGTAAAATTAAAAAAAACAATGCAAGAAAGATTAAATTGTCCAAACATAGCACAAAATGATGAGCTTTAAAATAGTAGCATTAGATCTATCACCAACAACAAAGCAAATAACCTTTTAATACACAAACAATATTAAATCTAATAAAATATTTCACACATCAAATAAATTAATACTAAAGTAACAATAAGAGAAAGATGAAATAGTACCTAAACAAATAAATAAATAATATAGCATAATGTAACATCCCCTAAAAACGTTGTATACGATGTTTCAATTTTCGCCTAAACATGATACATCCTCTGTATTTTGTGCATAACGTTTCATAGGTATATCCAAATTGAGTGATTCAAATTTCTGAGTAACCACAAGATCATTACCTACAACTTTTATGAAAACCATATTTTAAGATTCAGAGGTTAAGTAGGTCAAATAAATTAATTTTTGTAAGGTAGGATGCTGTGACGGAAATGAGTGTTTATAGAAGAAAAATCATATCTCACTGTAGGTTTATCCAAATTGGTTGATTCTTGAACTATATGAAACTAGACTTCTATATCTACAATTCTTATGAAGACACCAAATCCTAATAAGGAATTTATCTTATTCAAACGCAGCTCCCAAAAAGAGTATTCTGTCAAAAATAACTCATTTCACTTACCATAGAAAGATCTAGATACATTTGACATCACTCATGACATAAATTGTCCTCCATTTAATATCATCCATGACATCAATATATTCCACTAAATTTTCAGATTTTTTTTATAATTATTTTATTTATTGTTAGGTCCC
This sequence comes from Solanum dulcamara, assembly GCF_947179165.1. NCBI lineage: Eukaryota > Viridiplantae > Streptophyta > Magnoliopsida > Solanales > Solanaceae > Solanum > Solanum dulcamara. The sequence goes on along the minus strand of NC_077237.1, from coordinate 42,739,141 downwards.
TCTTTCCCACCTATAAATACCCACCTTATTTCCTCATTTTATTCATCATGCTTTCTCAAGCAAATCTTCTCTCTATACACATTCTCAAATATAGTTTTAGTTCTTAGTAGTGAAGAAATACTATTCCGGTGATTCATATATTCCGGGTATTAAACAAAACATTCCAGCAAGGAGAGAAGCTAGGACTCAAGAGTGTTCATTAAGTCTTCCGGTACCAACTAAATCTTCGGTTTCCAGGTATGTAAGGCTTTAATAAGAGTATTCATTCCACTCTCATGTTTAAATTATTTTGATTATATGATAAATTATATTTATTTTCTTTAAGTTCTACTCTAAGTTATGTGTGTATTTATCCATGGGTTCTTCCACCCATGTAGTCCAAAAACTCTTTCAAGTAAGTCTCTTGATTTCAAGTAATATTTTCTTATGGTAAATTCTTATTTTTACTTAATAGTATGAATCATGGTTAAATAAATGATTATTGCTCTATTTTGATGCAACATAATTTCATATATATGAATTGATGGTTTACAAGTAATTCCTCTATTTATCTATTTAAAGGCTCTTGAAATTAATGGTGGGTTGTTTAAAGCATGATTTTTAATTAATGGATTTCAAAGTATTTATGAATATTTATTTACATACATATTTGCAAGTTGAAGTGATTTGAACCCACCTAGTTTTACTATATTTTTAATAAAGTTTGACTTGAAAGCTTTGACTCTAAATAAATGTTTATAAAAGCAATATCTATGATAAAAAAGGGAGTCTTATGAAATGAAAGAATGATGAAATGATATGAATGATGGATTCTTTATGCAATAAGAACAATTCTTGCATATTTGAATTATCAAATGTTTTAATGAGCTATTCTACCGAATATGATGTTTGAATTCTCAAGTTATATGCTATGAATATTTTGAAGTATTAAACTATTCCGTGGGATTGACTTAGCACCGAATGAGGCATTGAGGTGGGATTCGGTAAGGGAATCCTAGTAGCAACCCCTTGTCTCATTAACTATGTGCCAACATAGGAGCCCTTGTACGCTTAGGCTAATGGATCCATAAATAGCCCTTAAAGTTAAAGTTAAAGAAATGAATGAAGTTGACGGAGTTCTACCCGGCAAGTAGTCTCCCCGGCCAACGTATGGGGTTATGTTGGATTCCATGTAATAGCTCGCATGGTCTTAAATGTTGGTTATGGTTAATTTCCCACAAAATGAATGTTTTAAAGGATATCTATATGATTTATTATGCATACATTAAATTATGTTCCATATTACATAAATGTTTTAATGTTTCCTCAATATTCATGCATCCTTACATACTTAGTACATTCAAAGTACTAACGCATACTCTTTTGCCTACATGATATCACCATATAGGGATCGGTGCTCCTCCTCGTTCTCCTCCACGTGGCTAGTTGATATTCCATTGGAGACTACTTTTGGTGAGTTCCCATGTTCCGGGAACAATACTCCTTTATCTTTCTAGTTTATGATATGTTAAGATATTTTACTATGACATTTCTTCTATTATGATTGAAGGTGAGCTAGGGACTTGTCTTAGCCCCGTTAAATCTAATAGTTAGAGGTATTGTTGGACATATATAAGTTGAAAATTTACTATTATGATTTCCGCTTGTTTATTTATTATCATTACCTATGAAAGGCTAAAAGAATGCTAAGAGGCTTGATTGAGGTACTTTCGGGTTTCTCATTCGCCATGTCACGTCTAGGCCCTAGGCTTAGATCGTGACACATAATGGATTAAAGGGACAAAAAGTAGTGATATATAAAGTAATGTTATCATTATACAATCATAAATTAAGCCAGTAACAAATAAAAATTAATAAATAAATTTCAACAAGAAAAATGGAGCTCATGGAAGACATCAAGAAGTCACCGAAAATACATAAAATAAAAATGAAACAGTAAAATGGAGCAGCCGTCAAAATGACCTTAAATGACCAATAAAATCAGTCCAGATATAACGATTCCCACCTTGAAAAGAGAGAGTAAAAATAAACATTAAGATTGTAATGTATATAACTTAAACTAAATTTTCAATCTTTAAAAATGGGGAGGCGTCAAAATTCGACAGAGAAAAATTTTCATTGGCCTTATTCGGTTAACACTTGTCATAATAACAACAAAGTAAAAAAATGACAAACAAAAATCATGTGAACAAACTCAAAGGGGAAAATTCCATGGCAACATCAACATTTAAAAGAAGTCCTAACCCATCGGTGACCCCTTAAAGTTGGCACCAACTTTCATTTAGACACCTAAACCAAAAGATGTTCATTTTAGACATCTAATGTAAGGGTCTGATGTGTCATTTTGACACCTTTTAAATAATCTGAAGTTTGAGTCTAGAACGTGTATTACACTTTCCTCCACATAGATTAGTTAACCAATTATATCCTGCCAACTCTACCAACTTTACACGTCATATAACTTTAAGATTAAATGGTCAAAAGTTGATCTTCAACACTGTCTCTCCATTGTCTCTTCAGTTCAAAGGAGAAACCCTTTTCAATTTCATCAATCAAAACCTAGGTAAGTGTATGAAAGTTCAATCTTTCTTGATTTTCATTCAATTCTTAGTTAATACTAACTGTTATGTTAGTTTATGTTGCCAATTTCAAGGTTTAAAGGTCGAAATCAAGTGTTGGAGATTGCATTTTTGTTAGGCGTTTTGACATTTCTATCAACTACTTCTTGTGTTTGCATGTTTCATCCTTGAAGAAGAAAGTGTATGTTCTGGTTGTATCCACTCTCTATTAGCATTTTGTAACTAGATTGTTTTTGGAAATTGCATTGATAAAGTAAGGAGCTTTTTGGGTATTTCCTTTTTGAGATATGGATGACTATATATTGAAATGTTTTCATCATGGGGGTCATGTTATCGCATATCCTAACCCTACTTATAGATGAGAAGTAGATGTATTTATCATTGCTATTGATAAAGATTATTTTAGCCTTGTCGAGTTTCTTTCATACACTGAAGACCTTGGGTACACAAATGTGAAGGGTTTTTACTGTCAAAATGAAATTAACAATGAATTTTTCCAAGTTACTTCTGCTATTCAGTTGTTAGACTATGTGAAAGACTTAATACATGGTGATGACTTTCATGTTTATGTGGTCCATGAAATTGATGAGTTAGAGAAATTGCCAACTTCAGCTAGTGTTTTACCATGGCCAAACTTTGTTGATATTGGAAATGTAGAGAATGAGGCTGTTTTAGATGTGAATGAGTCAGATCTGCATAGTAGTGACTAGATATAAATGTCATTCCTGATGAAGATGGTTCAGATCTTGATGAAGAATTGAGATCCTTTAGATCTGAAAGGAGGAACAAAAGAAATCTTAATCTTCAGAGAAAACAAATACCTGAAGAAATATCAATAGGTGACGGTGGTATTGATAGAGGCTTTGAATATATTGAAAGAAATAAGAAGGATAGCTATGTTGGCAGATTAGGAGGAGATGAAGTGTATATTGATAGCTCAGACTGTGATAGTGATAATAGCACAAATGTATTAGATGTAGAAGCTGTTAGGGGTGTTGATCAACTAGGAAGAAGGAAGAGTAAAAATGTTAGGTATGATGCTGAATGTGAAGTCTCTATTTTTGAACTTGGAATGATTTTTGAAAATGTTAAACAATTTAGAAAGGCTTTGGAAAATTATGCAGTAGAAAATAATTATCAGATTAAGTTAAGGCCTAATGAAATTCATAGAGTGAGGGCTAGATGTAAATTCAAAGAAAAATGCTAATGGTTGTGTTATGGTGCAATTGATAGAGATTCTGGTAACTTTTTTTTATCACGAACTACCATCCTATACATAAGTGTTCTCCATCAAATAAGAACAAAATGTGTACAAGTAAATTCCTAGCAAATAAATTTAGGGATGAAATAACTAAACAATCATCCATAAGGATTTGAAAAATACAAGAATTATGTAGGGAGAAGTTAGAATTGTGGGTAGGACCATCTGTTACAAGGCAAAGCTAATGATTCTTAGAGAATCCATGGGTGACTGGAATATGGAATTTGCAAGACTATGTGATTATGCTGAGGTTATAAAATAGACCAATTCTGATAGTTCTATTTTTTTAAGAATGGATAGAGAAACTGCATCAGAAAAAAATTTAGTTGTATACTTCTATATGAGTTTGGATGCATTGAAAAAGGGGTGGAAGGAAGGATGTAGAAGAATAATAGGATTTGATGGATGTTTCTTAAAGGGTGCTTGCAAGGGTGAACTTCTAGTAGCAGTTGGCAAGAATGGAAACAATCAGATGTTTTCTATAGCCTGGGCAGTTGTAGCTAAGGAAACGAAGCATAGTTGGAGTTTATTTATTAATTACTTGAAAGAGGATCTGCAGTTGGGTACTGGACAGGGTCTTATTGTGATGGCAGATATGCAAAAAGTAATTACATATTACATTTGCTAATGCTATTAGATTATCTATAAAGTATTGAATTGCATTTTATTTTGTTTGCAGGGTTTTCATGCAGCTGTTGATGAACTGCTACCAAATGCTGAAGTTAGAAGGTGTGCTAGACATATTTGGTCTAATTGAAATCAAACCTGGAAGGGAGAGGAAAGAAGAAAACACTTCTGGAAATGTTCAAAGGCAAGTTTTAAAGTGAAGTTCAAGGATGAGCTTCATAAAATGAGCAAACTTGGTAAGGATATTTGTGCTGACTTATTGCATTAACCAAAGGTGTCATGGGTTAGGGCATTCTTTCAAGAGTATTCCAAATGTGATGTAGTTGAAAATAACATGTGTGAGACCTTTAACTCATGGATCATATCATGTAGATACAAATCTATAATAACCATGTTGGATGAAATTAGGAGAAAGATAATGACAAGAACTGTGGACATGATTAAATTTGACAACACCTAGATATCTGATATTGCACCTATAGCTAGACTTATCTTAGAGGAGAATAAGGACAAGTCTAGGACATACAAGATGCTTTAGAATGCTAATGTTGGTTTTAAAATTGGAGAAGGGGAGTACAGACATACAGTTAACTTGGCTGATAGAGTTTGTACTTGTAGAACTTGGCAACTGAGAGGCATTCCATGCCAATATGCTATTACTGCTTTATGCCACATAGAACAGGAGCCTGAACCTCTTGTAGAGCATTGGTATAAGAAGAATACCTTCTTAAAGGCATATAGTCATTTCATCCAACCAATTCCAAATATAAAGATGTGGCCTGAAACTAACAATCCAAGGATTGAACCTCCTGAACCTAAACCAATGCTCGATAGACCTGCAAGAAATAGAAGAAAGGGAAAAGATGAAGCAAGAAAGAAGTATGATAAAATGTCCAAACAAGGGGTGAAATAGACTTGTTCCATGTGTAAACAACAAGGTCATAACAAGAGATATTGCAAGGTAACACAATTTATACTTGCTTGTGTCTTTATCAATCACTTGTTGAATTTTTAATGAACATATATTTTGTGCTTAAATATTCAGATTGCTGGTCAAAGTTCAGAAGCAGCTACCCATAATTCATAATTTACTGGTCAAAGCTCACAAGGAAGTAGCCAATCTGAACCAAAAAACTTCAATCAACCTGAACCAAAAAACATCAGCCAACCTGAACCAATAACATTCAGCCAACCTGCATCAACAACATCAAGCAAGCATGCTTCTTCAACAATAGTTTGTGCTGATACAAGTAGATTTATGAGGGTGAATGATACAAGCTCAAGCCAACCACCATCATATGTGGATACAAGTATTCCTTTTACAAGAAGAATAATAAGTCAACTACCTCGGAGGAGAAAAGAGACTATTGTACAAAAGAAAGAAGTTGCAGCAACTGGAGAAGACTCTGCAAAAGGGGGGACAAAGAAGCCATCATATGGTGGATCAAGTAATGTTGGATTTGGCATATTCACAAGTGCAAGTGAAACCCAAATACTCAATGTATATTGTTTTCTCCTTTGGTTACATACTAATCTTCACTAGTGCAACTTACTTACTAATTTTTGTTTCTCTTTTTCTGTAAAAATAGCCAGGGACTTCAAGTCAAAAAATTCTACTAACAGGTTCAAATTTTAAGAATGCAAGTTCAACAGGCATAAACCTTGATTTAAAGTCTAAGGGCTTGAGATGGAAAAATAGAGATGTTATCACTACCTTTCAGTTTTAGTAAATGGCAAACAAAAAGAAGAAGTAACAACAGCTTGAAGTTTTGAATACTTTTTTCTATGTAATGTAATCACTTTTGAGGATTGTAACCTTGTTAAACCAATTCACTGATCGTGGTATTTAGCATAATGCTAACTTTGAGTTCATTATGAATTATGTTTTTGAGTTACATTGTGATATTGTTAAATGTTTTTGGTATTAAATTGTCATATCACATAATGTAATTGTCGCCTTGTTTCTCAAATAGAGATGTTGGAAAATACCATTGATGAAGGCAATGAAAAGCTACCACAATATCCAACAATTTGTAGGATTTTGAACTTTTAATAAGTGAAATATGTATTCACTTCAACAAGATGTGAATTCTATACAAAAATAACATCAAAATACATACAAATGTGGCCTAGCTAGAAATTTACAGCAACAACAACAACATGAAGACTCATTTCATCCAAAACATAGACAACTTTACAGCAATAACAACATCAAAATAATACTACGCCACCACCTACACCTAATGATAAACCACCACCTATACCTGAACAACACAACATATTTTAATAATTAGGCTTCAATCTCCATATTCCAAACATTACCAACCCATTAACGATCACACCAATAATAAATATATTTCTTGCTCGATTTTTTTTTTATTAAAAGCTTTGACTTTCTTCAACAAACCCCAGATCACCTTATTTTCTTGAGGAGGTGTCGATCTTCATACCAATAAAAAAATCACAACCACCCATTTTCTACAAAATCAATCAGAAAAAAACTTAGAAGCCCACAATTAATAAAAAATACGTATTCCTCTTTTGTTGTATTTACCGGAAATAAATGGATCTTTAAGATTCACATTGAATAAAAGTTTCAATATATGAGTAAAAATATTAACATAGAAAATTACTTTACCTTAGAAAGTTTACAAGTAAAAAATCTACGACCTGGATTTAATTGGGTTCAAGAAGTCTTTAATAGTGCTTCATTACCACATTTACAATATCGACATTCATCCAAAGAGGCCATGGAATAGTTGGAGAAGCTCGACATGAAAGTGTAGGAGAAGAGTGACATGAAAGAGAGAAAAATAAAGAAGAAGTGAGAACTGATTTTTGTCTTCTTCTTTTTTCAAATCAGAGAAACAAGCTAAGAAATTAGGGCAAAAATGAAGAAGAAGGGGCATAAATATATAGATAAGAGAAATATGACCGTTATAGGCCTTGTTTAATGCCATATCAGATGAAAAAATAGCTTCTACGTGCCTCAGGTAGGTGAAAAAACACGCGAGGTGCCAGCTTTATAAAAAGTATCAAAATGACACATCAGACCCTTAAATTAGGTGTCTAAAATAAATATCTCGTGATTTAGATGTCTAAGTGAAAGTTGATGCCAACTTTAAAGGGCCACCAATGGATTAGGCCTTAAAAGAATGGATGATGATGATATCAAAATAACATCACATCATTACAAAATTCAATTAAAGTTGCTGGAAAATTTTAACATTTTCAATAAAGTAACTGTACCACTAATAAATCCAACACAAAACATAAAAGAAAAAATATTAGTATCCAAAATAATTAAGAATAATACATAATCTAAAACGTCCTAGAAATATCTAAATAATAAGAATTCAGTAAAATATAAACAAAAGCAATGAAGATAAGACAAATAAGAGTCTGATAGTTTCATGACACGGGAATCAATATTTCTTTATTTATTTATTATGTTTTTCCAAAATTAATTTAAAGTTAGCCACTAAGGCACCAAAATAATGATAAAGTCCACTATGACCAGAGCAATAACAAAAATCAATGGAAACCTACAATAATTATTAAAAATTAACCCAAAAATAAACTTATTAGCAAATCAACAACCTGTGAGTAAAACAGAGGAAAAAAAATAATGGAGATTTGAAGAACGGAATTTGCTGGAGCTCATTCAAAGAAACAAAAATTGAGATAGAGAAAACACAAAAATAATTATACAAGAACAGCCCAAAATTGCAGCTAGTCCGAAAACAAGAATAAAATGATGATGAAATACAGATTATCGGAGTTTGCTGGAGATAGAGTATTTCCGGATCTGGTCAGAAAATGGAACGAAAGCAGTGGGATATTCGGTGGTTTCTCCAGTGTGAGGGAGATTGGAGAAGAAAAGGGGTGGGTGGTGTGTTTGGTGTTGTTCCAGCTTGGAGCCGACCGGACATGACGAAAGGTTGAGAAAACTATGTGGTTTAGGGGTAATTTATAGTGAGGGTGAAGGAGAAAGTGGACAACAAAAATAAAAAAAATGCTTGAATAATGCAGAAATGTGAAGGAGGATTGTTTCTCATGGATTTGGTCTTTGGTTGTTGACCTATAGGTAAAAAATGGGTGTCATTTTTCTTTTGGAAGAATAAGAGAGTAGATAGAGAGTGTTTGAAACTAGGAAAAGGTAGGGGCCGCAAAGAAAAAACAATATAAACATCTTTATTTTTTCTTTTTTTGTACAAATATGTACAAAGTAAAAAAAATAGTCAAAACTTACTTTTCCTAATGCCTAGAATAAGGGAATATGCTTTCTCATTTTGAGGAAGAAAATATGGAATATCATTGAATAATTGAGTCTTGTATTTGAAAGATCGAAGTAGTTAATTTTGAGTATGGTGAACCAAAATTGGATGTCAACAATTACATGTGATATAGGATTGTGCTTCTTGAGCTTTAGACTCCATTCATCTATTTTTTTGATTCTGGTTGAGCCTTAGACTAGTTTAGTCTCGTAAAATTCTTAGTTTAGGCTATAAGCCTTGCTTATGAGTTATCTTAGCGTGATTATACTTATTAGGATTGATACCGGTGGCCTTAGGCCAGATTGAGCCTTAGATGCCTTAGAATTTGCTTTATTTCCCTCGTAGTAGTGTGTTGCTTGTGGTAGGGATTATTACGGATGGTGTATCTTGTGCTAGTGCTTGAGACCTTAGTGGCTCTTCATAGCCATATGTTTGGATTAGTTGTGCTCGATTCTGAGCTAGTGTGGCATGATTTGGGGTAAGGCGTCATTCCTTGAGTTGTTACTCTCCCCTGACTTTGATCCTGAGCCGTTTTGATTCCTTCACTTTATGATTAGCGGTAGGATTGCCATGCCTTTATTTAGCTGTTGTTATATTGTTGGGCCTGAGGCCGGATTTGAGAAGTAGCTGGACTCCAGGTTAGTTCTCTTTGATTTAGTAGCATGGCAATTTTGGTTTTGTATTTCTGATTTCGAATTCCTTGTTTAGATGATGGTGATGGCATGCATTGGATTGGTTTCTCATTATCACATATTTTGTGGTATGATCACAATTCATGCATTGGTTCATTATTATCATTCATGGAAAAGAACTATTTTTGTACTGAGGCTATTTTAAATTGGTTTTAATGAGAGCCACACCACTTGGATCACTTTGTTAAGCGGTTTTAGAGATTTATGAGGTGTCGAGGATGTGCTTCTTTCTACTTGAAATATTAGAGGCATCTGGGATGCACTCAACTTGTACCTTGGAACTTTCTTAAGCTTCTTAAATTTCTTGAAAGGTTCTTAAATTTCGTGGAAGGTTCGTAAGCCTCTTAGAAGTGACCATGCGAGCCGAATAATCTATAACGCTACCAAACAACTCTAAGGAAGGGAAAATGTGACACCCCATAGTAAGAAAGATTGAAAATATGATTATAAGAATTCGGAAGGAGTTGGAGGCCAAGTAATGAGTCGTAGGACTCGACTTACTTACGTAAGCTACCAACTTGGAAATCTTACATACTTAAGTTACTTGAGTACATATCAAGCTTACGTAGCAAGAATTACATAGGTTCGTAAAATAAAATGAGATTACAAACCCACAAGGGGGAAAAGAAGGTGACACATGGCAGCATGAGAGAGTGCCACGTGGCAGCAACTGGATCTAGGAGGAGGACCCTACATGCCACACGACAGCACGTGATTGAAGGAGGTGGTGTGTTGGCCCAATGAGGGCTTGACACGTGTCACCACTCACCTCCTCAGGTGGCCTATATATATATATATATATATATATATATATATATATATGTTTTATGATCATCCTTATCAAGAAAAGTCATTATTATATCCTAAGTTCAAGAAAACTCTAGAAAAAAAGAGAAGAGAAACCCTAAGCTAGAGAGAGGCTACAGATTTAGAGAGGAAAAAGAGGTAAGTTGTCTGATTTTATTCCATAAATTAATTATCTAAATTTATGGTTTGGAACAGCCAAAATGTTAACAAACAACCACGAAGTTTTAGCCGCGCTAAAAGAACTTCTGAGGCGAGTTTTGGCAAGTTTTGACAAGTTTTGGGTAAGGTAAGGTTTTTTCTTTCAAATTGGAGTTTATGATGTTGTTATACAGTATATTACATGTCTTAAATGAGGCTTGAAGTGGAAAACTTGTATAAGGATGCTTGACGTTAGAAACAAACTAAATTGAAGTTGTTATAGTCAAATTGAAGTCGAGTAGTGTGTTGTGAATGTGGTGCTGCGGTTGCAGCTGGTTGGGTGGCATGTTTCAGGGATGTAAAGTGTTCTAAAAGGGGTGTGGGTACTGTGGGTTGCATCCACACGACCCTCCATTTCGTATTGTTAAAGATTTTATGAAATAAAGGTTAAAAAACTCTATTTTGGTATCGTAGTTTTGAGCTAGTTGTTTGGAGTTGTATTGAGTAATGTTGAAGTGATTTGATTATATATATAGCTGCTGGTTGTTGTTGGTAATATGGCTGCTATGATTAGCAGTTGGATAGGGCAAGTTACAGGAGAGATGCTGCCCGATTTCCGGTAACTTCGAAACTAGTAATAAACTAGTCGAGAGAAATGAATAAGGAAACAATTCCTATGGATACTTGGTTGTAGAGTTGGAAATTGGAAAGTGGAAAGTGGAGGGTTATTAACCTTAGTATTGCTTTCATGTTAAACAGTTTCAAAAGACGACGAGGCGAACGTGGTTAAGGGTAATCCATAAGAGGTATGTGAAGCTACCTTTTTTCTCTTGGCATGTTTTTGGCATAGGTATGTAAAGCCATCCCTTCTTTATTTTGGCATGTCTTAGATGTAAGTGATGAATAATATGAGCGTTGGGGTAATTCCATTCACTAGTCCTAAACATGATGCATGATCCTTACTCACCTTTAAATGTTATGAAATTCAAAATACGCTTTGAGGATAATTCCATTTATGATCTCCGAGTATAACTCGTGACCATTATTCACTTCTGAATGTTGAATTTCTCAAAGTAGTTGACCTACGACCCTCGAGTCTCCTATTTGATGAAGAGTAATTAAATGCATAAGCTTCTATTCCTAAGGTCTCTACGATGACAAATGTCTCTAATTCCATAAGTTGCTTAGCTGTGTCTCGATACACGTCTATGATTCCTGAGACTCCAGTTGACATGATCCCTAATGATGTTTAGAAGGTACTCAAGACGATTACTACTCTAGTCTTCAAGTGACGGTTCACTTGGCTGTTTCATTGAGTCTGGATGATGATTTAAGTTGCATATGGTTTCTCACTACTCTACTCGTGCACGCTGTAGCCCATCCTTCGAATCCCATAGAGGGGCAGGAAACGTTATCGTGCACAACTTTACTACTCCTTCACTGAGTCCCGGGCCATATATATATATATATATATATATATATATATATATATATATATATATATATATATATATATATATATATATATATATGAAGTATATGATGATAAAATGTCGTATATGATGAAGTGAAGCATACGATGATGTCGTATGTGATGATGTTATTCACCGAGTCTCGGGCTGGATATATATATCTATGATGATATGATGAAAATATGGATTGGGACGTATATTTCTTGGCATTATTTTAAATTATGGATCAGGCCGAACGTTCCTCGATATATTTTACTATGTGATAATGGCACTGAGTCCCATAATGGACTGGGTGCGGTATGATATATACACTACTCTTTCACTGAGTCCCTCACTAATGGGTCAGATACGATAGATAGGTATTCATGTAAAAACATAATGATGTATTTGTAACATATGAGATAATGCTGTATACGATGGCATGATGCCGTATATGATGATATGATAAAAACGAGCCCCACAATGGGTCGAGTATGGTATATGAGGAGGATGTACGTGGCCTCATTTCATAAGGTGCAGGCATAGTAATTGTTAACTGTTATACTTATTTTCCTGCATCCCATTTCAGCTGTTGTCTCAGTTATGATGTTTTATGCTTTATATACTCAGTACATGTATTGTACTGACTCCTTTTCTTTGGAGGGCTACATTTCATGCCCGCAGGTACAGGTACATATTTTGGATATCCGTCAGCTTAGGATTTCCAGTCAACTATATTAGGAGTGATCCACTATTCTGGAGCCTAGCTTGTTGGTACCGATCCTCCTATGTATACATTTATTTATTCAGGAGTACGACGGAGTCCCTGTCCCACCTTATGTTATTGTTCTTGCTCTTAGAGGTCGGTGGACATGTATGTGGGTTGTATATGTATATGTGTACAGTTGTCCCAATATGTTGCAATGGCCTCATCGACTTATATGTTATCGTGCCTGTTGATATATTATGACTCAAATAGGGGACAAGCTTACTTATAGTTAGCAGGGGTATACGCGAGTGTCCAGTTTGGGCACCCATCACGACCTATGAGGTTAGGTCATGACAGGTTTAGCTACTCATTCCTCTGGTACCACAATAGAGATGACTTGTTGTAAGACCTGGTTTGGGCCTAAACAATGTATATAGACTTTTCGCATCTCCTATGATAACCTTTATTCGTGAGTACCACTATACTTGTTAAGGGAGCTGCATGGGTCCTACCTTTCTAGCCGGGCTAGGGTAGGTCTATACACTTGGTTACTTATAGTTCAGATTCTTCTACTGCATGACCTGCATTTATATATATTGCCTATCACTAGTGTAACTTGTTGCTATTTGGCACCCTTCGATTTTATGATGGCCGATAAGGTTATGTTTGCTATTTGTACCATCCAGGCTTGTGGGGTTTGGTTGGTTATTGTTTGATTGCACTGATAGTTGGTTAATTGCATGACTTAGACTTGACTTGATGCTGTTACTCCCTATTAGGTTGAGTTGCTTTAGGCTTTAGGCTGCCTTGTTATTTAGTGGTGAATGTCGTCGACATGTCCTTATTTAGTTGGCTCTTGCAGTACTTCCTTATTATAGGTAGGATGTTGGCTCTTTCTTTCAAGTACGTTCTTTGACTCAAGTTCTTTGCTTTGTGTGCCTTATTTCTTTATTCTCATGTTCCTATTCTATCATGTTATATCTCCCGTGTAGTTACTTGTGTTGTACCTTCTTTATTTACATGTTGTTTACACTAAATTTATTTGTGGTGCTCAGTTGGCCTATGTCTACTGAGCACCATTCATTTGGTAATCACACTACACTTACAACCTATAGATCATAGTACGATTTCTCATTGTTTATTTCAATTTAGTGCAGAGCAACTTTTGGACTTCGGAGACAGGGGTGAGCTCCTAGCATCCAGAGTTACCGATTTTCATCTATTTTGACTAGGCTAGTCTTTATGTTGTATTAAGAGACAGTCTGTACTTGTTTTATATTTGGAAAAGCCTTTTACTCCTAGTTTAATTAGATGTTCGATTACTGATTGATGCCAGGTCTTGGGAATTATTCCCGTGATATATTTCAGTTGTTTCTCTTTTTTATCATTTTTATCAGCTTCATGCTTCGCATTGTTATCTTCTGTATGATAGCCCATTGCTTATGGTTTCAGGCTATGGGTTAGGCTTACCTACTGGAGGGGTGTAGTAGGTGCTATCATGACCTGAGAAATCGATTTGTGATAAGTTGGTATTAAAGCCAAGTTGACTGGTACCATTGATATGAGAGAAAATGCCTAGTAGAGTCCCGTGGATCTGTGCGGAGATGTCCATATCCTATATTTGGGAGGCTATAGGAAATTCTTAGGAAATTCTATTTTTGACCCCTTATTATGTGCTTTCGCTTTTATTAACCTCTAAAAACTGCTTTTTTTGAATCCACTCTCTTAGATGGATATCATGAGGTATTCGATGAGTGTGGATGGAGCATTAACACATACTAATATAGATTCCGCACTTGGTCGAGATGGAGGGCCTTAGTAAGGCATAGACCTTGAGGTCGGAGATGTACTTCACTAGACAGAGAGTCTTGGGGAAGCCCAGGCTCCGATAGAGTTATTGGCTACCTTGGATCCTTGAGGTTCAGTGTTAGGAGGGTCGAGTCCCTTTGAGGATACACTCTCAGTGGGTTTGGTTCTTGGTACAATGGGTTCTCTTTAAGATAAGATGTTGATTGTTCTGGAACAGGGTTCGTCTTCAGTATTTGAATATGATTTGGGATTTCTTTAGTGGGTTAAGCATAACCCTAAATTAATCTATATGGATCGAGATATGAATCAGGAGTTTGACACGGGGTTATCTTTGCCACTTGGGTTGGCATCAAAGCATTTGATAGCAATTGGGTATACCTTTCACTAGGTTATTAGTCATGTGAGGGTCATGGAGAAAGCGTGCCTTGAGGCTTATAGAGATAGTGAAAGGAGGCCTCACCATTTGTACAACGGTGACAAAATTCCACTTTGAGGTGAGTATTAGTTAAGTAAGGGTTATCTTCCTTCTTGGCCTATCATGCTAGTAGCGATAGCACCTCAAGTTCTAGGGGGTTGTGCGGTAGGTCGGGGTGCCTATGGAAGCGGTGCTCAGGTCAGGCTTCTCGAGGTGTGTATTTTGGGTCTTTAGGTGTTGGGTCTTATATTACTCCAGCTAGGTCTTCATTACAGGTTGCTTTTTGTGATGGTTACTACGAGTGTGGTGAGATAAGACACTTTGTTAGAGTTTGTCGTAGGGCCTTAGTGTAGTTGGCTATGGGTGGTCCTGAGTCTGGTGGATGTAGGTAGGACAACTCATTGCATTTTTCACATTGGGCTTCAGGCCTTGGGGGTTGCTATGATTGTGGAGGGTTTTACCACTGGTCCAGTGAGTGCCCCAGGCGGGGGTTGATCTTCCAGACATTGCAGACTTCTTCTATCCTTCAAACTAGAGTTGTTGGACCTTGTCACATCCATGGAGTGCTTGGCCATCGCTTTAGAGAGTGTCCCCGATATGGGACCAGTGGGAAATTCATCCAGCCAGGTCAGTCTCATGGTTTTGTGTGATATTCGATTAGAGGTGGTGCTCATAGTGTTGCTGGTGGTGGTTCAGGTGTTCAGGTCAAGGTCGGGCACAATCCGTTTTATGCTTCTTTAGGCCGGCCAGAGGCCGATGATTCAGGTATAGATTGTGTTTGTAAAATTTTGTTGTGTTTTCCTTCATTGCTTATATTGTGTGGTTCTGGGGTTTTCATACTCATACATGCCCATTTGACTTGTTATTCATATTATGATTCTTATATCAACCTTACTTGGATTTGTGTGTATATGTTGAGTTTCTATTGTTTGTTTCTTTTAGTAGTTGATTGACTAGGGCGTGTTTTCATGTTTGAGAAGTGATGGTTGAGAAACTCTTTGTGCCTTCATTCTTGGTGGTTTGTGATAAGCTTGCGACAAGGCTAGTTAGCTTTCCCTTTTTGTCTCTCTTGCCATTTTCTTTTGCTGTGATGCCGATCTTTGTTAGATAGGTGTCTAGACCAGCTTTATTAGTTCTGGAAGTATTGTACTATTGGACCTAGTCGACTTGGAAGGTTGCATTAGTTGTGTGCCATCCCTTTGGATTAGTGGTTTGGAGTTGCTGGTTGTCGGAGTTGTGTGAAATATAGTTTGGCCTTCTATGGTGTTGTGGTAGTCCTAGTTGGTTGCTTTCTTCCCTTGGCTTAGCCTTATTCTTGGCTGAAAAGTTTTGACTCACTCGTTCATCCTTCTTGAATTAGTTTCCTTCTGGTAGTCTTGGTATTTGGTTATGGCAAGCTGAGATTTAGAAGTGTGATGTCTTGTTGTACCTTGTTACTGTTGTGGTTGGTTATTTTCGATTGTATTGATAGCTCCCAAGGGATTGTTTTTGATTTGGGATTGGAGCAGTGTTCATTGGTAGATTTAGATGTAGCCTTAGCTGGAGGATGAAAAGTTGCGTAGAAGTTTCATCTATAGGATGGGATCAAAATAATTCGTGGAATCAATGATTCAGTATTTTTTCAGGATGCGAGGTTCACTTTTGGCATACTGGGTAACTTGTGGTGTTTGCTGATGGGAGTTGTGCCCTTGGACCATTACTGCTCAGTTGACTATGCTTATTTGGCACATACCAGCTTAGTTTCCCTTAGATTGGAGGGATGGCCCAGATTTTCTTTCACTACCCAAGCTACCCCCTATACATGACATGACGAATAGGATCCCGAGAGACCCTAAACAAACCACTTGACACTAAGGTAAGCAACATAAGAAAGTAATTCAAAATATGGAAGATAAGTCTCAAAATAGAAATCGCAACATAAGGAGAATCTGAGTATAACAACTAATAATGCGAAAATCATACTAAGTTTGACAATAAGCTTCTACTATCATAAGTGTGTCATAGGACAAGTGCTAGTATGAAATTGAAAGAAGTCTGAAAAAGATATAAAAGAACTCAGCCATGCCCTCGAACCATGAGGACTCACCAAATCGGTGTATGTTGATAGGATCCAATACTAACTGCGGGCGTGAGCTAGAGCATCATAACCTATATTAAAATAATATAGGCAAAAGAAATATGCGATCAATACTATGAAATGTACTGAGTATGGAGAATGTACAATGTATGACATAAAACATGACAATGCAATGATCAAGCTGAAAAACATGACATAATCCTTTAAAAAATCGTTACAAAAATGAAACATGAACAATGCAATAGTCATAAGCGAATCATACGCTTACCATAACATAAATGAGAGGAAAGTGTTTTTGAGAGATACCATTAATCGACATAAACAACGTGAGCTATAACATAGAGTCCAGTGTCTTCCCTATACTGAAAAGAGGTTGTCCTACTTACCAGGTAAGGACCATGACATGAGCTATATATGGATCCACCAACTTAAGTTGATTCATCCAATAGGACATCCTATTGGAGCATGTAGTCATGGGACTAGGGAATTGCTACTAAAGAACTCTGCCTCTACTAATGGGAGATCCTCCATCCCAAAGTACTCTCGGTACTATGTAAACTCTCAATGGAATATCATACTTAACATATCATAAGCTTTGAAGATGGTAAGAATCTAGTAATACCAAGTTCATCATAACATACATAAATCATAAGAATAAATCCTTTAACATATCATGATTTCATAACATATTCATAAAAGACACATAACTAAAGCATTAAAATCATGATATTTCATAAAAATAATGGTGAGAATACTTTACTTTAAAGCAACCTTGTTTTCATAGAAACATACTTGATACTTTATCTGAAAGCATCCTTAAATAATAGTTTCTTCAATACATGATACATGCATAATTCTCAATTCATAATCATAGAATAGGAATAAAACATGGGTTAACATAAATATTCTTGAAAATATGTAATTGAGATCAAATCATTCATAATAAGATCATTGAAAATGAATAAAACTATAATTGATTGAATCCAATGTAAAATCATCAAAATCCTATATTTTTGGAAAAAATCATAAAGAGAATTTGAAGGTTCTTTGGGGAGCCATGGATGAAAGGAGACCCATGGATGATGTTACCATATACCTCAATGAATTATGGATTTGGAATTTAGAAGAGGAGACTTGAATCCTTAAAATCCTAGCTTGCTTGAAGAAGACCATAAGAGAGAATTTCTTGATAGCCTTAGGGGTTTTGAGTGAATGAGAGGGAATAGGGGAAAATTGAAGGGTAAAAGTAGTTATGGGTCTTAGGAATAGGCTTAAAATGGTATAGCTTAGGTGTTAAAAGAATAGAAATTGACTGAAATGACCATGAGATTTAACTACCGAAGTGACCTTACAAACTCTACCTACGGTACGTCGGGGGACCCATGGACCATCCTGTTGGTCCATAGGTCAAGGTTCAGAGATTCAATTTCCTGATCACTTTCCACGAACACTCCTTACGATCTGTAAACCTCTCTACGGGCCATAGGTCCCAATAGTAGAACCCTTGCTCTCAATATATTTAACCATTCATGAGCCCCACCTATGAAACACTTCTTATGGGTCGTTGGACTTCCTACAGACTATAGGTCTTCTCGTCCCTTCCTAACTCTTTGAAACTCACCCTACGACCACTCCTCAAGGTCGTTGGTCCCATCTACAAACCATCCTGTTCTTTGGTAGGACTCTTCTGAGACTCAATATTTTCCAACCTCCAAGACCCTTCTACGATCCCCATCTACAGATCGTAGCACCAAGTATGGTCCATAGATAATACTCGTAGTTCATTTCTGGGACTTAACCAATTTTCAATTTTATACATTCAAGCCATACCTAGTTCCTACGTCCCATATAACCTTCTACGTTCCATAAAAAAGGTTCGTAGAATTAGTACACCAATAGCTTATTTTGGAATAGTTATAGCATCCTTTTTATATAAACCCATTTATTCTTGTTTTCTTCCAAATCACACTTTCTGACATTCAAGGTGTTACAATATATGCCCCTTGGGAATATTTGTCCTCAAATGGGACTGACTTTAGCATGAATAGATCAGGGAAGGATATCTAATGACTCAACATGAATGCAAAATACATTAAAATTCATAAAACAAAGAGTAACCAACCCCAAGCTAAAACATAAACTTTAAAACTGATTTCATGAACATGCATGCATGCAAAAAACAAAGAATAGTTGAAACGAATGAATTTGGCAAAGTAAACACGTGGAACTAATACCACAAGATGAAACTGAAGAGGAGGGAAGGAGATGAGGATACCGGGACATCATACCAATTTCGGCCTTCCAAGTACCACCCTCAACTAATTGATTCTTCCAAAGAATTTTTACCAAAACAACCTCTTTATTTCTTAACTTCTAGACTTGACGATTCAGAATCTCAATCGAAACCTCTTCATAAGAGAGAGTTTCTTTTACACATACACTCTCCAATGGCACAATCGAAGTATGATCACCTATACACTTCTTCAACAAGGAAATATGAAATATTGGGTGCATCATTTCCATTTCTAAAGGCAAATCCAACTTATAATCCACCTTATCGAAATACCTCAAAATCTGATATGGGCCTGCATATCTAGGACTAAGCTTCGCTTTCTACCAAATAGCATCACACCCTTCATAGGTGAGATTTTGAAATAGAACCAATCATCGAATTCAAATTTAAGATCTTTTCTTCTAAAATCCACATAGGATATTTATCGACTTTGTGCAGGCCTCAACCTCTCTCTATTGAGTCAAACTTTCTCTATAGCCTCATGAACTAATTTGGACCCTATTAAAGCAACCTCTCCAACTTTAAATCAACCAATCACAAATTTCCACCTCATACTATAGAGGGCCTTAAATGAGCTATTTTAATACTCGAGTGATGTAAGTGAACTTAATCAAAGGCAAATGATCATCCGAATTATCTTTGAAGTCAATCACACAAGCTCTCAACATATCTTCCAAAGTATGAACTGTCCGCTCTACTTGACTATCAATCTGTGGGCAAAAAGTTGTACTGAGATTAACTTGAGTACCAAGACTCTTCTGAAATGATCTCCAAAAGTGAGAAGTAAACTGAGTACCACTGTTCAAAATAATAGAAGATAACACCATACAACTTAAAAAACTCTCAAATGTAAAGTCTAGCATAATCCTCGGCTGAATAAAAAGTCTTAATGGAAAGAAAATGCACCGACTTAGTTATTTGGTCTACAACAACCCAAATCGAATCATGTTGATGATGTATATGAGGTAAACCCGTAATAAAGTCTATATTCAAATCTTCCTTCTTCCAAGTAGGAATGCTAATATCTTGAGACAAACCTCTCAGTTTTTGATGCTTAACTTTCATTTGTTGGCATTTTGGACACTTAGCCACAAACTCTGCAATATCATTCTTCATGCTATTTCACTAATAGACTTCCCTCAAATTGTGATACGTCTTAGTGTATCCTAGTTTAATTGACTACCGAGCACTTTGACTTCTTATAATATCTATTGCGTCAAACCAACAACATCCAGAACACATAATTGACTTTGTTAATGAAGCACACCATCTCCTCCTTGGGAGAAAGCCTTAATATTTTTTTCTGAAACTGCTTTCTTCAATTCAACCAATGTCAGGTTACTATCTTATTTTGCCTTCACATTCGACACAAGAGATAATTTTGAGCCATTTCACACAATAATACAATCATCCTTTGAATCAACCAAATGAACACCTAAACAATCTAGTTGGTGCACATAATGAACACACTCCTTTTCCTTATCCTCAATATGAACAACACTATTCATGGACAATCTATTAAGAGCATCGATAACCACATTTGCCATTTTTGGATGATAAAGAATACTCATGTCATAATCTTTCAATAATTCAAGACACCTTCTTTGGTGAAGATTCAAATCCTTTTTCTTAAACACGTATTACAAACTCTTATAATCGGTGAACACATCAACAAGAATACCATAAAGATAGTGTCTCCATATCTTCAAAGTAAATACCACTATTTCTAACTCCAAATCATAAGTCGGGTAATTCTTTTCATGAACCTTAAGTCGCCTAGCAGTATAGGATATCATCTTACCATTTTGCATCAAAACACAACCAAGACCAATCCTTGAGGCATCACAATACACAACAAAACCATCAGATCCTTTTGGCAAAGTTAAAACTGGGTTTAAAGTAAGTCAATTCTTTAATTCTTGGAAAATCTTCTCATAAGCTTACAACCATTGGAATTTCACTTTTGTTTGAGTCAAAGAAGTCAAAGGCGAAGCAATGTAGGAAAATCCTT
Source organism: Solanum dulcamara (assembly GCF_947179165.1). NCBI lineage: Eukaryota > Viridiplantae > Streptophyta > Magnoliopsida > Solanales > Solanaceae > Solanum > Solanum dulcamara. The sequence goes on along the minus strand of NC_077237.1, from coordinate 42,717,995 downwards.
CCACAAACCATCTATAGTAACTGATAAACCCAAGAAACTCTAACTATTTGAGGGAGAAAGAGGTCTAGGCCAATTCTTAACTGCCTCAGCCTTCTTAGAATCAACTCTAATACTATGACTAGAAATACTATGGTCAAGGAATTTAACCGATCTCAATAAAAACTTACACTTGCTAAACTTAGCAAATAATTGATGATCCTTGAGAATTTGCAAGACAATCCTTGAGAATTTGCAAGACAATCCTCAAATGATCGGCATGCTCATCCTCACTCAGAGAATAGATGAAGATATGACCCATAAACACAATGACAAACATATCCAAGTATTGCTTGAGTACTCTGTCATCAAATTCATAAAAGTTGTAGAAGCATTCATTTATCAAAAAGACATGACCAAAAATTCATAGTGACCATACCCAGTCCTGAAGACATCTTTCAAATGTCACATTCTCTTAGACAAAGATGATGAAAACCTGATTGAAGATCAGTTTTTGGAAAGTAACTAGCACCTTAAAGCTGATCGAATAAATCATCAATTCTTGAGATTGAATATTTATTCTTTATGTTTACCTTGTTCAACTTTCAATAATGAATGTACATGTGGAGAAACCATCTTTTTTTTGAACAAAGAGGATTAGAGCACCCCATAGAGAGATACTTGGTCCAATAAAACCCTTATAAAAAAGGTCCTTTAATTGATCTTTCAACTACTTAAGTTCTGTCAGAGCCATTCTATAAGGAGAAATAGAGATAGACTAGGTATATTGAAGAAGGTAAATTCCAAAGTCGATTTCCCTTTCAGGAGGAACTTTAGGAGGATAATCGGGAAACACTTCTGAAAACTCATTCACAATAAAAATTGACTCAAGAGTAGGGGTTTCAGAATTCATATCCTTAATCTGTACTATATGATAGATACAATCTTTAGAAATTATTTTTATAGCTTTAAGGCACGAGATAAACTGACCTTTAAATATTGAATTACTACCTTTGCACTGTATGACTGGCTCATTTAGAAATTTAAACTTAACCACTTAAGTTCTATAGTAAATAGTCATAACAAGAATGAAGCCAATCCATACCAAGAATAATATCTAAGTCATTCATATCTAAATACTAGATATGTGCAAGATAGCTAAATATCAGCAAAATGCTCCAGGTGAGTAGAATATACTGAATTTGGAGCATAAGATAGATATTTCAACTGTGAGTTGGATTTCATCTCCCATGGTAATGTGTTTGCTCAATTTAACAATTTTAGTGTGGTATTGGTTTTCCTTATATATATCTGGTACTTTAGGTTGTGTTCGACCCAGTTTTGTGGGAGCTACATCCCAAAAGGGAATATGAGAATGTTTAAGTGTTGTTAGATCCAAAAGGGTGTTTGAGGGTTTGACAGAGCATGCAAGTTCGATACCCCATCTTTTCGTACCTTCAGGCTATAACTGTCCTTCTACTTTTGCAGATAGAAGTCCCTTTTAGTAGTGAATACTGTAATGACCCTCCAGTTCATTTCCTCCATTTTCCCATATTTACAAAATTGAGAGCTTTCCTATAGCAACCACAAGACATTTATGACTTGCTAGAACAGACAGTTTGGTCACTTGGTCGTCCGTTTGGTTTTTATGCAAGTTTTTCTATTGTGGAACTTTTGGAGTTTGAATGGTTGGCTTCAGTCAATATCAAGGTAAATGACCTCAGAATGTAATTTTGTTAATTCTGTTAGATCTATAATTTTGAATTTGTAGTAAGACCTTTTTTTGGGTCTCAAAGTCTTCTTTATGATTTTAGGCACCCAATTGCTTTCTTTGTGATAGTTAAAGTGTTGAATTTAGTAAAAGTTTTAGTAAATGACCTCCAATGGTTGTTTCATCAATTCCATTAAGTCTTTCATGTCATTTACAATCAGATTTGTATATGGTTTGTGTTCATAGGACTCCAGTTGAGTCCAAAGCATCAAAACTAAAGTTTAGCTTGTGTTGTTGCTGGTGCGAACACTTAAGTGGCCATTGATGTCTTTTGTGGTAGGTGATTTTATGTCTCTTGGCCAATTTTAGTGGCCTTGGGGGTTCTTTAGAGATAGGCCATAAAGGAGGGGGGCAGTGTTAGCGGTCGGCTAGCCGTATTTGTAGTCATTGTATTGTGACATGGATGCCACTTTTGTGGAAGGCGCCTCTTAGAGATAGGACACTTTTTTATCCAGATGACTGCATTAACAGTTAAAACATTAGCAGCTACATGACCACTTTAGCGGTCATCGTTGAGATTTTAATATCTTCTCTGTCTGTTCTTAACTTATTCTCCAACTTCAACATTTAATATCTCAAGTTCTAGAGCTTCGATTAAGGTGATTCAATTTGGTTTGGTGGGTTTTTATGTGTCTATACAATGTAGTATTTGGGGAAGTTTGTTTGACATAGATTATAGGTAGTTTCTGCTTGGAAGGGGCTGCCATAGCTCATTAAATTGAAGACTATTACATATAGTCATTTGTGCTATTTCGAGCATCAAATTGTGTCCCATTTTTGTACACAAGCTCAATAAGTCGATTAAGAAATTTTGGGAAAGTCAATTTTTGAATCCTAATGCGGGTCCTGTAGTCCTATTTTGACTCAATTTTGGTCCATTTCCAATTAATGTGATTTTGGGGGGTAAACATCTGTATTGACATCGTGATCAATATTTTGTTAGCATGGACGTGGCTGGAGGTGATTCAGAAGAGAAAAACTTCAATTTGGTGGATTTAAAGCATGCCTAATTTGCTTTGAGGTAGGCTATAGTCTACTTTCTTGATTGAGCTTTATTAGATAATGTTTAGTATGAATTGCATGTGATATAGGATTGTGCTTCTCGAGTTTTAGGATACCATCTAATTTACTCTATTTTTTTGATTCTGACTGAGCCTTAGACTATACTCTTATGAAATCCTTAGTTTAAGGTAGAAACCTTGCTTATGAGTTATCTTAGAATGATTATCCTTATTAGGATTGATACTAGTGGCCTTAGGATACGATTGAGCCTTAGATACATTATAATCTACTTTATCATTCTTGTAGTAGTATATTACTTTTGGTAGGGTTTGTTGGAGATGATGTATCTTGTGCTAGTGCTTGAGACCTTAGTGGCTCATCGCCATAGGTTTGGCTTCTTTGGGCTTGTTTGTGAGATAGACTGGCATGATTTGGGGGTAAGGCATCATATCTTGAGTTGTTACTATCCCCTAACTTTGATCCTAAATTTCCTTTTGATTCCTCTGCTTTATTATTAGCGATAGGCTTGTGATGCCTTTATTTAGCTGTTGTTATATTGTTAGGCCCGAGGCCATGTTCGAGGTGAAATTGGAACCCAAATTAGTTCTCTTCTCCTTGGTAGAGTGACCATTTTGTTATTGTATTTCTGATATCCTATGACTTGTTTAGCTTCTATTGATGGCATGAATTACATTGGTTTCTCATTTTTATGGGCTTTGTGGTACGATCCTGCTCCATGCATTGGTTTATCATAATCATTTATGGAAAACTATTTTCGCATTATGGCTATTTTAAGTTGGTTTTAATGGGAGTCATACCACTTGGACCACTTTATAAAATAGTTTTCAAAATTTATGAGGTTTTGAGGACGTGCTCCTTTCTACTTTAAATATTAGAGGCATTTGGGCTGCACTCAAATTTTATTTGACTAGCTAGTGCATCATCGCCCTTTTCTGCATTGGTTTGGCTACTTATTCCTATAGTACCATAATGGAGATGACTTGTTGTAAGACTTGGTTCAGGCCCAGACAGTCTATACAAACTTCCTGCATCCCTTATGGGCTCCTTTTACCATGAGTACTAATGTACCAGATGAGGGAACTGAATAGATCCTACCTTGATAGCTTTGCTGAGGAAGGTCAATTCACTTGGTTACTGATGGTTTAGCTAGTTTTATTGCATGCCTTGCATTCATATGGATTGCCTATAACTAGTGTAATTAGTTGCTATTTTGCACCCTCTGATTTTATGTGGGGTAGTTGGGTTATGTTTGCTACTTGTACAATCCAGGCTTATGGGGGTTCGGTTGGTTATTATTTGATTGCACTGATAGTTTGTTAATTGTTTGACTTATACTTGACTTGATGATGGTATTCCCTATTAGGTTGAGTTGGTTTAGGGTTTTGGTTGTCTTGTTGTTTAGTGGTGAGTTTCGTTGATATTTCTTTCTTTAGTTGACTCCTGTAGTACTTCCTTGTTATTGGTAAGTTGTTCTCTTACGCTTTTAGGTTCATTCTTTGACTTGGGTTCTTTACTCTGTATGCCTTATTTATTCATTCTCACGTACCTATTTTGTCATGTTACATCTCCTGTGTAGTTACTTTTGCTTTAACTTCCTTATTTACATGCTGTTTACTCTTACTTTATCTATGAAGCTCAGTCAACCTATGCCTATTGAGTATCATTAGTTTTGTACTCATAATAGACTTCTGAACCCTGAAGATCATAGTATGAGTTCTCACCATTGAGTTGGATTTTGTGCAGAGCAACTTTTGGATTCCAGAGATTGGGGTGAGCTCCTAGCGTTCAGAGTCATCGATTTCCATCTATCTTAGCTAGGCTAGTCTTTATGTTGTATTCAGAGATAGTTTGTACTTATTTTGTATTTGTATAAGCCTTGTACTCTTATTTTAATTATATGTTTGATTACTAACTGATACCAGTTCTTGGAAATGTTTTCTTGTGATATATTTCAATTGTTTCCTTTCTTTTCATATTTATCAGCTTCATGCTTCACATTGTTATCTTCTGTGTGATAGTCCATTGCTTATGGTTATGGGCTATGGGTTAGGTTACCTACTAGCAGGGTATAGTAGGTACAATCATGACCTTAGAAATTAGGTTGTGACACATTACCTCTCCAAAAATTTTCAGAAGATCTTATGTTGCCATTTGAGAGAATTCATTTGGCAAAGTTTGATGAAATTCCATTATGTATGATAGTGTATAAAATTATATATTATTGTATATGCGTGTATAAGTACATCTTACAATTTCTTATAATATTATATATTAGGGTATAATATTGTATATCAAGTTTTTAAGGATTTTTATGAAAAGGAAATATGAAAGTTTTGTATATTATTATATACCATATGTATATTATTATATACCCAATTGTATTTTGGGTTATGGATTTGTAATGTAAAATTTGGGCTATATTTTTGCAATGTGAGTTCGGCAATAGTACGTTTATAAAATCTTTTCTATAAAAAAAGTGTCAGAAGGACACAACAAACACCTACTATGGGTGTTTATAATAAACAAGGCCTACCTGAGGTTTCTAAGTGAAAATTGGTACCAACTATAAAGGCTGCTAATGGGTTTCACCTTAAACTCGTGAAATTTTCAATTTAGAAAACAAAATGAAAAGGATTGTTAAGTAGAGTTTTCCAATTTCTTTATTTTGGGTTTTTTTGATTCTGAAAGCTATAGATGAATGTTAATTTGGGAACAAGAGTATTAGACTAACATAGGTTAGGTCCAACACCCCTTGCATTCCAAAGGTCGGTGTTTCACCTTGAGTTGAGAAATTGAATCAGTAGGTCACGATATGAAATTTTATTGCGTATAAAATGAAAATCAGTCTCAATATGCTTAGTGTGAGAGTGAAAGATAGGATTAATAGATATTTATGCATCACCAATGTTGTCATACCAAAGAATAGAAGCACGAGACAATTGAAGGCCAAGCTTAAACAACAACGATTGAGTCCATGTAATTCGGCAGCCACATCTACCAATGCCTTTACTCAGACTCCATAGAGGAACATTCCACTGTCCTTTATTTCATGTAGGAATAAGAGGTTTAGAATAAAGTAGATTGTATAATCATATGTAGACTTTTGATTATCAATGTAATTAATTTAGTCAAAATTCGTAAAAGCTTAAAACTGAAGAATTGGAGCTTTTGAAATATAAAAGGACATGGATTTGTTGTGTTTAAATTACTGAAGTATGTGCTTCATAACATCCCATTGATTTATCATAGGATGATGCATCAATTGATAAAACTGTATTCGTTACAAAGGAGATGTACGACCTTATAAGACTAAGATATTGAGGAGAACCAACAGCTTGTCTGGAAGGTCCCGAATTATCAAATACTAAGATACCCTTGTGAAGATTCAAGGAGGTTCCATAGGAGTGTGAAGAGATTTGTAGTTAAGCATGCTAGTCATGTTGAGAATACCTTGAATATATTGTGATTGGGAGATCCAACGACCATTATTATTGTGGTGCACCTGAACAACAAAAATATAATGAAGGTTTTTTCGGAGAAGGCACTACAGAGCTCGAGTAAAGAAGGTAAGAAAGGAGACGTTATTCCTTGTGAGTATAATGTCATCTATATAGACAAAGATTTGAACAATAACATTTCCATGAGAATAGATGAATAAAGAGACATAAGTTTTAGATGTTGTAAGACCAACTGCAATGAGGAAGGAATGAAAATTTTTGTACCATGAGTAGGGAGTTAAGGATGAAGAAAACCTAGTGGTTGATCCATGTAAACATCCTCTTGATGCTCACCATGTAAGAAGGCATTTTAAAGATTCAATCAACGCAATGGACATCCATAGGTAACTTCCAATGATAGAATGATATGTATGCTTTTTGCTTAACAACTCAAACAAAATATTTAATGATAATCTTGACCCTCAACCTGATGAAAACCCTTAGCAACTGATCAGTCTTTACAACGTCATTGACCTCAACAAATTCTTTTTATGCGAAAACCCAATTGCCTCCTAAAAATTTTATGGATGAATAAAAGGGAACCAAAAATCATAGTTAGTTTTTGAACAAGGCGGTCATCTCAGATGTGATAGCACCACACTAGTCTTTGACTCGTAGGAATGAAAATAATTATATTTTTCAAAATAAGTAATTGTGAGAAGTAAATTTGATGGCTATAAAGTAATGAACATGAGAAAGAGGTTTGGAAGATGGAGAAAATATATGACTGTTATGTTGGAAAGGGAACAATGCTAGTGGAGGCTGAAGAAGAGTTGGAACAAGATTATTATACCATATTAGAATAGACTTTACAGTGTGTTAAAGTATATTATACGTGAAACTCTTCATTCATAAAAATACAATAGTACAACAATAATATAGAAAATTAGAGGTGTTCTAGAGGAAATTAACTACATTAGGTTGCTGACAATCCTTTGTGCGACATGATAGGTTCATTAAGGAGTAAGTATCATAGGAGGGGATATAATTGAAAGGAATGAGGGATTAAAATACATCTAAATTGGGCTTAAATTTATTGAGTTGAGAGACAAAAATGCCCCTCTAATTTTTAATGTGTTGTTGAGGACAATTAAACAAACGACAAGGTGGAGAGGTTGCTAATATATTACCTTCATGTAGAATGTTACTAAAATAATAATACCACATCAAGACAACATGAAATATAACAAAACTAATTGAGAGAGGGGGAGGAGATTTTAGTTTGTACTGATGAACTGACCAGACTATCTATTTATAGAAAAAAATAAGTTGCTTCAAGGCTTTTCAGGATGTAGTTGCAAGGCTTTTCAGAAGTCTCTTACATGCCTTGTTGAGCTATTTGTAACCTAATTGATTGAGCTATTTGCAACCTGTATGCTTGTGCTACTTGCAATCTGTATGCTTTATTTTCAAGCTTATGTTGAAAACTGTGCAGTAGACACCCACAATATAGATATTTGTAACACTCTTCATTAGATGCTCATCAAAAGATAATGTGCCTTGTTAAAAGTTTACTAGATTATTTTAGTGAAGATTAAAGGGTACATGATGAGCTGGTATTTGGCCAACTTATTGAATTCATATTCGTAAATTGTTGCTATGTTTTAAGGATAATTATGAAGATTTTAGGCACTCGTTCTCTTATGTGCAAGCATTTTTTAGAAAACTAAAGTTTGAAGAATTTGAAGCTTAAATTCACTAGAACATACTAGCGAAGGAACCAACTTCTCCTTAGCCAGACATCGGCTAGACTTGAAGGAAACTGGCTCGAGCACTGGCAGTTAACTGGAGCTAAACAATTCTTGATCAGTGTTCCACTAATCCAAATAAGGTTGAAGAAAAACAAGCTGAAATGGCACTGTGACTGGCACTAAACAATTATGAATTGACATTCCACCAACTCCGCAAACATATTTGATGACTATAGTTGTCACGGTCCAAGACTACCCCCTAGATATGTCATGGCGCCTAGAGCCCGTAGAGATCCTAAGCTAACCATATGGCATAGAATGAAAGTAAGATAACATACATAACTGAAATAACATGAAAGGTGGAATAATGTCTCAAATGACTAACCTATCATAAAAGTGAATCTGATAAAAAGACCTAAGCAGAAATCTAAATTGATTGTTTGAAAGTCTCTACTATATAGGTAAGTTTCTAGGACAAGTCCAAAGCTCACTCTAACAATTCTAAAAACTAAAATTAAGTCTGAAATTAAGATAAGATAATCTTAAATGGTATGTCTTCAAACCAAGAGGATTCACCAAGGTAGCAAAATGCTGATGAGAATCCATACTAACCATGCACTTGATGAGATGCGTCACAACCGATATTATGAAACAATATAGGAAGAAAAGTATGCGGTCAATACTATGCGAATATACCGAGTATGGTGTAATGCATAAACATGACATAATAACATGATAATTCTGAAAACATGCTAATGCAATGACCAAGTAAACATAACATGAACACTTATAGTCTGATTCTAAAAACATAGTACAAGGTCATGAAATATTTAGTTTTAGAAACATGGGAGGTACTATAAGTTTTTCCATGGTATAAATTCATCTATTATCAATGACCTAAACATCATGAGCACTTGGCTCCATCAACCTATGGTGGCACGTAGTTTTGGGAGTTTGGATAATCGACCTTAGTCTAACTCGGTGCTAAGTACTACTCTCAACTGAAATGCATATATATAGCTTCATTGGGACCTTTATCATATTACATACTAGATTTCCATACTACTACTGAACCTTACTTTTATAAGAAAACTGATCCACAATTATTGATGGCATTCAAAATACCATACTAACTGGGAATATATACATTTTGGAAAAATATGTTTAAAGAATTGATGTCATATTTGGATTTCATTCATGTTATGAGGCCAATTATCATAAAACATGCTGATTAGTCCATAAAACACGAGGACAAACATAATCTGAAGGACATATTAGTTGAGAAAATATAAGCCATTGTAAACATACATAATGATAGCTATTTCAATCAAAAACATCTTAATGATGATAATCATACATAATGAGAGATGCTTTAATAGGAAGCATCATACTTTCATGAAAATCTGACAATATTAGACATGCATGTGAAAATAACACAATTCAGACAATGAAAATTCTTGAATGCTATGTGTTGATGAAAATATTATTAGAAATATGGAATCATAACTAAGATAATGGAATTTTACTTGAAATCATGCAATTAGAGATCATACTCAGAGAATACTTGAAATTCAGTTAGAATCCATGAATATCATAAGAACTCTAAATTGGAAGAATCCATAAACTTGATAATTCATGAAAATACTATTTCAACACGTGGGATCAAGAATAAAACATGAAATTAAAGGCTAATTCATGAAGAGAATTAAATTTCAATGAGAACCCATGAAGAATCATAAATCCCTAGATTTTGAGAAATCATAATTTGAAGAAATTGAAGATTCTTTGTTCTTCACCCATTGATGAAGTTCCCACACACATGGAGTAGAAACCCTAGCTTGAATTAGGAGTAAGGAGAATTGAATCTTGAAACCTTTCTCTTGCCTTGGTGTATAGGAAATTTGGATTTGAGAGAATGAGAGTGAATGTGGTGGTTAAGTGCCACGAGCCAAGATAGACCTTGATAAGGCTCAATTACACCTCTTGAAAGAGATATAAACGATCATTAGCAATATATTTTTACCAACTAAGAGTTGGGGTCGAACTCACAACGGATAGGTTGAACCAAGTTCTATTAGCTATCACTATTTAGTTATAATTACTATTTCCCAAAAATAAACTTGCATAAAGTAAAAGTGGGGGTTTTGGTTTTAGTTTAGAATAAGTAATAATGCAAAGACAAGTAGATAAGATTTAGGTTGTAAATACTATGAAGAATAGACTAGGATTGTGTTCCCCATGACTTGTAAGTTAATAGGCTAATCATATTCATGATAATGTTCAATGTAGTGCATGTAGAATCTATTCAGTTAGATAACATCTAATTCACCTCCCGATCCTTCTTAGACATATCTCATTCATCTCCTCCCGATCTCAGAATGTATATTTTACTGATCCTCGTCCTTGATCCCAAAGTACTATCTTCTCCCGGTCTCAAGTAACCTAGACAAAGTTTATCCCTTCTTTCGAAACCAGACTCTTTGAATTTTTGTTCTGAAGTCTTTTCCTAATCACTACCTCCTTCCTAGCAAGAAATGAATAAGGACAAGTTCTTAATGAGTACACTCACTAAGAAAGACTTTTAGTGAAGAAATCACAATACATGCAAAAGAAAATCACGAATATCAATCCTAGTTTTTCCTATTCTAGTTAGCTACTCATACTTGTAAGTAAAAGAACATGAATTTGTGAAGAATTCATAAATTAATACCTACGTAGATAAAAAAGTTGATCTTGAATCAATCACATGAATCATAAATAAAGGATGTAAATCGAAATGATATTCCAAGAATCAATCTCCAAAGAAACTAAGTTTAGCTTCAATATGTTCACAAAGTACTCAAAAACTAGTAAAAATGCTCAACCCTAAAAATAAAATAAATTCGGGTATTTATAGAAATACAAAACCAAATCCTAAACCAACTAGGAAAACTAAAGTCGGCACTCTTCACCCTCACTCACCACGGATCGTACCGAGCTTCACGGTCCATGGTCCTAATCTGTGGTGTTTACCTTGGCTCTGCTGTGTAGATTTCAACTCTTCACCGGCACCCATCATGCCTCGTGGTGATGACTATGATCTGTACTAGATTCCATGGTCATAGGCTTTGACAATTTTCCACTTTCTTTCATCAACCTCTACGAGCAATTACTATGGTCCGTAGTGGAATCCACGGGCTGTAATAGGTTCCGTGGAGTTATACTTAGAAATATTTATAGCATTCGCCTCTTCACAACCTCAGTATTACGGCAGCCACCATGACCCATGCCAAGCATTACGGTCCGTGGTGGGTCCCGTGAAGATCTACTTCATTAAAATTTCATCAGCATCTTTCTCTTCTCATCAGTACTACGCCAGTCACCACGACCTGTGTAAGGCACTGCGGTCTGTGGTGGGGCTCATATTCCTCAGTCGTTAACCAAATAGTACTCAAATCCAAAAAATCATCAAAATTTGTGCAAGACTTAGTTTTCCTACAACATAAAAAAACACACATCATATCTACAAAAACATGATTCTAATGCACACTAATTCACCATTTTGAGAGTCAAAAATATTGTAAATACACGACACATCAACATCCTCAACATAGAACCATTATTTGTCCTCAAGCAATGACACAAAATAAAACAACATGACGCACAACAACAAAAGACTGTAGTATAGATATATAGCAACCCATCTTAGTAACCATGACTCATTTCCAACTATGCAATACAATGGCAGTCCAACTAACTCACAAGGATCTATTTATGACATAGCACTACTCACAGTCAACCAAACAAATGCAACTGACCGTGTACCAACCAATATAGCAACTCAACAATATAATAATAGTGCCCTCACCATAAAGAAGTCTTTCTCATAGTGTATAGAGAATAAACAAAGATTGGAACAAAATTTTGCACTTTCAAAAGAAATTCAAAAAATGCAGAAGTACAGACCATACACTTGCCCTTATTTTTAATACTTCAACTCTTCAATAACCTTGTTGGGATTAAAATAGGACTTTTTACGCTTGTAACATAGGCTCGAGGTTAGGGTAGGATATATTTAGAATAAAAGTGACTACTTTGCCCCTTTAAATGCTACTTTGGCTTAACTTACTTGTTTTGAACCCTTCAAACTCTTGTTGTTCTCTTATTTCCTCATTCTTTCTTTTCGGGTGTGGTTTCCACTTTTGTTCATTCTATTTTATTTTTTTTCTTTTTTTTCATTTGCAGACACAACCCATGATTTTCTTTTCTTGTCACTCTACCATTCCTTTCATTCTCTTGCTGTTTTGCTTTTCTTATGGTAATAACCCTTAACTTAGGCTTTTGGCATGAGTTGAGGACTAGGGCTAAGATAAAAGTTCACAAAACTGATTCTCCTTATAATAGCCATCTTCAACTTAGGATTTTAGCTTGAGTTGGGGTCTACAATGTCTTTGGAGGGACTAGGGCCAAAATTTGGATTCATTGTCAAGAAGTGAAGGCAAATTTTGGTAATTCAAAGGAAAGGTTCATTAAAGCTCTAATTTTTAGTTTAAAGGGTACAATTTCATTTGGTTGGTTCAATTTCGTCTAATTGACTCATTATCAACAATGGCCTATGATCATGTCCTAATAAGGCTATTCAATCATTTCAGTAAGACAAACTAGGCAAGTTCTAACTTACAGGTGCATTGTTCGAACTAAGTAGTTAAGCCCACACACACATGGCACATATGTTATACTATTAATCACTAATCAACCCAATCATGTCCTAGTTGGAATTTGATTGAAAAGAAATTATGTGTTATGTCCTACCCAGATCCTAACAAGTCAGTTTTCAAAATCCAGATCAATCACATAGTGTTTCAAAAAAAATTCAGTTGGGAGTCATTTTAGTTCAATTCAACACCTTTCGTTCAATGGGTATTGTATCCATCTACAGACTCTTGTATTTACACAACAACAATCCTAAGCATGCCAGTTCTACTAGATATACGCTTGCGAGAAAAGAAACATGGCAAAAAAAACTCTAAGCATCAGGGATGCCCCACCCCCTATCAAAATAGTGTGGACTATCCTCAATTACACATCAACAGACTCAATAATGGGTACAAGGGCAGTAATCATACCTACGATGCCCTACGTGTTAGTCGCTAGTGGTGTAGGCTCTTCGAAGGGTCATTACTTGTAGCAGGAGTAAGTACTCTAGGAGGGACTTCACTCACAGTCTCAGTTGGAGAGAAGGAAAGTGTAGCACCACTGGATGATTCTCCAGACTTAGCATCCTTAAGCTGCTGCTTCTCAAGCTCCTGTTTCTCAAGCTCCTGTTTCTCTTGAAATTCTCTCCTGGAAGCAAGTCGAGCCTTTTTCCCCTATTTTCTCTCTGCTCTCTTGGCTCTTTTTGCATCATTTGGGGAATCATCTTCCTTTTGCTGCTTCTTTCCCTTGCCTTTTTTATCAAGCTCGGGTGCCGAAATAGAGCCCCAAACTCCATCTAGCTATACAGGTGCGGGTGGTGCCGACAACAACTGTAGTAAAGTATCTGTACCACTCCTCAAAATAGTAGAGGATGACTTTTCTTCCAATTCACTTACAACTTCTTTTAAGGCAGCCAACTCTTTCTGGAAGGACTCAATCTTTGCATCACCTAGACGACTATTCTGAGTTGTGATGTGCGCCTTAAGTCTATCAATACAGCTCTGTATCAGTGTCACCTCATGATGGAGCTCGGTTCATAGCTGAGTAGCCTCCTCTTGTATCTATGTTTGGACCATCCTAGGTAGTCACTCAATCATCTAATCAACTAACGCCCGTGTCTGCCTCTAGTCCTACACCATATGCTTAAGGAGTGCATAAGGGATAATTATCATCATACATGAAACTACAGGTGTAGATAGGGTAGGACTGGTGTCGCCCTCAGGCTGCTCGGTGGCCTCCTCCATTTGAGGGCATGACATCTCACCCTCCAAAGTAAGAGTAGGAAAAGGTGGGCCTGTAGTCGTAGTGACTGTCCTAATAGATTAGCCCATCTTGCATTTGTATAGTGGGTTGCCTAAATCCTTTATGAGCGCCGCATTTGTAGACTTAGATGTTGGGATGCGCCCATCAAAGTGACAATTTACCACTGTTCTAGTGGTGTCATGACCCAACCCCGTAGGCCGCGACTAGGGTCTGACCTGGACCCCCCGTACATATATCTATTAGCTGAGGTCACATTGAATCATAAATAAGACAATATCATGTAATAGAGCCCCACTGGGCGATAATATTTTCATAAACTGTAGCCTTTTTCGTTTGTATCACAACATAACAGGGCACGCAAGCCGACAAGGCTGCCATAACATAATAACATATATCATATATCATGTAGACCCAGCTTAATAAAACTGACATACACAACCCACATATACATGTCTGCAGACCTCTAAACATATAAATGATAACATATGGCGGGACAGGGCCCCCGCCGTACCCCTGAATGGATAAAACAATTTCTATACATCCGTGGACAGTATCAAAAACTAGGCCCCGATACAATGGAGCCTCTTCCAGCTGGGCTACATGGAATCCTAAGCTGACGGACTCCCAAAATTTGTATCTGTACCCGCGGGCATGAACGCAGCCCCCCGAGAAAAGGGGTCAGTACGATGTGTACTGAGTATGTAAAACATAATATAATACAACTGGAAACATATCTGAGATAGAGAATCAGGGGATAAGATATCAATTCAGAAACCTGTACCTGTACTTTATGAATTACAAAAACATGCATGTTCGAGTCATATCATATAGCCGGCCCTTTCGGGGGTCTGGTGAATCATCTCTGTAAAATCATCTCTGTAAAACCATCATGGCCCCAGTGCCATCACCACCTTATTACAATACATCAGCATATATTTATACACGTATCCTGGCCCTCTATTGAGGGACTCAGTGAATAATGCAGTGAACTGTGCATGAGAACATTTCCTGGCCTGGGACACAAGAAAAGAAGTGTTACGGTATACACGAGTAGAGTAGTGAGTAACTATATGCAATTTAAATCGTTATCAGAGACTCGACAAAATAAGAAAGTTAAGCTTTTATTTGAGAACCCGAGTAACGGTGTAGTCATCTCGAGTGTCCTCTAAATGCCATTATGGGTTGTCTCAAAAGTAATCTCGGAGGCCCTGGACACGTATTAACATAGGGCCAAATCATTTATAGAATCAGAAACATTTGTTGACAAATAGTTTGTAAGACTTGGAGCCTGTACATTTGTTACCTTTTTAACATATAAAAGTTTCCAGGGAAATAGTTCGATTATTATAAAAGTTCGATATTCAGACGTAAATAAGAGATACTAAGAATAGAGTTACCCCGGAACTCATATCATGTTTAACCTACAACTAAGACATGCCAGAAGAAGAAAGAGAACAAACTATATATGGTCTGTACTTTCCTTTATGGGATCTGCATACACATATTTCATACCCGGCCCATCATGGGGCTCGGTGAATCATTATGGCATCATAATCTCACTTTCGTACCAAATACGAATCAAGGGAAATGAGAGATAGCTTTCCACACACTACTGTTTAACACGTAGAAGCCTTACTAGGCAATACTCAATCCTTGCAGAAATTCCAATACTAAGCAGTGGATAGGGGTTAGGAGGCATACTTGGAGTTTTGGGAATGGAATTATCCCCACATTCCACACACAATTCACTTAAGGCTAAAGCTTGCCAAAAGGAAAGAAAGATAGTTGTACGAACTTATACCAAAACATGCCAAGAGAAAGCTTTACATACCTCTTGGGAGTTACCCTTTATCCTGCTCGCCTCATCGTCTTCTGAACCTATTCAATATAAAGTAATACGAATATCAACTACTCTTAACTTTTCAGCATCTGAGGTTACGCCTTAATGTTAATGGAATCTATTTCCTTAGTCGTTTCCTCGGCTAGTCCTTTAGTTTGTTAAGGCGTTAACGAAAATTGGGCAGCACCTCCCCTATAATGTGCCCTATCCGAATTTCCAGTTAGGTCCCTAAGACCTACAGCCAACCAACAACAACAACCTGCAGCAATTCATACCAACAATATACAGCATAAACTCCAAATGACTTATTTGAAAATACGATATCAAAATAGGGCGTCTAGCCTTTATTTTGTGATGCCTTTAATTATACGTAACGAGGAGTCATGTGGCTTCTACCAGAAGCACCCTAAGCCATATTAGGACATATTCAGGCCCTGCAACAACAAGCCACACCCCTACAGAGCAACTCACAAGAACAACACTTTGTTTCGACAACAATTCAACTATAACGACTACGAATTAGTTTATTCCGAACGTCAAGTATTTCTAAGCCATTTTCATATTTCCAGCCACCAATAGGGCGTGTAACATGCTCCATCAGAACACATAAAGCTCAAATTTAAAGAAGAAACCTTACCTTACGTTAAACTTGTCAAACTCGCCAAAACTATCCAAAATGTGAAATCTGGACAGCTTACTGTTTTACCTTGTCGCTTCGTTTCGAAGGGGTAATGGAGGGAAAAAGGATTTACGTCCTTCATGAAATTCATAGACATGTGTCTTAGGGTCGCAAACAATTTTGAATCATCCCTACATCAATTTTGTACACAAAGATATGACCTAAATACTCACAGCTGTCCGTGTAGGATTTCCAAAACGAAATCTGGGCAGTACCTCCTCTACACTTCATCACCCTTTTTCGAGCTGCTACAAGTAAAAATGGATTTTAGAGTCTGAACAAAAGTTATTTTTCTCTGAAATACCTTTCCAAAACATATTAAATTATTCAAAACTAAACTTTACACAAGAAGTCATACCCATATTACTAACAACAGTCCCTTCCAAAAACGGGTTGGTTAATTAGTTCTTAACGTTTTCTCCTTCAACTTTCTCTTATTTCTTTCCAAGTGTAAACTGCAACCATGGTTCCTTAGGCATCCTAATACACATGTATACACCCCCACATGGTTGAAAAACATTGTAGATAATTAATTCACGGAGGAAAATTGGAGAACTCACCTTTAATTCTCCAAAAACGTTGCTGCCTTGTTCCTTTTGGTTCTTCACGTTTTTCCTCTCATTTGGCTGATGTTTATGGATGAAAAATGAGTTAAAGAGTCAGACAACATGTATATATACACCTCCTTAGGAGGTGACACATGGCAGCCCCCTAGGGTGACACGTGGCAGCCCCTAGGGTGACAACTCGTCCAAGCTTCCAACACAAAACTACCACGTGGCAGCGTGGGGTCCATCCCAAGTAGGTGAGTCACCTGCCTGCTTGTCACCTGCTAGCTTCACTTTCGTAAGTTCGGAAACTAGTTTTTGCTCCCTCTCGTAGGTTCGTAATCCCGTCTTATTTTAAGAGCCTAGGTAATCCGTGCTACATAAGTTTGGTATGTAATCAAGTAACTCACGTATGTAAGATTTCTAAATTAGTAGCTTGCGTAGATAAGTCGAGTCCTACGACTCGTTACTTGGCCTCCTATTCCTTCCGGATTCTTATATGATTCCCCTTCCAACCTTCTCTACTACGAGGTATCACATCCTCCCTTCGTTGGAGTCATTTGATAGTGTCGTAGCATATCCGGTTTATATGGTAATGTCCAAGGAACTTATGAAACATTCTGAGTTTAAAAGGGTGAGGTGTAACATCCTTCCCCCCTTTAGAACATTCGTCCCCGAATGTTAAACAAACTTCCCTTAGAACTTATACAGACCATCGGGGGATTCGTTTCTATTTCCTTACACATATTTCCATCAAAGTACTTAGTATACGAGTTTCAGGAGTTGGGGTTACCTGTTTACCTGGTGTTTTATGTCCTCTTTTTAATTTCTTAGGTCATCCCCTTTTCTAGTTTTGATTTTGCCACAATACCTTGACGGAAGGCACGTCTTCAATTCACAACCTTCTAATTTGCTAATCGAAGATGGCAATAAGTTTCTCCTCATTGGATAACTCTTCCATCTCATGGACTTCATTTATAAGACATACTATGGGTGGATCGCTAGTACATTCGCGAAATATCTATATCTGATAGGCTGGGCGTATGGTCTCCAAATCAAGTGGTAAGCTCAACTTACCAGCCGCGTTGCCCACCTTATGAGTAACTTGATACCGTCTAACATATTTTGGGTCAATTTTCTTTTCTAGGTGACCCTATGATGAACATCCAATCATCAACTTGAACTCTGTATGTCGACGTCGATTATCTGTATATCATTCCTGCCGACTCTGGGCTTTTAGTCAATAGCTTGCTTAATCATTTCGAGGCCATTGGAATACTAGTGTAGTAATTATTATTGTAGGCAACTTGATAAGTGATGGATAATCATTCTGGCTACCTTCAAAGTTAATCTCCTGGCTTGTGACATATCTTCTAGCGTCTAATAGTGCGCTCAATCTGTTTAGTAGCTTGAGGGAGAAATGTGGTACTAAGACCTGTCTGTGCTCCTGACCTCTTCTTGGAATGATCTCAAGGCGTTAATTATAATTGAAGTCCCTTTATCTGGGATATTAGATGAGGAAACCTCACGGAACCTTACCATTCTCCTTGTTCTATAACTCCCTCTAATTTCAGCAGCATAGGTGCTCTTGATTGGAAGCAAATGGGCTGATTCATTAGCCTAATCACAATAACTCATATAGCACCCTACTCCTACCGAGTATAAAATGGGTGCGTAATGACGTGGATAATTTGGGAACCGTTAGCCTCGTATAGTCTTTCTCGACTCCTTTCAGAACTTTAATTGGCACTTTATTCTTTTGGGTCTTTCTTCTCCCCTATCCTATATTCGATGTCGGGGAAGATCTTTGGTCCACTCGTGGCCATGTCTCACTTCACCCATAGTATCATATCCATCTCGATAGTTTGACTTAACCCATCTCTGCATCTCTCAATAGTTAATCACAACTTGGGCTTTCTTGCCTAGGACAATAGCTGTGGAGACTCCGTAAGGTCCTACCACTCTTTTACCTTACAACTTTATACCTTCTTGGCGGAGTAGGTAACCTGTGATCGAAGGAGCAACGGTCAACACCATTAATTCACAGGTAACATTTGTGGAATTTTTAACCTTGGGTATTACTTCCTATCATCCGTAAGTTACATCAACTGTTTTGTTTTTTCTTGCCCTCAGAGTTGGTTGCCCAGTGGTGTCGAAATTCCCTCGACTACTGGTCCCTATAACCCTTCGGTGGTTTGCCTCTTATTAACAGGTACTATGTTGACGAACTGTGGCATTCGAATGTGTCGTCAGTTAGCAAGTAGCTAATCCTCCTTGTTTTGCTTAAGTCCTTGTTAGAATTACTTTAACGTATCTTATGATACTCCAGGTACGTAATCTTATATTGTTTCTCCGTCCCCAGTTCAGATTCCTCCATCTCGCGGGATCAAACCAGTACTAACGCATTACGTTCCATCAGAATTTCAAAGTTAAGCGTGCTGGGGCGGGAGTAATATTGGGATAGGTGACCTCCTTTGGAAGTCTTCGTGTCGCATTTCACTGTAATCCTTTCCATGACGTGCGGCCACTCAATTTAGCCCAAGATTTACCTCAGCGTTATCTCGCGAGTCTTTATGTTTTGCCTTGTCCTTTTCTCTGTTATCTTGCAACCAGTATCTGTGTAGACCTTTAGTTCCGCTATGACCATATCCCTTTTTGTACGCACCCATTCATTAGGGTGGGCTACTGAGTAGCACCAAAGTTCGTTCATATAGTGACCCTTGGAGCTTCTTTGACTCTTGTCTATTATTATCTGGCATAGCTTTAAAGGAATTTGACATATACGCTTCCCTATCCTCGATTTACTTTGTGTTCTCCTTATTTTCTACCACAGGAGGCTTTCTATTCCATTTTCTTTGGTTATTTATCTATCGCAACATCAATTGTGACTAACTCTATAACCAACATTTTGGCTTTTGGTCAAGCATACTGTCGTTATCCTTTGTAGTGTCTCTTGAATTATTCAATATCCTTTCATTGGTACATTCTTCTATTTTTATACGCAGCCGCCTTCTAGCGTTATGTTGTTTAGGGTCTCGTCACAACCTTCTCAATGTTGCCTTATGTAGCATTTTGGCTTCCGTTCAATTACTGGTGGCTTCCAGACCTTTCTAACTTGGTTCGGCAGGATATCTTATTGAAGTTTAGACGTCCATCTCAAATATATTACCATATCGATTGCCTTCACCTTACTTTTGCCATTTTATCATTAACTTCCCCCCTTTAGAGGGTACTCGTGCTTTCCTCTGTATGTACTTGTAGTCATTCCAATTTCAATTAGGCGGTACTAGTATTCTGGGAATAACTATTCCAGGTTTTCTTAAAGTAGTGGCTTTGTCCCAACCTATATCCTTTGTTTCTTGGGATGAATGGAAGTTGTTCCAATTATTCTTTAAGTTTGCCATCCTCATCCCTTAAGGGCTCCACTATTTTTGGGGCGACGTGGTGTACCCGCGTCATTTTTTTGTATCTTAAGCTCCATACTCTTACTGTGTACTCAATGCAGACTTTTAACTTAGTTAGCCGCTACTAATGGTGCCTTATTAGCGGTCTCACTTTATCCTTGCATACTGGTATCACATTATTTAATTCATACTTATATATCCCCCTTTTTTTGTTCGTATTCGTATTCAGTTCCTGACATCTCTTTGAGGTGCTTCTATTAGAAGTTCTTTCCCCAATTAGTCGGTGGCAAATTATAAACTATTATCATACATCATTTTCCAACCATTGTTGGAAGGGATCAGAACCTCTTAAACATCACAGTACTTTTTTTTTGGTAGTACTTGACCTACCTGGTCTCCTTCTGAGTTTATCCCCGAGTTATGAACAACTCATCTAATTTACAATTAGGAGTTGAGGGCTTGGTATTTTTTTTTTTTTAAAAGAGTGAAACTCATTCACGGGACATCTTATCCTTCATTCTGAGACCTCTGTGTATATTCCTACAATACAAATACGGATGGAGATACCGTAATCTGAACTTTACTACTTAAATAAGCCTTTGTTCCTCCGAAATAAAATTCTTCGAGTGAAAAGGGTGCCCCTTATCGACCACCTAAAGGGTACCTCTTACAGCTTTAGTTGAACACAGTAGGGGTACTTGGTATCAACTCCTCAGACATCTCAAAAATCTATGCTTTACTTCCTTTTTCTTGTTCTGGGAAAATTTTGGCAGAGTTTCCTCTACATTTCTTACTTATCCCAAAACCTGCATGCAGAAAATACCAACAATGCCTCACAGGGCCAGCATATATATTTACATATCATATCACAGCCGCACAGGGCTTTCAATGTCATTTTTTTATCGCAGCCACACAGGGCTTTCAACGTCAACAATAATATAAAAATATTAGACTTACCTCATATGTCCAACTTCAAACTGCAACTATTGCACTTCCTGACTACTTTCCCTTCAGGTTTCAGCTTTACATTTCAAATAATACTTCACTACCTTACCAAACGGATATCTTCTGTGCCTTCACTTTACTTACCTGCGTGCTTTGTAACTTTCTATGTCATCAATTACTTTCTTCTGTTGGTGTCGTCCTTCTGTTAAGATCCAAGGTTAGTATAAGGAATTTTTCCTATGACTCAGATCTAAATCTCAGATGTAGAAGAAAGGTAACATCCTAAATGTCCTATAGCTTCCTGTTTATAGATGTGGCACGCAACACATCGATAACCAAGACTCTATTAGACACGGTCTGCAGACACTCCAAGGACGAACTGCTCTGATACCACTTCTGTCATGACCCAACCCCGTAGGCCGCGACTAGGGTCCGACCTGGACCCCCCGTACATATATCTATTAGCGGAGGTCACATTGAATCATAAATAAGACAATATCATATAATAGAGCCCCACTGGGCGATAACATTTTCATAAACTGTAGCCCTTTTCGTTTGTATCACAACATGACAGGGCACGCAAGCCGACAAGGCTGCCATAACATAATAATATATATCATATATTATGTAGACCCAGCTTAATCAAACTGACATACACAACCCATATATACATGTCTGCAGACCTCTAAACATATAAATGATAACATATGGCGGGACAGGGCCCCCGCCGTACCCCTGAATGGATAAAACAATTTCTATACATCCGTGGACAGTATCAAAAACTAGGCCCCGATACAATGGATCCTCTTCCAGCTGGGCTGCATGGCATCCTAAGCTGACGGACTCCCAAAATCTGTATCTGTACCTGCGGGCATGAACGCAGCCCCCCGAGAAAGGGGGTCAGTACGATGTGTACTGAGTATGTAAAACATAATATAATACAACTGGAAACATATCTGAGATAGAGAATCAGGGGATAAGATATCAATTCAGAAACCTGTACCTGTACTTTATGAATTACAAAAACATGCATGTTCGAGTCATATCATATAGCCGGCCCTTTCGGGGGTCCGGTGAATCATCTCTGTAAAATCATCTCTGTAAAACCATCATGGCCCCAGTGCCATCACCACCTTATTACAACACATCAGCATATATTTATACACGTATCCTGGCCCTCTATTGAGGGACTCAGTGAATAATGCAGTGAACTGTGCACGAGAACATATCCTGGCCCGGGACTCAAGAAAAGAAGTGTTACGGTATACATGAGTAGAGTAGTGAGTAACTATATGCAATTTAAATCGTTATCAGAGACTCGACAGAATAAGAAAGTTAAGCTTTTATTTGAGAACCCAAGTAACGGTGTAGTCATCTCGAGTGTCCTCTAAATGCCATTATGGGTTGTCTCAAAAGTAATCTCGGAGGCCCTGGACACGTATTAACATAGGGCCAAATCATTTATAGAATCAGAAACATTTGTTGACAAATAGTTTGTAAGACTTGGAGCCTGTACATTTGTTACCTTTTTAACATATAAAAGTTTCCAGGGAAATAGTTCGATTATTATAAAAGTTCGATATTCAGACGTAAATAAGAGATACTAAGAATAGAGTTACCCCGGAACTCATATCATGTTTAACCTACAACTAAGACATGCCAGAAGAAGAAAGAGAACAAAATATATATGGTCTGTACTTTCCTTTATGGGATCTGCATACACATATTTCATACCCGGCCCATCATGGGGCTCGGTGAATCATTATGGCATCATAATCTCACTTTCGTACCAAATACGAATCAAGGGAAATGAGAGATAGCTTTCCACACACTACTGTTTAACACGTAGAAGCCTTACTAGGCAATACTCAATCCTTGCAGAAATTCCAATACTAAGCAGTGGATAGGGGTTAGGAGGCATACTTGGAGTTTTGGGAATGGAATTATCCCCACATTCCACACACAATTCACTTAAGGCTAAAGCTTGCCAAAAGGAAAGAAAGATAGTTGTACGAACTTATACCAAAACATGCCAAGAGAAAGCTTTACATACCTCTTGGGAGTTACCCTTTATCCTGCTCGCCTCATCGTCTTCTGAACCTATTCAATATAAAGTAATACGAATATCAACTACTCTTAACTTTTCAGCATCTGAGGTTACGCCTTAATGTTAATGGAATCTATTTCCTTAGTCGTTTCCTCGGCTAGTCCTTTAGTTTGTTAAGGCGTTAACGAAAATTGGGCATCACCTCCCCTATAATGTGCCCTATCCGAATTTCCAATTAGGTCCCTAAGACCTACAGCCAACCAACAACAACAACCTGCAGCAATTCATACCAACAATATACAGCATAAACTCCAAATGACTTATTCGAAAATACGATATCAAAATAGGGCGTCTAGCCTTTATTTTGTGACTCCTTTAATTATACGTAACGAGGGGTCATGTGGCTTCGACCAGCAGCACCCTAAGACACATTAGGACATATTCAGGCCCTGTAACAACAAGCCACACCCCTGCTGAGCAACTCACAAGAACAACACTTTGTTTCGACAACAATTCAACTATAACGACTACAAATTAGTTTATTCCGAACGTCAAGTATTTCTAAGCCATTTTCATATTTACAGCCACCAATAGGGAGTGTAACATGCTCCATCAGAACACATAATGCTCAAATTTAAAGAAGAAACCTTACCTTACGTTAAACTTGTCAAACTCGCCAAAACTATCCAAAATGTGAAATCTGGACAGCTTACTGTTTTACCTTGTCGCTTCGTTTCGAAGGGGTAATGGAGGGAAACAGGATTTACGTCCTTCATGAAAGTTATAGACATGTGTCTTAGGGTCGCAAAAAATTTTGAATCATCCCTACATCAATTTTGTACACAAAGATATGACCAAAATACTCACAGCTGTCCGTGTAGGATTTAAAACAAAATCGGGGCAGTACCTCCTCTACACTTCATCACCCTTTTTCGAGCTGCTACAGTAAAAATGGATTTTAGAGTCTGAACGAAAGTTATTGTTCTCTGAAATACCTTTCCAAAACATATTAAATCATTCGAAACGAAACTTTACACAAGAAGTTATACCCATATTACCAACAACAGTCCCTTCCAAAAACGGGTTGGTTAATTAGTTCTTAACGTTTTCTCCTTCAACTTTCTCTTATTTCTTTCCAAGTGTAAACTGCAACCATGGTTCCTTAGGCATCCTAATACACATGTATACACCCCCACATGGTTGAAAAACATTGTAGATAATTAATTCACGGAGGAAAATTGAAGAACTCACCTTTAATTCTTCAAAAACGTTGCTGCCTTGTTCCTTTTGGTTCTTCACGTTTTTCCTGTCATTTGGCTGATGTTTATGGATGAAAAATGAGTTAAAGACTCAGCCAACATGTATATATACACCTCCTTAGGAGGTGACACGTGGCAGCCCCCTAGGGTGACACGTGGCATCCCCCTAGGGTGACACGTGGCAGCCTCCTAGGGTGACACCTCGTCCAAGCTTCCAACACAAAACTGCCACATGGCAGCATGGGTCCATCCCAAGTAGGTGAGTCACCTGCCTGCTTGTCACCTGCTTGCTTCACTTTCGTAAGTTCGGAAACTAGTTTTTGCTCCCTCTCGTAGGTTCGTAATCCCGTCTTATTTTAAGAGCCTAGGTAATCCGTGCTACATAAGTTTGATATGTAATTAAGTAACTCACGTATGTAAGATTTCTAAATTAGTAGCTTGCGTAGATAAGTCGAGTCCTACGACTCGTTACTTGGCCTCCTATTCCTTCCGGATTCTTATATGATTCCCCTTCCAACCTTCTCTACTACGGGGTATCACATCCTCCCTTCGTTGGAGTCATTTGATAGTGTCGTAGCATATCCGGTTCATATGGTAATGTCCAAGGAACTTATGAAACATTCTGAGTTTAAAAGGGTGAGGTGTAACATGTGGCTTGACATAACGAAGCTTCAAATAAGGGAATGGGAGTCCAGCCCGTTCATCAAATGCCTAATCTTGAATTTCGACGGTAATTAGCCTCCCGATGTGTAGTCCAAACTGAGCCATAATGCAAGCTACTAGAGATGCCTACATGGGATAAAGGGTGTTGTCATTCACATCTGGTCAGAGATGGTCATAGAAAATTGCCCACCAAAACGTAGCTAGAAACGTGAGGGATGCCTTAGTAATCAGCTACATCGCATTTGCTACCCATGGCTCATTTACTCCCTCAGTAGAAATATGCTTTCTGATCCATTCCAAAATCATTTGGTGCACTGCATGATCACCCATATTTTCCTCATCACTAACCTTTTGGTGGTGGTTCTTATAAAGACTTTTCAGACATCAGTCTAGAATTCTAGGCCATATCGAAACCTGTTGATTATAGTCTCCGAGATATTCATTATCAAGCCTTGAACTATGACTTCATTCAACGGTGGTTGATTTAACGCTAATGCCCTTTTTTCTTTTTAGATATCCCCTCAGCCATATCATTGAACATTGCGGCTACATAGGATGAAGAGAACTCCCGAACTAGACTTTTACCATAATATCCCAAGTCTTTAGTCATCCACTAGAAATGATGCATGTAGAAGAGGTCTTTGAGCTCAGGTATGGCAGAGAGGTTTTTAGGGACCGCACGAACCTCTGGCACAATGGCTCATTTACACAAGCCCTTAGACCCTTTGGTTAGGCTATTCAGAAAGATATCATGTTGGCCCGAAAGCAACCATCTGTTTCTCAGAAAAGTGATGATATTCCAGCGTGAGACTGGGTCACTTTCCTTTATATGAGCAAACTTCTCTATAGAGTCCAGTCCGTCATTCCCATCACTAGCAGCACTTTCCTCACCAGTCTATCATTCCCATCACTTGCATCATCCCCATTTGCCTTATTAGCTGATTCAGTTGCCTCCTCTTCAGATTGGAAGGGAGTGGCCTCAACCTCGATAGCTGCTTTGGACCTAGTCATGCGGGGAGAGTAAAGATATATGTGGGTATCCACTCAGACCTCCAACCCATTTGATTCATCACTTCCTGACTATTGCGCTGACTCATGCTTTGATTTTTTGGACGGGGAGTCATGGAGTTGGTATCGGGAAGCATTCTTTGTGCGTAGTTATTTTATGGTACTTGCAAAAGCTCCAAATGGTGAGTAATTGAACAACATGATGCGATAAATTAAAATGGGTACTCAGAATTCCCTGTGATTCATACAAGCATGATAATAACCCTTAAGAGGTGACGTCGCACAATCTATCATAGGGTGATCGCAAGTGGAAATTGAAAATAAAAATATTTTTGTACTTTTCAGAAATTTAAAAAAATGTCAAGTGTTGCAATACGGGAGACCATCATAGGCCTTCAAGATCATCATAGACCATGAAGGCTTCCATATTGCCTTCCAATGGCTATGTCTCAGGGAGTGCTTGAATTGTTTTTTGTATTTTTCAGAAATTTAAAAAAATGTCAAGTGTTGCAGTACGGGAGACCATCACGGGCCTTTAAGATCATCATAGACCATGAAGGCTTCCGTATTGCCTTCCAGTGGCTATGTCTCAGGGAGTTCTTGGAAAATTTCTAAGTGTAGGATCCACGGAACAGCACCACAGTCCGTGATAAACTTCATGGTCCATAATGCCTTCCATGATCCTATACTTGGAAATTTTCGATAGGGAGGACAACGAGCCTCCACGAAGTACAATATGGTTCGTGGTGAAGGTCATCATCCCCGACCTCTCATTTCCGTCATTAACAACCAAACTTTACAACCTTTGACACAACTCCAGCCCATTTAGACATACAAAACACAGGTACACTAACATTGTCAAATTAATATCATTATGCACTTGACTTATATGTCACATAATCACAAATTCGAACTAAACCACCACAATGAATTGAACCATCACAAAGACAATAAATTCTTACCTATCCCAGTCGTGAAACTTGAAATGTGCCTCATAGACTAAACAAGATCACATCAACAATACAAGAAATTGAAAAGAATACTTATTTGATTTGTTCCAAGTTGACTAAACCTTCTGAAGTAGTAAGGCATGAAACTATACTCACAAAACACTATTGGAACTTTAAATCTTTAGGAGGGGGAAGGGCTTTCATGAATGAATTTGGAAAAGGTGTTCGTTGTATTGTTACATAATAGGAAAAAATGAGAATGGACCAAATTTTGTGGTGGAAATAGGTAATAGCCAAAAGCCCTAATTAATTTGGACCCAGGTCAAAACTGTGTCGACTAAACATAATTTAGCCAATTAGGCTTCATAGCCCGTAGTGAGTACTCGTGAAGAGGACCACAAAACGTATTACTCTTTCATGGTGTGAGAGTTGAAAAAAATAGAGTGATCTTACGTAGGTAGATAAGAGGGAAAAACAGTTTGTGAAATTTGTCATGGGCCATAATGCCTATCGTACTGGAGGACTTGGATAACATGTGAGGGCCTTACCTGGGATTCACGAAAGGCAAAATGGTGTATTAAGTCCTTCACGGGCTATAATCCCCTCCATAATCTTGAGGGTCCTAAAGACTGTGCTCATCACACTACTCCATCATGGGGCGTGGTGCCCTATACGGGTCCGTATAGGTGCCCATAGTAGGGAGCTTATGCCATTATTTATGTTGTTCTCCTCTTCTGAGACCCTGCACTCACTGAACACACCATTACACTATAAAAACATCAAATAACAAAATTTAACCTATCTAATGCTAATAAAATCCTTGGGTTATCTCCCAAGCAGCACTTGATTTAATATTGCGGCATGACGCAGGTCCCTTGACTACTCAGACTTTATCAAGTTGGAGTTCTTGAACCACTTTCACTTCGTTTGGAGATCCCATGTACCGCTTCACTTGCTGTCCATTCACTTTGAACCTATGACCAACTTGAGCTTCATGTTCCACTGCTCCATGAACAAATACTTATGTGATGGTGAAAGGTCCAAACCACTTTGATCTCAGCTTACTTGGAAACAACTTCAGCCTAGAATTAAACAACAACAGTTTGTCCCCACTACTGAATTGGCGCCGCTCAATATGCCTATCATGGTATAGTTTCATCCTCTCTTTGTAAAGAGAAGCACTCTCATATGCACGCAAATGAAACTCACCCATATTATTGATTTGAGCCAGCCTCATATGCGCAGCTTCACTCTGATTTAAGTTCAACTTTTTCAAGGCCCACAACGCCTAATGTTTCAGCTCCACAGGCAAATGACAAGACTTTCCAAACACTAACTGGTATGGGGACATACAAATGGGTGTTTTGAAAGCTGTCCGATATGCCCATAGAGCATCACCAAACTTTCTTTCCTAATCAATTATGTTGGCATTTACAAAATTCGCTAGAATCTCCTTGATTTCTTGGTTCGACACCTCAACCTACCCACTAGACTGGGGATGAAATGAAGTAGATACCTTATGTTGTCGTACACCATATTTTGCCAATAATGTCCGAAGGATATAATTGCAAAAATGGGAGCCCCCATCACTGATGATAGCTCTAGGATTCCCAAACCTGGAAAACACGTTTCTTCGCAAAAAACCAACAATACTCTTGCTCTCATTATTAGGTAAGGCGACAACTTCCACCCATTTGGAGACATAATCAACCTCTACAAGAATGTACTTCATCCCATATGAACTCACGAATGACCTCATAAAATTGATGCCCCATAAATCAAATAACTCTACCTCCAGGATTGGTGTCATAGGTAGCTCTTGATGCCTAGATATGTTCCCCTGCCTTTGAAATTGGTAACAAATCTTCACCAGGTTAGGTGCATCTTTATAGATAGTAGGCCAGTAGTATCTATATTGAAGTATCTTTTACACTTTACGACTCCCACTGTGGTATCCATATATCTGTGATGAGTGATAGTGTCACGACCCATTTTCTTAGGTCATGATAACACCTACTATAACCCACCAATAGGTAAGCCAACCTGTAAACTTGAAACTCCAAGTAATGGGTTTGAGGGTAGAAACTAAACAAGAGTGGTGAATTATAAAAAGCAAGCAGAATTAATAAGCGGAAGTAACCCAAAACACGATATAAACAACTAAAGATCTCTCCCAAAACCTGAAAGTCACAAGTATAGAGTTGCTACAAAGTAAAAAATGAGTACAAGTCCTGAAAGTGGACCAAAAATATTTACAACAACTGGCTAGTCTCAAAAAAGCAAAAGATGGTCCATCCATACTGAAGCAAATAGAAGTGATCAAAAATGCCAAGTGCTCACCCTGGTCTCTGAAGCTGACTACAACAGGCTCGATCTATCCACCGCGGTAGCTGGTGCTCTGTCCTGCATGTGAAAGTAAATGCAGAGTGAAGTATGAGTACTAACACAATAGGTACTTAGTAGGCATTATAAGCCAACTAAACAGAAAAGGTGAAAATAATATAAAATAGAGGAATAAGCCTAAATTAGAATCAACATAAGCATCTAAAATAAAAGAGTGCTATCTATGAGAATTACAGCTAACTATACCCAATTGATACCCCATAAACCCAGTAGGGACACTCGTGCGCAAGTTAAATAAAAATCCGGACGAACCCCC
The DNA here is from genome assembly GCF_947179165.1 of Solanum dulcamara. NCBI lineage: Eukaryota > Viridiplantae > Streptophyta > Magnoliopsida > Solanales > Solanaceae > Solanum > Solanum dulcamara. Next base: position 42,688,099 of record NC_077237.1, on the reverse strand, counting down.
ATAAGGCCATCGAGTACACTGAATAGCTACAACTACCAAGGCTAGGAATCAAGAATCGGCGATATCAGGATTCAAAGAACTGCATCATTTCCAAACCTAGATTCTCAAAGAGTCAACGAACTAGGGGTGCCTTAGGGGTCGAAGCTGATACTGGGACTTAGATACTCGCCTGAATGTCTAACGTGGCCAAGGCCAAGAATGGGTACCCAGATGTTTGCCATAATAAATTAGGGCGATCGAGGCTGGGACAATACCCGAATGCTCGCCGTAACACATCAGTATGATCGAGGCCAGTAATTGGTACCCAAATTATCGTCATACTAGCAAGCTGGTAGGGCAGGGGCTAGGTACCTCAATGCTCCCCAATAATTCCGAACGGAGAACGGGACTAGGTAATAATATGCTCGCAGATAATTTATCCTATGGCGCTAAATATTCTTCTTTCCAACAACAACGGTACCGAGAACCTCCTCCCCAATGTGCCAACTGATATGCCACCAAAATTTGAACCAAAGGCAAAGCCAAATGGTCATGAAATCTAGTATTGTCAATGCATCTCAAAGTCAAGATTACACTGAGTTAAGGAAGAGGGTGTATTAAGAGCAAGAGTATCGCCAGCTAAGGCCAACTACCAGGCACTAGACCACTATGCCATTCTACAAGGATCTATGTCTGTTAGAGTGACACCGGGGTAGCAAAAGCAGGTTTACAACCTATACTAAGGCCAACATACTCCATAATTTCAACAACATTCTCATTTAACAACTTTCCTAACAATACCGATAAATAATGGCAAGATACACATGCTTCTTGAGATACCCAAAAACCCGATAAAAGCCTAAATATGATTTCTAACACGTAAGATATACAAATAAACTACCCAACCCAAGTTCCATCAATCTCAACATGATTTCACACATTCTAGTCAATCTAAAGAAAGGAAAGTCATAGGCTATCTATAGGCTGAACATGCGAGCTCCAAATTACTGTACCAAAGTTTTACCCTCCCGAATGGCCTTCGAATGCTACCACACTATAAAAGACAGAATATAACCTCGTTACAATTGTTTAGATACTAATTTCATGATTTTCAGAGATGGATCAATTTTGGGGTCTAAAATGGGAAATATAGGACCCACATTCAAAATTTTAAATTTTACCCTAAAAAAATAGGTTCTAAACATATACCTAAGCTCACAAATAAATTTGGTAATAGATACGGAGTTGGAAAACTACCCAAAATGAGCATGCAATGAAATTTCACAATATTCAAACTAAAAGTCAAAAATGATAGCTTCTTGATCAGTGAACTCTGAAAACATTAGACCCTCCCAATCCAAACCAATTACACCATGACGTTCCTTGCAAAACCCCCTACAATCTAGCCTCAAAATTCACCAAAATAGAGTTCAAATCATCAAGATACAATCTTCCAAAATTACACACAATTTCAATAAGAAAATGGCCAAAGCAATAGCTGGATTCGTAAAGTTACCTCACACGAAGCCTCTTCATAAGATTCTGAGTTTACCAGCAGATTCCCCATGAAAATCTATTGAGCTTAGACCCTTGGATCATCAAAATCGGGTTTATATAGACCAAGAAATAAATTCTCAAAATTGTTTAAAAATTAATTTTGAAAATGGACATTGCAGCAGCTAGAATTAGGATTTTACCTCAATCGAATGCCCTAATTTAGTTTCCAAACTCCCAATGCGTTCTCCTCAAAAAATCTCACAAGTTTACCTTTTGAATCACCTAATTTGGAGCTCTAGAACTCAACTTATTAGGTTTTAAAGTTGAGACAAAAAACAAAAAATAGGCTGCCTTGCACCATATTTTGTTTGCTGCAACACAGATTTTGGAAAAGTCAAAATCACCAATGGGGTCCTTGGAATTTGTTTGAAACTCGATAAAAATAAACTTGATATACTACCCCACTAAATTTGACGTTCCGAACTCGATGGCACATTCAAAATTTCCATACAAGGTTATTTTAATGAAAAGTGGGTCCCATACCCAAGTGTCATTTTAAGCCATATTCCACAACGGGCCTTGAGATTAGACCGAAAGCCTTAAAAAGTGAAGGAATGGTTGTTCTAGACCAAACTCGACATTTTGGATCTTACTGCGCTGTCAGAATTTTCATCAGAGCATATTTTCCAAGAATGTTGACCAAAGTCAATCATAGGCTAATTTTCAAAGTTAAAAGAGCCAAATGGCCCCACACTCGTATCGATTGCCTTGATACTTGTGCCAACCATGCTTTTATAATAATTTGGTTATTTCGGAGCTGATGGAAATATCATAATTTGAATTCAAGGTCTCCTTGACTCGAAACTCAAAAAGTTGCAACTAAACCAACTTAGGCCTTCAAAAAACCAAAATGGGCTCGGGACCTCTAAAAATTCAACCAACACTTCTTTTAGACCACAACCTATCCCTCGAATCCAACGGAGTCATCGGAATTCCATTTCGAGCATCGGAATTCCAAAAGTTGACAAAGGCAAACTTAGCCTAAAATTCCTCAAATTCTCAACTCAAGGCATCAAATCTTGGTTACAACTTCAAAACTGATTTTGTAAACTCTCCTAGTCTAATTTCGACATTTCAGAGCTGCTAAAATTGATGAAATTCCGTTCTAAGACCCGTAGCTCTGGTTGTCCCCAAATATCACTTTTAGACACTTGACTTCTTTTCGTTTACATGGCTACATACTTGTAATGATAAAAGGGGATAAGCTTATGAAAATTCAAAATTTCCAATCAGTTAAATTTTCATAGGATTTTCTAAAACTAACATCCGGTACCAATCAGAAATGATTTGGGGCAACTAAAGGGAGGGGTAAAATGGTTATTTTATAAAATTCCAAAAATGACCTTCAGGTTCATTACAACATCCACTACTAAAAGAACTTTCTTCCACAAAAGTAAAAGTACAATCACTACCTAGAGGCAGGAAAGGACGAGGGTTTTGGGCGTGCTTGCTTTTCCTGAATCTTGAACACTCTGTCAGGTCGAACAACGCCATCAAAGAACTCAGGCTGAGAGGAAAATTCTCGAATTCACTTCCAACTCCAAAAACTCCTTCAGTCCTTTCTTGGTCTCCAACTCTGTCTCACTTAGCCTAAACTTGACCAAAATGCCGAATTTCAACTGAGGATGACCAAACTAAACCAAAACCACCGAAATGAGTAATACAAGACCATGACAGATACAACTCACTCAAAATTCTAAATACTTGCCCTATGTTTCCAAATCCTTTTCTCCAAGCCATTAAGGACGTTTCGAATAAAAGAAAACCCCGTTTAGTTATTATCCTTTATTTAGAATCTTGCTCTCTACCAGTCCTTAGCTATCCTGAAAACCTTCAATGCAATCCAAAAATTACCTACCAAACCATACAACACCAACCTCGAAAGAGTTACATACTCTATCTGAACATTGAAGGATGAAAACAACCAAAATAAGGAGTCACCCTGAGAAAAGCCCCAAATCCCAATCTCAACTTGAAAAACTAAGAACCCAAACTGGAACTCACTTCTGGAACTGAACACCCTCTCCAAAGGACGATGGTACCGCGAATGACAAGACCATACTGAGTTTAACCCAAGTGACTCACTTTTACCATAGAAACTTCTGAAAAACTCATATCGTGTGCCCACAAAACACTCTGCCGCCATAAATATGAGCCAATCATCTTAGTCTAGTGAAAACCAAGATGGTAGGTAGTGTATAAGCATGGAAAACCGATCAGTAATAGTCCAAGGGAATCTACTCCCACTCACAAACACCGCAACCTACCGAATAAGCCAAAATCAAGCTTTCCATCCTGAACAAATTCAAAATCTCATAATCCACGAATTACCTTAACCCCATCCTGTATATGAGATTTCTAACAACCTTCCCCACCGATAGGTAAAAGAGAGTAAACCTCAACTCCGCAGTCTAAGGACTTGAAACACCAATAACGCGTAAAGAGGAATCAAAAAGTAGAATCTACTGTAACTCCAAAGATGTTGCACCTCCATCACATACTACCTTGACAACCAACCTTTCAACTACAAACCAATCAAGGCAAATTAGTGAGGACAACCTTCTAAGACAAGAAAACTAGAATGGCAAGAGGGGGGTTACTAATCAAATGAAAGCTAGTTAAGCTTAATTGTACGAAGAACCATTCAACCACTAATCCCATGGGACAACCTCTAACTACGAAAACCTTCTAATCCAATCAAAACCACTAGAACCATAACTCCCAACACCAAACAAAGCTGGTCTAGCCTCCTATCTAACAAGGAACGACACCACCGCAAATAAATGGTAAGGGGAAAAAGGGAAGCCAATTAGCCTGGCCCTGCTATATCAGCAAACAACCCAAACGAACGCCAGATGCATCACAATAAATGGTGAATCTTTTTCCCTTAATTGGAAGAGTCAATATAGGAGCAGTGGTAAGCAACTCCTTGAGTCTCAGAAAGCTCCTCTCAAACTCCCCCGACCATACGAACGGAACATCCTAGTAAGTCAACCGAGTCAAAGGTACTGCTATGGTAGGAAATCTCTCAACAAAGTGCCTGTAGTACCCTGCCAATCCAACTAAGCTATGAATATCAAATCAATCTCAGAAAATATCATGGCGCCCTAAAGATGGTCGAATAGATCATCAATACTAGGCATGGGGTAATAGTTCTTCACCATCACCTTATTAAATTTCTTATAATCAACACACATCGTCATAGTCCCATCTTTTTTCTTAACAAGCAGGATGGGTGAACCCCATGGTGACATACTCCAGTAAATAAAGACCTTACCTAAAAGGTCCTCAAGTTGCAAACTGAGCTCCTTGAGATCTGCGGGGGCCATACAGTAAGGTGGTATTGAAATAGGTTTAGTGCCCGGCTCCAAATCTATGGAAAAGTCAATATCTCTCTCTGGGGTAGGTCAGTAGGGAAGACATCACTAAACTTTCTAACTATAGGGACTGAATCAATAATAGGGGCCTAGATGGACACATCATGGACATATTCTAAGTATGCTAAGCACCCAAATGCAACTAGCCACTGAGCTCGCATAAAATATATGATCCCAGTTGGTGGGTGACTATAAATGCCCTGTCACAAGACCAGAGGAATGCTAGGCATGGTTAATGTAATGGTGTTTGTATAAAAGTCCAAAAACGCATGATGAGGGGATAGCCAATCCATGCCTGGAATAACATCTAAGTCCAGCATATCTAGTAAAATAAGATCTGCCCGAGTCTCATACCCCTGAGTAGTCACTATACAGGATCTACAAACTTGATCCACTACTAATGAATCCCCTATTGGGGTTGAAACATGCAACGATACCTCAAGTGACTCATAAGCAATACCCAAAAGGGGAGCAACATATATAGACATATAGAAACACGTGAAATCTGGAACAAAGAAAGCTGCAGCAATCTGTTGACAAATAATAATAGTACCTATGATAAAATCATCAGATGCCTCAGCCTCTTCCCTCACCAGAGCCGCATAGAAATGGCCATGTCGGCCTGCCCCATGACCATATGCCCTGCCACCTAACCTGCCTCCTCGAAGACCTCCTCTAATACCCTACTGACCATCGCCATGGCCCTGACCCTGATCTATACCTCCTGGTGGAGCTACTGCTAATGATCTAGCTCGGCCGGGATACTCTCTAGCCCAGTGCTCTAGTGAGCCATAATCAAAGCATCCTGAAGATAAGTGGCCCGTGATAACCTTTCTATGGTAGGAAGAAAGAAGACCTGATCCCCTTGAGATCTGCCCTGACTACCCTCAACTACTAGCAGGGCGGCTTGAACTAGACGGCTGGACTGACCCTACTGGGACCACTGGCGGGGCTTGTCATAACTATCATCGACCCTAAACTGGGACACACTATAGCTGCCCTGATGCTTTCTTAGGACTGGAGATGAATAATCTCAATTATTTAGGCATGATCCACCACATCTAGAAAATAGCAGCTCATAGAAACCAAGTGCTCAGTCCCCAAACTTAGGTAAGGTCTCAATCCACGTACAAAAAATTATACTCGCTCTTCCTCAGTAAGTAGAATGATAGTGGCATGCTGGGATAACTGCTGAAATCTGGCCCCATAATCAGAAATCATCATGTGGCCGTACTTTAACTTTGTAAATTTATCTAAGAGTTGGTCCCTAACACTCCTAGGGATGTATCGATCCAGGAAAGCCTCTGAGAACTGGGCCCATACCAATTGTGGTGACCTAGATGGCCTGGACTATAAATAAGAGTGCCACTACTGCCTGGCTTCTCCTATGAACTCATGAACAGTGAAGTCGGCGCCCCTGAACTCTAAAAGACCTAACGAATAGAGCTGCTCCTAACAGGTAGTCAAAAACTCTATGGAATCTTCGCTAATGTCTCTAAAAAATATCGAGGGTAACAGCCTCTAAAATACACCTAAGATCTTTTACTCTTGTAATGATATCACAAACTCCAAAACTATTGGCGGGGCTGTAAGAGGTGACCATACCTCAGGTGCTGGCTGGGCAGGTGGATCCCACAGTGGTAGTATGCCCTCTAGTGGAGCTAGGGCCTATGGTATAACCCAAATAGCCGTGAGGAGCTGCACAATCATTTACTGTAGTGATAGAGTCATAACTGGTACAACTAGGAGCTGTGCTGCAGGTGGTGGCCCCTCTGGCTGAGGAGGAATAGGGGTGTCCTAGTGCTCCTCTATATGCTCAGGCACTATATCTAGATCGGGAGCGGGTACTTCTCCCTTACCTATGCCACGGGATTGGTCTCTAGGCCTTCCAGTCCCTGGTGCGTCATCACGACTGGTGGTACCACGTGTATGAACCATCTCTACAAAAGAGTTGAACAACTGAGATTTTAGAAAATAAATAAGACACAACACTATACGAAATGATACAACATAGAGAACGTTACTAATGACATCATATAGCCTATCGAAGATAAGTTACAAACGTCTCTGCATCCATCAGTGAGACTCTCCTAGACGTTAGCTCTGTACAAGTGAGACCAAAGAATCTGGGGCTCTGATACCATCTTATCATGACCTAGTTTCTTAGGTCATGATGGTACCTACTATAACCCACCAGTAAGTAAGCCAACCCATAAACCCAGAACTCTAAGTAATGGGTTTGAGGGCATAAACTAAATAAAAGTGGTGAATTATAAAAGTAAGCAGAATGAATAAGCAGAAGTAACCTAAAACATGATATAAAAAACTAAAGATCCCTCCTAGAATCTAAAAGTCACAAGTATAGAGCTGCTATAAAGTAAAAAATGAGTACAACTGCCGAAAGTGGAATAAAAATATTTACAACAACTGGCTAGTCTCAAAAAGGCAAAAGAAGGGACATCCATCATGAAGGAGATAGAAGTGATCTAAAATGCCAAGTGCTCACCCTGGTCTACAAAGGTGACTGCAACAGGCTTGATCTATCCATGGCGGTAGCTGGTCTTGGTCCTTCATCACAAAAGTAGATGCAGAGTGTAGTATGACTACCAAGACAACAGGTACCCAGTAGGAATTATAGGCCAACTGAGCAGAAAAGGTGAAAACAATATGAAAAAGAGGAATAAGCCTAAATAGGAATCAATATAAGCATCAACATAAGCATCTAAAGATACAAGATTACTATCTATGAGAACTATAATTAACTATACACAACTAGGCCCCCATAATCCCAGCAGGGATACTCGTGCATAAGTTAAATAAAAACTGGGATGAACCCCTATAAGCCCACCAAGTACACATAATAGCTGTAACTACCAAGAATGGAAATCAAGAATCTGCGATACTAGGAACCAAAGAACTGTATCATTTCCACACCCAGAATCTCTAAGAGTCAATGAACTAGGGGTGCCTTAGGGGTCGAGACCGAGACTGAGACCCAAATGCTCACCCGAATATCCAACATGGCCAAGGCTGGGACTAGGTACCCATATACTCACCATAATACATCGGTGCAGTCGAAGTCAGAACTGGGTACCCGGATGCTTGCCGTAACACATCGGTATGATCGAGGCCAAGATTGAGTGCCCGAATGCTTGTCATACTAGCAAGTTGGCAGAGTGCAGGGCTGGGTTCTCGGATGCTTTCTGATAATTCAGAATGAAGGCCGGGACTAGGTACCTAAATGCTCACAAATAATTTATCCCATAGTATCGAATATTCTTCTTTCCAACTAGACAACAACGGTACCGAGAATCTCCTCCCTAATATGCCAATTGATATACTGCCAAAACTTGAACCGAAGCCGAAGCCAAATGGTCATGAAATCTAGTATTGCCGATGCATATCGTAGTCATTATTACACCAAGTTAAGAATGAGGGTGTTATACAAGGATTTAAGTTTTTGGAGCAACGCCGGGGCAGCTAAAGCAGGTTTACAACCTATACTAAGGCCAATATACTCCACAATATCAACGACATGCTCATTCAACTCTCCTAATAATACCAATGAATAATGGCAAGATACACATGCTTCTAGATATCCAAAAATCCAATAAAAGCCTAAACATGATTTCTAACACCTAAGATATACAGATAATCTACCCAACCCAAAATCCATCAATCTCAACATGATTTCACATATTCCGGTCAATCTAAAGAAAGAAAGGTTGTAGCCTAACTATATCCTAAACACGCGAGCTCTAAATCACTATACCAGAGCTTTTCCCTTCCGAATGCCTAAAAATGCTGCCACGCTGCCAAAAATAGATTCACAATGTCGTTACAGTCATTTAGAAATAATTTCTTGATTTTCGGAGATGGATAAATTTTGGAGTAAAAAATGAGAAATGTGGGACCTACATCTGGAATTTTAGATTTGACACCAAAAAAATAGGTTCTACATATCTCCCCAAGCTTATAAATAAATTTGGTAATAGATACAGAGTTGGAAAACTACACAAAAATGAGCATGCAATGGAAATTCACAAAATTCAAACTAAAAAATAAAAATGAAAGCTTCTTGATATGTGAATTCTGAAAAAACTAGATCCTCCTAATACAAAAAAATTATATCATGATGTTTGTTGCAAAAAATCTCACAATATAGCCTCAAAAATCACTAAAAAATGGAGTTCAAATGATCAAGATACATTCTTCTAAAATTCCACATAATTTTAATCCAAAATGGCCAAAACAGTAGCTAGATTCATAAATTTACCTCACATGAAGCCTCCCTATAAGATTCTGAGTTTATCTACGGATTCCCCACTAAATTCTCTTGAACTTAGACCCTTGAATCATGAAAATTAGGTTTATATAGACCATGAAATAAATTCTCAAAATTTTTCAAAAATTAATTCTAAAAATTGACTTTGCAACAACTAGAATATGATTTTACTTCAATCAAATGCCATAATTCAGTGGCTTTGTTCTTCTCAGCCTGTTTGGCCATGGCATTTTTTCATTTATGCAAGCCCTCTTTGGAACTGCTATGAGAGCTGCAATATCCTGGGGCTCCCATGGAGCAGCACACTCAGCCTTCCATCCACACTCTCTAACATAAACACACCACAGCAAACACTCCACCAACTGGCAGCACATAAAGAACATGGATACAGCAGCCTGCAGATCTCCTTGTTTGTGAGGTTTGGTGGTTTTGTTCTATGCAGGTACCCCAGCTACAGCTCTTACCAATGTAGCTGGCAGACCTCCCTTGGAAATGCTAAAAGGGTTGCAGTAACCTGGGGTTGCTTTGGAGCAGCACAATCAGCTTGCCAACCACTTTCTCCATTATCAACAAACCTCAGCAACAACTCCATCAACCTGCAGCAGACAAGAAACATACATAAGTTTGTTGGTTTTGTTTTGCTGTGCAGGTATTCCAAGAAGTCTAACCAACTCAAAACAATGACCAACAAGCAGCCTAGGGAACCTGCAGCCATCAGCTCCAGCAACCTGCAGATTGGCAGGTGGAAGCCAGCTGCAAGTTCTTATAATTGTGTGCTTGCTTGTTTGTTTGCTTCTTTGTTTATGCAGGTTGATGGAGATACAACCAAACAAGACCTGCACACTTCTTTGGTTGTATGTTTTGTTGGTTTTGTCTGGCTGTGCAGGTACTCCAAGAAGCTGAACCACTTCAAAGCAAGGACCAACAAGCAGCCTAACTACAATGGCAACAATAAGAAGCTGCACACAAATCTGCACCAGCCTGTTCATTTCCCACAATTGCCTACCCCTTTGTTAGTTGCTAATGCAGCACAGCAGCAGCAATATGCAGCATATGCAGCACACAAGAGCCATTGTTTGCTTGTGTGTTTTTCTGGTGTTGTTTGCATGTGCAGGTACCAAAAAAGGGATCTACTACTGAACCTAACCTGCAACAACAAGCATGCTATCACTGCAGCTAGAGAGGTAGCAAGGAACTGGATACAGGACTGCAACACCCATGTTTGTTTGTCTCCTTGGCTACTTATAGGTGCAGATCCTCATAGATGTAAACAACTGGATACTAAAGCATGGCTTACTAGGGTGGTCGAATGCAGTTACACTTGTTCTGATATTCAGGCTCTCAATTTTATCCACAACAACTCCAAGGCTGTTAAATACTATAGCTCCATATATTTCCTCTCCTTTCAACCCCCATAGCTGATAATCATGATACTGATGCAATGACACATCTCACCTGGATTTACTTGGTACGACAAGACTAGAAAGAGCAAAGATGAAAAGAATTTTCCCATCCCATGCGAGATAGAAGTTTCGTATACTTGTTCTTCTTCAATGTAGCTATGTCTGGTACGTAGCATAGTTGGAATAGGACTAGTGTAGGTTACTTTCTTTTTTTCTCATGGAAGGGGAGAGTCTCCCTCATTTATGCTTTCATAGTTGAAATTGTACCGGGAGGAGTCCTCTCACAGGTTTACTGCTTTCTAGTTATAGTTAGTCTCTTTTTGTATCGGGGATGAGTTAGCCGACCTTAATAGGTTAGCCGACTTATGAACCACCATAGGATTGGAGGTAAGGTTTATGTCCCCCTCCTTGTATTTTATTTTGATTATTTATGTTAAGGCTTGGGGGTGTTGCTTAACCCCTGACTGTGCACGAGAGGTGGGAGCCTCGTGTAGGGTCTGTTCCCGTAAAAAAAAAAAAAAAAAAAAAAGCTCCCCAATGTGTTCTCATCGACAAAATCTCACAAGTTTGCCTTTTGAATCATGTTATGCCCCGTACTTTCGCACCTTGGGACACTGTCTTAAGTATCTTGAAAAGTGTCGTGTGATCTAGATTATCCACTACGTATCAAATAACTCTAAGGAAAGGAGAATGAGATATTCCATAATAAGGAAGATTGGAAATAGGGTTAGAAGAATCCGGAAGGAGTTGGAGGCCAAGTAATGGGTCGTAGGACTCGATCTACTTGTATAAGCTACCAACTTAGATTTCCTACGTAATTAAGCTACTTGAGTACACGTCGAGCTTAAGTAGCAAGGAATACATAGGTTCTTAAAGTAAGATGAGATTATGAACCCAAGGAAATGAAGCAAGTAGGTGAAAAGTAGGTGACGCACATACTTGGACTAAGTAGGTGACTTACCTACTTGGGGTGGACCCATGCTGCCACATGGCAGCTTTGGATTGGGCACATGGTTGAGATAGCGCCCTAGGGGAGATGCCACATGTCACCTCTAGGGGGATGCCATGTGTCCCTCTCCAAAGAAGGATATATATGTGTGTAAGTTGCTGAAAATACCCTCATTCTTCATCTTTTACTTTAGAAAAGTTGAGAGAACTTGAGAGAAACAAAGGAGAGAGCTACGACTTGGCTGCAACAAGGTAGGGCCTCTATTTTTGTTCCGTGAATTAATTATTTAAGATATCCTATGGTTAAATAATTGTGTTTAACAATGTGAAATTACTATTTGAGGCAGCAAAGAAGTGACGTGAACAGCCCACAACTTTCAGCATGTTAAGGAGCTTCCAAAGTAATTTTCAGCAAGTTTGGGAAGCCGTTTATTAAGGTATGGATTGATTATCTTCTCCCACATTTTGGTAAAGGTTTAATCATATTATGGGTGTGTAAAAATGAGTTGGAGATGCGAAAATATGGAAGTCACGGCTGAAGGAACTTGCAGGTCGTGTAGGGACTGTTTTGATGTATTCTAGTGGCTTAAAATGTAACTAGTGTCGTTGTTATTGTAGTGTCGTATTGGGAATTGTTTTGTAGTGTTGCAGGGATGGAAGCATGTCTAAAAATGGGTATATGTTCTACTGGTTGCATCCACATGACACCCCATTTTTTGTGGTAAAGATTTTATGAAATAAAGTTTGAAAACCGTATTTTGGAGTTGTAGTTTTGAACGGGTGGTTTGGGACTTATTTGTTGTGATGTTGAGGTGGTATAATTATGTATTGGCTGCTGGTTGTTGTTTTTGGTTGGTTGTATTAATTGAGGATGTAATTGGAAGTTTGGATAGGGAAAGTTATAGAGGAGATGCTGCCCGAATTCCGTTAACTTCTTAACTAATTAATAGACTAGTCGAGATTAGTCAAGAAAGGCGAATAAGGAATTGATTCCTATGGGTTCTTGGTTGTAGATTGAGAAGCTAGAAAGTTAAAGGTTATTAATATTAGTATTACCTTCGTGTTAAATAGATTTGGAGGACAACGAGACAAGCCGAGTTAAAAGCAATCGATAAGAGATATGTAAAGCTTATCTCTTCTTTTCTTTTGGCATGTCTTCAAGTTAAGTAATGAATGATATGATCTTGAGGGTAAATCTACTCATAAATGCCAAGCGTAATTCACATTTCTTATTTACTCCTTGATGAAAACACTCTTACAGTAATTGAACTAGGGCCCTCATGCCTTCTATATTAGGGAAAGTAGTAAGTATGTGAGGCTATCGACCTTTCTCTTAGCATGTCTCTAACGTAAGTATGATATGTATATGAAAGGTGGGGACAAATCTACTCATGAAGCTCCAAATATGATTCACGGCTCCTACCTACATCTTGATGTGAGAGCTCCTATGCTAATTGAGTTAGTGTCTCTCACTGTCTCCTAGATGATGAAAAGAGAGGGTATGTAAGTCTTAACTCTTCTCTTCTCTTGGCATGTCTTAGACATAAGTAGATGGTATATGTAATGTGGGGATAATTCCATTCATAGAACCCTGAGTATGGTTCGTAAATATTATTCACTTCTCGATGTTAGAACTCCTGTGATAGCTGAGTTATGGTCTTGTAAGTCTTCTACATAATGAAAAGTATTACACGTGAAGACTATCCCTCCATTCTCTTGAAATGGCTTAATGTAAGTGAAAGGATATATGATATGAGTTAGAGATAGTTCCATTTAAAGATTCTGGATGTAACTCATGAATTGTACTCACTTTTGAATGATAAGGGCCTTGAAGTAGTTGTTACACTAAGTTCTCGAATAGGTCGGATACAGTACATGATGACAATATGTATGCCTTTATTCTCTAAGATGCAGGTATGGTAGATGGCTAAATGTTATACTTGACCCCTGCATCCCTATTTTAGTTGTTGTCACAGTTATGATATTTTATGATTTATATACTCAGTACATGCATCGTACTGGACCCCTTTTTTCGGGCGGTTGCATTTCATGCCAACAGGTACAAATGTTTATTTTGGATATCCCCAACTTCGGATTTCCGCTCAGCTATGTCGGAAGTGCTCCACTATTCCAGAGCCTACATTTTTAGGTACTGGTCCTCCTATGTATATATTAGTTTGTTTAGGGGTACGTCGGGGCCCCTGTCCCACCACATATTGCTGTTACTATTCTTAGAGGTTTGTAGGCATATGTATATGGATTATGTGTAAGTTTTGTTCGATTATGGTTGTACGATGAGTTGTAAATGTTATTATGTTATGGCAACCTTGTCGGCTTGCTTTCCCTTTTATGACATGATGCAAATGAAAGAGGCTACACATGTATGAAAATTTTATCACCCACTAGGGTTCATATGTATAGTTTTTATATCTGATAGTTCTGTATACGGGAGTCCAGGTCAGACCCCAGTCGCGGCCAATGGGGTTGGGCCGTGATAGAAGTGGTATCAGAGCAGTTCGTCCTTAGAGTATCTACATACCATGTCTAGTATAGTTTTGTTTATCGGTGTTTTGTGCACCACATCTATAAACAAGAGGCTATAAGATATTTAGGATGTTACCTTTCTTTCATATCTAAGATCGTGCGATAGAGTCGGGTCATAGGGAATGAAATTCCTTATACTAACTTGTGCTTTCAGCAGAAGGACAACATTGATAGAAGAAGTAACTGATGGTATTGGAAGTTACAAAGCACGCAGGTAAGCAAAGGCAAGAAAGATATATGGCAGGTAATGTATTGAAGTACGATTGACATATAAAGTTAAAATAGAGAGGAAAAATAGATAGGAAAGTGCAACAGGTGCAGTTTGAGTGGACATACGAGGTACGTCCATTTTCATACTATTGATATTGAGCGCCCTGTGTGGCTGCGATATAAAATGATCTGAATATATACATATATGCCCTGTGAGGCATTGTTGGTATTTCCTGCGTGCAGGTGTTGAGATAGGGAGAAATACAAAGGAAACTCTGCCCAAAATTTCGTAGAAATAAAGAGAGAATGAGATACAAGGTTGTAGTATATCTTGAAAGGTCGTGCCTATAATAAGAATGAGATGTGACTAAGCTACGAGTATGGCTAACCTTGAGAAATAAGTTAATGACTGAAGTGATGGTAATAGTAACGAGGAAGTCAATATTGGTATGGAAAAAGAATCTGGAAAAGACTGGTGAGACTAAGGGATGATTTAGACAAAGATTAAGTGCATTTACCTCACCTAGCCTAATTAACCCTTAGTAGGAATTGTGAAAAAAGTTGAGAAGTGTTATACTATGGGGTTGAACACGAACATGATATAATGTGAATATAATGAGGATTGTTATGGAAATCAGTAAATCCTAGTAAGGTAGTGGCCAAGGATATGATGTGGTCCGTGTGATAAGAATGTAAAGATAGGTGTGAAATGGAAAGATGAGCTATAGAAACAATAAGGAAGACTTATCAAGTTCGATAAGGAAAATTTTAAAAAGGTTATATGATAACGGAAATGATAGACATGTCATAGAGTAGCTGTGTAAAGTAGTGCACGGAGGAGACTCCAACGTTACTGGATAACTAGCCCTAAGGATTAGGGTTAAGAGCTAAAAGGCGGAATGACAATTAAAGTCCTCTAAAAAAAATTGAAGGGTGATACATGGGGCTGAATATTCTAGAATGAACATTGCTTGAATACATTGCTACCATAAGGATACTACTCGAGTACCGAGCATCAGATAAGATTTTATACGATATATCGAGAATTTGAAGCACATCATGATTGTATTAAGGTTTCGCACGGGGGCAACCTAAAGTATAGGTGATATAAAGGAAGATATGAATATGGTGCAGTATACAAAATATGTTGGAAAGGACTCATATGCATTTAGAAAGATAAAAATAAATAGAAAATAACATAGACACACCCTAAAGGGGGGAAGTGGATATGAGATATACAAGCATGAGATGAACCAAACTGACATGATGACGTGTTAATGTGAACACTTAAATTTTAGGTGAGATCCCATGCAGGAATGAGCTGGCAAGATCTAAAAGCCAGCAATAGACAGATAGAAGCCAAGATGATATTTGAGACAGTGCGGAGAATTATTTGTAGAGACATTAAACAATATGACATCATAGAGTGGGTGCATACAAATGAGATGAATACGATAAGAGAATAACACTGAATAACTTAAAGGTATTTTAAAGGATAGCAAGGCTATACCTGACTAAAGGTCAAGATGTTGGCAACAGAGTTATTGGCTACTGATATAGCGACATACACATAGCATAAGAGGAAGGATAAAAAGTCTCTCCTAAGGTAGAATATAAGAGAACTTAAGAGTAAGTAAAGAAAGTGAAACAAAGATGACAAAATAGAATGCAACTACATGTTAGTATAATGAAAAATGTGGAGCGGAATAAGTCAAGAGAAGAAAATACTATGAATAGAAGTGAACGCACTTTGTACAAATTGTACAAGAAAAGTTCTGCAACCTACGAATATGAGTATGTTAAGGGTGAGATCAAGTGGTTACTTGATAAAAACAATAAGAACTCAGTAACAACAATATGATTGCAATATTTTGGGTACATCAAAGAAAAGCATGAGATATTTTGAGGCAAAACTATTGAGACATGACTAGTATTGAGGGCACAAGCCATAGTGAGCCCTGACATCAACCGAAAGAGGTAAGAGATAATATAGAGCCTACATAAAGACTAGTGGGGCAATGCTAAGACATTTGTTAGGCTGATCTAAGTACCTACTCAGGTTCGTGCAAAGATTGCAATATGATGTGGGGCAAGAGAACTAGAAAGAAGAGCTGAGTAAAGGCATAATAAAATATGCCTGGAGTGTTGAAAGTTGGGGTAAGAGAAATTGTATGATAACATAAATAAAATTGGGCATCAGAAGCCTGGTAGCCTATTATAGGAAATGGAAATCCTAACTTGGAAATAAAAAGTAGTTAATATGGATTATAGTACAGGCTGACCTCATATTCTACGAAAGCATGAGTTCAGATGGGTTATGGTAGATAAACTGACAGAATCAACCCATTTTCTTCCAGTTAGGAAGATATATTCAACTGAGGGTTATGCGAGATGATATATTAAGGAAAAAGTAAGATTTCATGAAGTTCCCACATCTATTATCTCGGATAGGGAAATTCAATTTGTGGCTAACTTCTGAAGATTATTCCAGAAGGGATTGGGAATATAGGTGAATCTTAGTACAGCATTTCACCCCAAATTAATGGACAAGCCCAGACATACCTCACCAGATGTTGGAGTCAACATAAGTCATATGCAGATAATCGACGTCGACATTTAAGGTTTAAAGTTGAGGATTGAGCATGCTTGAAAGAGTCACCGATGAAAGGTGTAACAAAATTTGACAAGAAAGGGAAACTTGGCCCGGGATGTGTGGGTCCTTATTAGATCATTTGTAAGATAGGAAAAGCTACCTATGAGTTGGACCTACCATCAGATTTTGAAGCGGTACACCCAGTCCCTCATATGTCAAGGTTTCGCAAAGGTATAAGTAACCCTTCAAGAATAGTTCCTATGGAGGAGATCTATGTAACAAGGAGTTATCCTATGAGGAGCAACCTATCGCCATCATTAATTGGCATATTAGAAGGTTGCAAACTAGGGATGTGGTATCCGTCAAAGTCTTGTGATGAAATAAAAATAAAAAAGAGTTGACTTGGGAGGCCGAAGAAGAGATAGAAAAGAAATATTCATACATGCTCCTTATGTCTATAGGAAGTCTAAACTCGTGGGTTAGCTGATTCGATGAATAAACGGTCTATGGATGAAAACCATTATGGAGAATTCCTAAGGTCCTCGTGCGACCTAATGAACTTAGTTAACATTCAAGGACGAATGTTCTAAAGGGGGAAAGGATGTTATGCCCCGTACTTTTACACCTTGGGACACTGTCTTAAGTCTCTTGAAAAGTGCCGTGTGATCTAGATTATCCATCATGTATCAAATAACTCTAAGGAAAGGAGAATGAGATACCCATAATAAGTAAGATTGGAAATAGGGTTATAAGAATCTGAAAGGAGTTAGAGGCCAAGTAATGGGTCGTAGGACTCGATCTACTTGCGTAAGCTACCAACTAGGATGTCCTACGTAATTAAGCTACTTGAGTACACGTCGAGCTTAAGTAGCAAGGAATACATAGGCTCTTAAAGTAAGATGAGATTATGAACCCAAGGAAATGAAGAAAGCAGGTGAAAAGTAGGTGACGCACCTACTTGGACCAACTAGGTGACTCAAATACTTTGGGTGGACCCCTACGCTGCCACATGGCAGCTTTGGATTGGCCACATGGTTGAGGTGGCGCCCTAGGGGATGCCACATGTCACCCCTAAGGAGCTGCCATATGTCCCTCTCCAAAGAAGGATATATATGTGTGTAAGTTGCTGAAAATACCCTCAGTCTTCATCTTTTTCTTAAGAAAAGTTGAGAGAACTTGAGAGAAACAAAGGAGAGAGCTATGACTTGGATGCAACAAGGTAGGGCATCTATTTCCATTCCGTGAATTAATTATTTAAGGTAACCTACAGTTAAATAATGGTTTTTAAAAACATGAAATTACTATTTGGGGTAGCAAAGAAGTGACGTGAATAGCCCGCAACTTTCACTATGTTAAGGAGCTTCTAAAGTAATTTTCAGCAAGTTTGGGAAGCCATTTGTTAAGGTATGGATTGATTCTCTTCTCCCACATTTTGGTAAAGGTTTAATCATTTTAAGGGTGTGTAAAAATGATTTGGAGACGTGAAAATATGGATGTCACGGCTGAAGGAAGTTGCAGGTCATATAGGGACTATTTTGACGTATTCTAGTGGCTTAAAATATAACTAGTGTCGTTGTTATTGTAGTGTCGTATTGGGAATTGTTTGGTAGTGTTGAAGGGCTGGAAGAATCTCTAAACATAGGTATAAGTTCTTCTGGTTGTAGCCACATGAAACCCCATTTCATGTGGTGAAGATTTTATGAAATAAAGATTGAAAATTGTATTTTGGAGTCGTAGTTTTGAACGGGTAGTTTGGGACTTGTTTGGTGTGATGTTGAGGTGGTATAATTGTGTATTGGTTGATGGTTGTTGTTGTTGGTTGGATGTATTAATTGAGGATGTAATTGGAAGTTCGGATAGGGCAAGTTATAGAGGAGATGCTGCCCGAATTCCGTTAACTTCTTAACTAACTAATAGACTAGTCGAGACTAGTCAAGAAAGGCAAATAAGGAATTGATTCCTATGGGTGGTTGGTTTTATATTGAGAATCTTGAAAGTTAAAGGTTATTAATATTAGTATTACCTTCGTGTTAAATAGATTCGGAGGACAACGAGACAAGCCGAGTTAAAAGCAATCGATAAGAGATATGTAAAGCTTATCTCTTCTTTTCTTTTGGCATGTCTTCAAGTTAAGTAATGAATGATATGAGCTTGAGGGTAAATCTACTCATAAATGCCAAGCGTAATTCACAGTTCTTATTTACTCCTTGATGAAAGCACTCTTACAGTAATTGAACTAGAGCCCTCATGCCTTCTATATTAGGGAAAGTAGTAAGTATGTGAGGCTACCCACCTTTCTCTTAGCATGTCTCTGACGTAAGTATGATATGTATATGAAAGGTGGGGACAAATCTACTCATGAAGCTCCAAATATGATTCACGGCTCCTACCTACATCTTGATGTGAGAGCTCCTATGCTAATTGAGTTAGTGTCTCTCACTGTCTCCTAGATGATGAAAAGAGAGGGTATGTAAGTCTTAACTCTTCTCTTCTCTTGGCATGTCTTAGACATAAGTAGATGGTATATGTAATGTGGGGATAATTCCATTCATAGAACCCCGAGTATGGTTCATAAATATTATTCACTTCTCGATGTTAGAACTCCTGTGATAGCTGAGTTATGGTCTTGTAAGTCTTCTACATAATGAAAAGTATTACACGTGAAGACTATCCCTCCATTCTCTTGAAATGGCTTAATGTAAGTGAAAGGATATATGATATGAGTTAGAGATAGTTCCATTAAAAGATTCTGGATGTAACTCATGAATTGTACTCACTTTTGAATGATAAGGGCCTTGATGTAGTTGAACTACGACCCTTGAGCCTTCTATAGGTTGAATAGTGATGGTATGTGTAAGCTCCAATACCTAGGAGCTCTTAAACATGCTTTATGGTGATATCTGAGGGATGTTTGATATGTTACAGAGTTTTACATGCACGTATATGCATCATGATATTTTATATACGGATTGGGCCGTCGTACCTCAGTATTATTATACGATATACGGATCGGGCCATCATACCTTGGCATTATTATATGAGAAATGGATCTGGCCATTGTTTCTCAGCATTATTATATAATATGTGGATTGGGCCATCGTTCCTCAGCATGTACTTGCTATATACATAGATCGGTCTGTACGTTCCACAGCGCTAATGGTACATATGTATGCCTTTATTTTATAAGATGCAGGTACGGTAGATGGCTAAATGTTATACTTTCCCCCTGCATCCCTATTTCAGTTGTTGTCTTAGTTATGATATTTTATGCTTTATAGACTCAGTACATGTATCGTACTGACCCCCTTTCTTTGGGGGGCTGCATTTCATTCCCAAAGGTACAGATGTTTATTTCGGAGATACCCCAACTTAGAATTTCTGCTCAGCTATGTCGGAAGTGCTCCACTATTTCGGAGCCCAGGTTTTTGGGTACTGGTCCTCTTATGTATATATTTGTTTGTTCAGGGGTACGGCGGGGGCCCTGTCCCACCATATGTTGCTTTTACTATTCTTAGAGGTCTGTAGGCATATATATGTGGGTTATGTGTGAGTTTTGTTCCATTATGGTTGTACGATGAGTTGTAAATGTTATTATGCTATGGCAGCCTTGTCGGCTTTCTTTCCCTTTTATGATATGATGCAAATGAAAGAGGCTACACGTGTATGAAAATTTTATCACTCATTGGGGTTCATATGTATAGTTCTTATATCTGATAGTTCTGTATACGGGGGTCCAGGTCGGACCACAGTCGCGGCCTACGAGGTTGGATCATGACAAATCACCTAATTTGGAGATCTAGAACTCAAGTTACTGTGTTTTAAAGTTGAGACAAAAACCCAAAAACGGGTTGCCTTGCACCAGATTATTTTTTGCTGCAACACAGATTTTGGAAAAGTCCAAAATCTCCGATGAGGTGCTGGGGATTCATTTGAAACCCGTTAAAAATAAATATGATATACTACCCAACTAAATTTGATATTTCGTACTTAGTAGCACATTCAAAATTCCCATATGAGGTTATTTTAATAAAAGGTGGGTCCCACACCTAAGTGGCATTTTGAGCCACATTCCACAACGAGCCCCAAAATTAGATTTAAAATCTCAGAAAGCGAACAAAAGGTCATTCTAGACCTAACTCAACATCGCGGAATTAACCGCACTATCAAAATTTTTATTCGAGCTTGTTTTCTAAGAATGTTGACCAAAGTCAATCATAGGCTAACTTTCAAAGTTAAAAGAGCCAAATGGCTCAAACTCTTATTGATTGCCTTGATAATTGTGCCGACCATGCTTCTAGTATAATTTGGTTATTTTTGGAGCTGATGGAACCATTAGAATTTGAATTTGCGGTCTCCTTTACTCGAAACTTGAAAAGTCGTGACTAAACCAACTTAGGCATTCAAAATACCAAAATAGGCTCGGGACCTCTAAAAATTCAACCAACACTTCTTCTAGACCAAAAGCCATCCCCAAATCCAACGGAGTCATTGGAATTCCATTCTAAGCTTTGGAACTCCAAAAGTTGACCAAAGTCAAACCTTGGCCTAAAATTCTTCAAATTAACAACTCAAGACCTCAAATCTTGGTTACAACTCCAAAATTGATTCCGTAAACTTTCATAGGCCAATTTCGACATTTCAGAGCTGTTCAAATCAAAGAAATTCTATTTTGAGACCCGTAGCTCTAGTTGGACCCAAATACCATTTTTGAACACTTAAAGCTTATAAAAACTCAAAATTTCCAAAGACTTAACTTTTAATAGGATTTCTAAAAACCAAAACCCGGTACCAACAAGAAATAACTTAGGGGAACTAAAGGGAGGGATAAAATGGTCATTTTACAAAATTCCAAAAATGACCTTTAGGGTCATTACAGATAGGCCTCCAAAATGCTCAACATCTCTTCTTCTAGGATGCACCTCCTAATGACATTATCAATATACATCCTGAATAGGTATGGCTCATCCTAGAAGTACCTGCTAATATCATGCAAAAAATTCTTTCGTTGGCAAAAAGTAAGATCTTCAGGCATAAGATCACTAATAAGATAGTTAGCATAATCAGAAAACCAAGGAATAAGATCAAGAGTTGCAGCTAAAACCTATTCATCTAGGAAGGAATCATCAATGTCAAGCTTAACCTTACCTCTATTTTCATCTTCTAGCCTAAACAAGTGGTCAGCTACCTGATTTTCACTCCCTTTACAGTCCTTCACCTCAAAATCAAATTCATGGAGCAACACGTTCCATATGATCAACCTTGGTTTAGCATCCTTCTTGGTCATCAAATATCGCAAGGCTGCATGGACACTGCACACAATCACTTTGGTACCCAAAAGGTACGCTTTAAAGTTTTCAAATGCATACACTACTAGCAATAGTTCCTTCTCGGTAATAATATAATTCTTCTGAGCTGCATTTAGCACTTTTCTAGCATAGTATATGGGATGAAAAATCTTATTGTGCTTCTTCCCTAGAACAACACCCAAAGCGACACCGCTAGCATCATACATGATCTCCAATGGGGCATACTAATCAGGAGAAACAATCACTGGGGATGAGATCAACTTCTCCTTCAGTAACTCAAACGCTTTCATGCATGCCTCATTAAAGTAAAACTTTATCTCCTTCTCCAATAACTTGCACAAAGGGTGTGTAATTTTAGAGAAATCCTTGATAAAATGCCTATAAAAACCTGTATGGCCCAGGAAGCTACGGATACCCTTTACAAAGATAGGAGGAGGCCATTTATCAATCACCTCTATCTTCACCTTATCGACCTTCAAATATTTTTCAAAAATTTTGTGCCCTAGCACAATACCCTCTTTGACCATGAAGTGGCATTTTCCCAGTTCAAAACTAAGTTAGCCTTTTCACATCTCTGTACAGCCCTGCTAAGATTTAACAAACAGTCATTCAATGTATCTCCTACCACCGAAAAATGGTCCATAAATACCTCAATAGTGTCCTCCACCATGTCATATAATATAGACATCATGCAGCGCTGGAATGTGGCTAGAGCATTACATAGTCCGAATGGCAAGCACTTGAATGCGAAGGTGCCATAAGGACATGTGAAGGTGGTCTTCTCCTGGTCCTCTAGTGCTATAGAGATGTGGTTATAGCTAAAGTACCCATCAATAAAATAGTACCAACCTCTGCTTGCCAACCAATCTAACATATGGTCCATGAAGGGCATTGGAAAATAATCCTTCAAAGTCCATTTGTTAAGCTTTCTGTAGGTCATACAGGCTCGCCAGCCAGTGACTGGCCTAACTCATTCTTATCATTCATGAAAACTATCATACCTCCCTTCTTGGGGACACAATGAACATGACTCACCCAATTACTGTCGGATATGGGATAGATCACACCTATATCTAACCACTTAATGATTTTTTTCTTTACCACCTCTTACATAGGTGGATTTAATCTCCTTTGGTGTTCAACGTTGGGAATGAAATCCTCCTCCAACTGAATTTTATGAGAGTACAAATTCCAGGAGGAATACCTATAATATACACAATAGTCCATCCAATAGCTTTCTTATACCTCTGCAATACCTCCAACAGTGTTGTAACCTATTCATCACTCAAATTTGCAGCAACAATGAATGGCAAAGTGTTATGTTCACCCAGAAATACATAATTCAAATGGACTAGCAATTCTTTAAGCTCAAGTACATATGGCTCTTCTATGGATGGGTTAGCAGGTAGAGTTGGACTGTTCTTTAAGTAAAGGTCAAGCTTTTTGGGTTCATATTAGTGTGAACCCACACCCTGCAAAGCATTTATAGATTCATCATACCCCTCAATACTATTAGCATCACCGTTAATGGCTCAATAACAAGCCTTTCTTGAGTGAGCACATCAACAACACTTTCTACCTCAATATCGAGCAAAGACATCATGGTCATATCCGCTGGCTGCTTCATGGAGGCACATATATTGAATTTGACCTCTTCAACATTAAGCCTAAATATGAGTTCTCCATGCTCCATATCTACCATTGCTTTGATAGTCACCAAAAATGGCCTCCCTAGCATGATAAGAACCTCAAAATCAACCTGGAAATCTAATATGAAAAAATTAGTAGGAAAAATAAAACTGCCCACTTTTACCAACACATCACAAAAGATTCCAACTGGTCGTTTCACAAACCAATCTGCTATCAGCAGCCGCATAAAAATTGGTTTGGGGGTTCCCAAGCCTAATTGTCTGTAGATAGCTAGCGATATTAAATTTAATCAAAATCACTAATGGTATAAAGTATGGTGAAGTGCCTGGATCTTCCTACTTTTCCACCAATGACTTTGTAACAATGGCACTATAGTGATGTAAGTTGTCGGCTGGCTCAAAAGAAACCATCTTCCTCTTTGTAAACAAATCCTTCATGAATTTGGCATAACCTAGCATTTGATGTAATGCTTCTACCAATGGTATGTTGACTGATATTTCCTTAAGAATTGAAATAAATTTTAGAAACTTTCCATCCTCGGCCTTTTTCTTTAATTTTTGTAGGAATGGAGGTGGTGGCTTGCGAACATGTGGCAAAAGGTGAGGCCTCTCTACTTCTATTTGTTGTGTACCACAGTTCTCTTCAGTCTTTTTCTGCTTTGATACTATCTCATTACCCTCATCATCATTATTGAGCAAAACTACCTTATCTACTTAATGCCTGGCTACCCATAAGTCTCAGAAGCTGCATCTTTAGTCTGTTTAGTGCCTGTAATAATAGTGTTAGAAAGTTCCTTACCACTCCTCATTATAACTACCATGTATTTCCTATCTTTCCTAGGATTTTGCATCATGTCACTAGGAAAAGTACCAGTCTTCCTCTGATTAAATGTTGCTGACAACTGGTCCATCTGATGCTCCAATTACTTGATAAAGGTAGAGTGTGAATCCACCAGCTGGCTGATAATAGACATGTTGCCTTGCATATCTCTGACTCCAGTCTTAGTTGCCTCAACTTTTTGTAGGACCTTTGCCATCATCTCTTCCTGCTTAGAGCCACCATTATTGTTATCGGCTTGCTCTCGATTCATATATGGAACATACATACCATTTCTATCAATCTTGAAGTTGTCTTTGTTCTGCCATCCTCCTTAAGCATGATTTTTGGTTTGGTAATAGTAGTTTTCTCTTTGAAAGTTCTGACCTTTATTCCTAGAGTTGTATGTCTGAAAACCTGTTGGCTATTTAGAAACTTGGCTTTCTCCTCATAATTAAAGTTTGGCTCATCATATCGCCTTCCACTATCTACAACTTTCACCTTCTCTAGTCCTCCACCTAATAGGTGTTTGGTCAATAAGACCATCTACGTTCTCATGTGAGCTATGTATTGATCACGTTCCTTCTCTTTTTGGATTTGCTCTGCTGACATCTCAAACTTGAATCCTGAACAATCTGCATCTCTGGTATACCAAGCCCTATTATTCTTTACGAGCTGATCCAGAATATTTGTGGCTTCTTGAAATATCCTAGCCAAAAAGGAACCCCCACAAGCCGCATCTATCACTAGTTTAGTCAAAAAATTGCAAGACATGTAGATTATCTCTTTCAAGTGATCATCAGTCAAATTGTGATTTGGATATTGCTTTAGCTTCTTCCTGAATCTTTCCCAAGTCTCATGCACTGGTTTATTAGGTCATTTTTATGAGCATTAATCTCATCCTTGATTTTCATCTTATTGGATGGTGGGAATAACCTTTCTAGAAATGCCTTTCTCAACTCTCTTCAAGTTATGATAGAGTCATGCGAAAGTTCATTCATCCATTTATTGCCTCCATAGACAGAGACAATGGAAATAAGTGCAGTCGCACGACTGTTAAAGTTGAACATCAAAGACTTAGAGTTCTAGCCCAAGATATTTACTTGGAAGTGGGAGGATGTAAATATGGATTTTGTAACAGGTTTTCCTCGTACTAAGAAGCAACATGATTCCATTTGGGTTGATATAGATTGGATGACCAATTCATCTCATTTGCTACCAATTAAGACTTTCTATGGTGTCGAAGATTATGCTAATTTTTATGTTCGAGAATTGGTAAGACTTCATGGTGTGCCCTTATCCATCATATCGGATAAAGGTACACCATTTTCTTCACACTTTTGGAGGTTATTTCAATAGGGTCTCGATACAAAGGTTAAGTTAAGTACCGCTTTCCATCCTCAAACCAATGGTCAAGCTAAAAGAATGATTCAAACTTTAGAGGATACGTGAGGGCATATGTTTTTAATTTTAAAGGAATTTAGGATGAATATTTTCCATCTGAGCTGAATCGTAAACCAAACTTGAATCATAGAAAAAAACTTGGCATCATCGCTAAAAATTTGTAAAACCATACAATCGGGAAGATAAGGATAAGAAGTCAGTGAATCAAGCACACCACCTACCTAAGGCTCAAACTATTAGACTTAAGTCTTCTACACCATTTTACAAGGATCTAAACAGGTTAAAATAGGTTCGAGGCTAGACTAAGGCCTATCAAGTCTGAATCATGCATTTCTAAGGCAAACTCTATTCAAACCTAGGCTAAGGCCGAGCATGCTCCAAATATACAGTAAAACAAGTCTGCAAATACACCACAAATCATGGATAATCAACAAGGCAAGTGGCATGCTCACAAGTACCCGATAAAATCTCAAAATAGGCCTAAAGCATGATTTCTAAACGTCTAAGCATGATTCAATCACTACCTAACCCAAATTCCAACTAGTCAACAAACAATCACGTTTCAAGTTCAATCTAAAGAGGGGGAAGTTGTAGCCTACCTGCAAGTCGATCATGCACGCTCCAAAATCACTAAACCAAATTTTCCACTTCTAAGTGGCCTCTAAATGCTGCCACGCTATTAAATATATGTACACAACATTAATACGATAGTTTAAAGAAAGGGAGGATAAGGTTATGAAGTAAGGTCAGTTGATTAAGGAAAGCTCAGGTTATGAAATCTCTTAGCCACTAATTAATTGAAAAATGAAAGTAGTAGTGAGGCATCGGTACGAAGTTTTGAAATTAAAATTACTAAATCAAAAAGGGGAATGTAGGACCTACTTATATAATTTTAGAACTGACTCTTTGAAAAGGTCTTAAACACCACCCTGAACTTATGTTCGAAAATAGAACACAATTTAGGGATCGAAATAACCCTAAACCAAACATGCAATAAATTCATCAAATTCCACCATTAGAGCAAAGGTACAACAGCTAAAATTAAGAAATCACCTTTGAAAAAGCCTCCCGAACACTTCCCAATCACTTACCCATAAAACCACAAAAATTGCAAACTGTCAAGACTTGAATTCCCCAAATTGGCCTCAAAATGAGAGAGAAATGAGAGTTAAAAATGATGAATGTAAGTTGATTCCCATCCTTCGTCTTAATTAAAAGGCCAGGGATTCCTTCTTCGCGAACGTGGCTATAGTAGCCTGTGAACATGCAGAAGGGGGAGCTAAGACTCCATGAAGGCAACCCTTGGCTTGCAAATGCTGGGAAGAACTTGGCCAACCTTATCGAACACAGAGGGCTTCCCGTGAACACGGATAGCAAGCGACAACATACCATAAACCGTTCTAGGGCACATGAACATGCGAGTCAAGTCACTGACTTTCACAATCGAGGCCCGAGGTCCCTGAATGTGAAGGACAAATATATTCTGCATCAGCACAGTGCTGCATGAACACTTTGGCAAATTTCCAAACCTCCGGCGAGGTGCATGGGATCCGTTCAGAATCCCGTGCACGCAAAATAAATATACTTCCCCAACAAATTCAACATTCTTGAGTCAATAGATTATTTGAAATTCCTATACAAGGTCAATTTAATGAAAAGTGGGTCCCACACCCAAGTGTCATTTTAAGTTAACTTCCACAACAGGCCTCAGGATTATATTAGAAGCATCGGGAAGCAAACAAAAGGTCATTCTAGAAAATAAATTACATTTTGAAACTAACCACATTGATGGGTTTTCATCCAAGCACTTATTTTAAGAATATTTACCAAAGTCAACCTTAGGATAAATTTCAAATGCTAAAACGCCAAAATACCAAATGGCTCCAAACTCGCACTAATTGCGTCAATACTAATGTTGTCTATGCTACTAGCCTAATTTGGCCACTTCGGAGTGGATGAAACTATCAGAATTCCATTTTGAGGTCATTTACTTGATGTTATGACCGAAGTCAATTTTTTAAGTTTTAAAAGCTCCAAAAAGGGGAAACGGGCCTAAAACTCAAATGAACAACCAAGCAACCGAATAATTTATGGCAGCAAGTTATAAATGACTTGGGGTCGCTACATGTATTCTCTAAATGACAAAAAAGGAGTTAAGGTAAAAATAACCTAGAGGGTCATTACACAATGGGTCTTCTGTACTAGTGTGCTTCGCAATCGCGAGAGGGGGACGAATTGTGAAGAGATTTTTTTGGGGAATTTAATTTGGGTAAGCTTCTTTATTATGCCTAAACCATTTTCTATCAATTTTATCTTCTATATCATTTAAAAATAAATATTTTGATATGGATTTTGGGGTTTTTTCTCCCAAGTTTCAAAAATTGGTTTTATTTGATTTAAAACCCGATTCTTGCTTGATTTTCATGGATCGTTCAACCAAGAACTCCTCTTGATGTGTAGAATATGAATGTCAAATAAAATTTAAGTTTTGCCCTTTTTCATTTTTGAGGTGATTTTTAGAAGCTTTTTTCGGGTCTAAAGCCCTCTAATATGGATATCATTGGACTCTTTTTGATAAACTCTTTCCATTCATGATAGTTGGTGATCATTTTGCAA
Source organism: Solanum dulcamara (assembly GCF_947179165.1). Classification (NCBI taxonomy): domain Eukaryota; kingdom Viridiplantae; phylum Streptophyta; class Magnoliopsida; order Solanales; family Solanaceae; genus Solanum; species Solanum dulcamara. Next base: position 42,659,411 of record NC_077237.1, on the reverse strand, counting down.
TTGGTGTTTGAGGGTAGAGCTCTGATTAGAGTGTTCGAGTGAAATTTTAGCCTTTGAGGTAGGTTTGGCTATCTTTCTTTGAGATTGTGATTGTGTAATTGATTATTCTTAAATTATAGACTTTAGGATGGGGCCATAGTGTAATTTGAGAGTATGTTTTATTATAATGCTTGTGTAGGGATTTTTTATACTGTCATGCCCGTGTGGGGGCTTATTTGTATGGTTAGTTAGTGTGGGGGCCTTATTTGCTATCCTATTTGCATTGAGAGCATGTGATTTATGATTTTCCTATGAGAGATGTTTGTAATGCTATTTGAATTTTAATGCCTATGTGAGGGGTTGAATCAGGGGTTTTGATCATACTTGAGAAATAAAATGATTTCAAAAGGGATGAACACTTATTTCAATGTATTTCCTTCATATTCCTATCTATTTGAGGGTGTATATCATGTTTAGGTTGTGCTTTGAAAACTTTGAGCTTTATATTTCATGTTGAGTCGATTATTTACTCAATACCTTATGTCTTTTGATACATTCATCCTCATTCATCATATCATTTATTTTGGAAGTTTAAAAATATAGAAATTCTTTTTGAGAAAGAAAATGAGACACCTTTTTATATCCTTGACCACAAGCAAGTTAATCATATATTGAGATTGTAATTTGATATATGGACTTCAATTTCCTCATGGTTCCTTTTCTAGAAAACTTATCTCGACTGATGTATACGACAGGTTATGTGATACCCTTGATTCCACCATACCACCACATCATCGCATCATCTCATTGCATTGCATTGCATTAATATTTTAATTATTTAACTTATTTGATCATATGTGATATTGAATTGTCCCTACATATTTACCTACTCGATTAGTTCTAAATAAATTTACGACACCAATGATGAAGTCAAATTTTTCTATATGCATGTGGAAGCGTTCCTTAGTTTATTTCATAAGTTTGAGTAATTCCGTATACTCAGTCGGTCAAACCTACTCAGTACATGTGGATTGCACTTGCCTCTACTTCTCACTTTTGATGTAGATCCCAGTTGAGGTATTCCACACAACAACTGATTTCCCTCTAGAAGATAGTGTTATATCGGATTAGTAGTGAGATGTTGTGTTTGGGATCTCCATTAGTTTCATCCTCTACTATCAATATTTATTATTATTCGAAGACTTCTCATGTATTTTGGATTTCAACAATTGTATTAAATGTTCTTTATACTTATGACACCTAGTTTTGGAAAATTCTTTATTTTATCTCTTTTCTTTTTATTGGGGCCTGATTTCCCCTTTAGGAGTCTCGTATGTGATTTTTGCTTAGGCTAACTTATCAGGTTAGATTTTGAGATGTCTTCTATTATGACCTCAATTTTTTGATCATGAAAAATAAGTATCAAAGACATGTTACCAATCTTGTAAATTAAAGAGCATGGTGTCTAGTGGAGTAATGTATATTATTACATAGATTTATGTACTTATCTTCGAGAGGATACAAGATACTTAATAGGAAAAGTTTCTTCCTTTCATTCCTTTAATGCCGTTTGGTCATATCAAAGTTTTGTATACCTCTAATCTATTCCATCTATATAGATGGTGAGGACTAGAGCCATTGTAACCTAGAGTAAGGCACAACCTATTGGCCAAGCCCTATTCCATGGGTGAGGTAGGGGACATGGTAGAGTTAGGGGTTGAGGATCATTGAGAGGAGTAGAAACTTCTCAAGGACAAGCTAGAGAGGCATCACATGAGCCTATAGATAAGAATGAGGATCATTTTGAGCAGAAAACTGAGGAGTAGAGGCTAGATCAGCCTTTTGCAGTTTCCGAAAATGTTCTGATGCATCTAGAGCTACTTGTCTAGTTATTGGATAGACTAGATGATGCCCCTACTCCTGGTGTTCTTTCGAGTACTTTTGGATCTCCTATTACAGTTAGTGCTATACCACGTATTCAAGGGCTTAGTGTGGGATTTCAGACTCCTAGTTCTTCTTCAATGCCCTCTATTACACCTCCAATATTTGTAGCTCTGCCCGTTTTTACTAGTGTATCCATGTCAGTGTCTAAGAGGATGAGTTTTAAGAGGTTTATTTGATTCCCACCTCCCAGATTTGATAGTATGGTCGAAGAGAAAGCCTATGATATCTTGACTGAGTGCCAAGATAGGTTGTTCTACCTAGGTATCTTGGAGGCACATAGGATAGCTTACATTTCATACCAGTTTATGGGAGTGGCCAAGGAGTGGTTGAGATCAATTCTTTCTCACGAACCTGTCAATTCTCCCATGATAAGTTGGGAGCAGTTTATGGAGGTGTTCCTCAAAAAGTTTATGCCTTATAACCATATTAGCATAAGGATGAGTTCGATAGATTAGAGTAGGGCTACTTATCAATTTCTAAGTATGCGACTCATTTTCATGAATTGTCTTGTTATGCTATGTCGAGAATTCCTATAGAGTTTGTGTGGATCCATAAGTTGGTGAAGGGATTTGTCAGTTATCTTCAAGAGGCTACAGTCTATTTGGTGTTATATGTTGCACAATTTAAAGTATTATTGATCATGCCAGGATGATTGAGAGTATCTAACATACTAGACAGGGCAAGTCAAGATGTTTCATCGACAGGGTAAGTGCAATGGTTATTCATCAAGAGGTAGAGAGTATTCGGGTCCAGGAACCTAGGATTATTATTATAGGATAGTGCATGTGATAATTCAGGGTATAAAAAGTAGGTAGGTCCAGACCGGTTCAGGCTAGTTATGGTGGTTCTTTGGGCTCTGGAGAATGTATTGACACTTTGGGTTATCCTCCACAGAGTTTGGGACCTCGAGGTTGTTTTGTTTGTGATGAGTTTGGGCATAAGGCAAAGGATTGACCTAGATGTACTTTTCTATTATTCAGCTTAGGACATCGGTTGTTCGTACTATGCCAGCCCTAGTTGTTTGATGTGCTTCACAAAGTTCTAAGATGGCACTAGGGGTGCCAAGGGTAGATCTCGAGGTGGTGCTCATTATGGTTTGTATGCTAGTGGTGACCATAGACTATGCTATGCTATATCGAGTTGATCTAAGGCACAAGCCTTTGATGTAGTGATTACAGGTATTGTTCCAGTTTTCCATCATTCTTCTTTGGTATTATTTGATTCCTATTCTATCTACTCTTATGTATTGACTTATTTTGATGTAGGCATTGCTTAAGTGTGTGAGCCTTTTACTGTGTCTATTAGTGTTTCTACCTCGGTAGGCAAGTCTTTAGTGGTGGATCAGGAATACCAAGGGTGTGTGGTGATATTTTTGCTTAGAGATACTTAGTAGACATGATTTTATTAGATTTGCTTGAGTTTGATATGATATTGGGTATGGACTAGTTATCTCCCTATCATGTAACTCTAGATTTTTATGCGAAAACCGTGACTTTTGCTTATCTTGGTTTTCCTTGGTTAGTATGGAAGGGTACTCTGAGTTTTTATCCAAAGGGTGTAATATCTTATATTCATGCTCGCAGTATGATGGATAAACGTTGTTTGTATTATTTGGCTCATGTACATGATCTTACTAAGGAATCATCTCCTTTAGAGATCACAAGGGTGGTGAGAGAATTTGTGGATGTGTTTCCTACAGAAATGTCGGGTGCTCCTCCAGACCATGATATCAATTTTGTGATTGATTTGGAGTCGGGCATTGAGCCCATCTTTATTTTTCCTTATCGTATGGCTCTGGCAGAATTGAAGGAGTTAAGGAATAGTTGGAGGATTTATTAAAGAAAGGTTTATTCATCCTGGTGTGTCATCATAGGGTGCACCAGTATTATTTGTGAAGAAGAAGGATGGTATTATGATGATGTGTATTGATTATCGACAGTTGAACAAAGTTACAATAAAGAACATGTATCCTTTTCCTTGTATTAATGATTTATTTGATCAGCTTTAGGATGCATTGATGTTCTCTAAGATTGACTTGAGGTATGGTTACCATTAGTTCAGAGTTCGAGAATCTGAGATCCCGAAGACTACCTTCAGGACTTATTATCGACATTATGAGTTTGTGGTCATGTCTTTTGGGCTAAGTAACTCCTTGGCAGCTTTTATGGAATTGATGAACCAGCTATTTTAGACTTATTTGGACTCCTTCATGATTTTATTTATCAATGACATCTTGGTTTACTCTAAGAATGAATTCAACTATGATCATCACTTGAGAGAGGTGCTTCAAAGATTAATGGAGGAGAGGTTGTATAAAAAATTCTCCAAATGTGAGTTTTGGCTTAAGTCCATGGCATTCGTTGGTCATGTGGTGACCAAGGATGGGGCTATGGTTGATCTGGCAAAGGTTACGATAGTTTGTGATTGGGTTAGGCCTACTTTCATCTCAAAGATTCAGTGTTTCATTGGGTTAGAAGACTATTATAGTTGGTTTCTGCAGAGTTTCTCTTCCATTATAGCCCCATTGACTAGGTTGACTCAAAATACCATATCTTTTCAATGTACCGATGTTTGTGAGGTGAGCTTTCAAAAGCTCAAGGAGTTATTAAACTAGGCACCTATTCTAGCATTACTCAAGGAGGGTATGGCTTTATTCTATTTTGTGATGCTTCGGGTGTCAGTTTGGGTGGTGCATTGATGTAGAAGGGGAGATTATAGCCTAATCTTCTCGACGCCTAAAGGTACATGAGAAGAACAACCTTACTCACAATTTGGAGTTAGCAACAATGGTCTTTGTTCTGAAGTTATGGAGACACCTAGCGTGTATTGTGAAGTGTTTACTGATCACCATAGCCATAAGTATATTTTTTCTCATCTGAATCTGAACATGAGGTAGCATAGGTGGTTAGAACTATTGAAATACTATGACATCACCATTCTTTATTATCCGGCAAGCCTAATCTTGTAGCGGATGCCTTGATCCCGAAAGCACCTTATATGGGTAGTTTAGCCTTTCTTTAGGCGGAGGAAAGGCCTTTGGATTTGGAGGTTCAGTCATTGTCTAGATAGTTGGTTAGACTTAATATCTGTAAACCTCGTAGCATTTTTTCCTTCGTGGAGGCTAGGCCTACATTGATGGATCAGAGTTATGCCTATCAATTTAATGAGGACAGGTTGAGAAATATTTAGGATAAAGTGTTAAAATGTGAAGATAAATCATCATCCCTCAATCTTGAGGGATTTTTGAGGATTAACAGTTACATTTGTGTGGAAAAGGTTGGTGATTGGGTGCATATGATGTTGGAAGAGACTCATTGTTCAAAGTATTCTATTCACCCAAGAGCAACAAAGATGATACATGACTTGAAACAACACTATTGGTGGTATGACATAAATAAAGACATTGTCAATTTTGTGTCTAAGTGTTTAAATTGCCAACATGTGAATTATATGCATAAAAAAATGGGTGGTTTTAGGAAAAGGATGCCCATTCTCGAGTGGAAGTGGGAGCATATTATTATGGACCTTATGATTGGGTTACCCTTGACTTTGGGTACGCATGAATCAGTGTCGGTGATTGTGGATCAATTGACCAAATCGTCTTATTTTATTTTGGTAAAGACTTGCTATGCTGTGGAGAAGTTGGCTAAGATCTATATCCGTAAGATTTTTCAGTTGCATGGAGTTCCTATTTCTATTGTGTTTGATAGAGATACGCAATTTACCTCTTATTTCTAGAGTTGTATGCAGGATACGATGGGTACCATGCTTGAATTGAGCACCATTGACATGCTCTAACCATATGTCATGGACTTTGGTGGTCATTGGGACCAATACCTTTCTCTTGTGGAGTTTGCATACAATAACAGTTACCATACAAGCATTCAAATGGACCCTTTTGAGGCCTTATATAGAAGGGGGTATAGATCTCTCATGGGATAGTTTGTGTCACGACCCAACCCCATAGGTCGCGACTGGGGTCCAACCTAAACCCCCGTATACATACCTATCAGCTATACTTAAGTTGAACCGTGTGTGATGTTACACTATACACAAACTCCAATAGGTCAAAACTTTTTTTTCATAAATCTATAGCCTCATTCACCTGTATCATAACAGGAAAGGTCATGCGAGCCGACGAGGCTGCCATACCACAAAAATATTTGCAATATCATATCATCATGTATTTTATTTCATCATATCGTCGTATATGGTATAATATTATCATATATGTCATCATATTACATCCGGTTCATTATGGGGCTCGGGGTCACAAATGTATCACTCTAATCTCATATACATGACTACATAAAGTATCCGGCCCTTTAGAGAGGGACTTGGTGAATGGAGTGGTGTACGTCTATAGCGTACCATCATAATATACATACTGTATCTGACCTTCTAAGGAGGGACTCGGTGTTCCTTCCTTATTTCGCCACATATACCATCATATTACAGCCGGCCCGGGACTCGGTGAATAATCGTATCATCATACCATATAACATATATCACACCTCACATACGGAATCGTCTCCTCGTGTGTGGAAATGTACACATCTGGCCTGGGATGCGGTGAAAGAAGTAGTAAAACTATGCACGATAATGTTACCGACCCTTCATAGGAATCGAGGAAGGATGGGTTACAATATACACGAGTAGAGTAGTAAGAAACCATATGCAACTAAGTCATTATTTGAGACTCGATGAAACAGTCAAGTGAACTGTCACCTGAAGACCAAGGGAGTAATTATCTGAGGTACCCCTTTAGTTGTCATTAGGGCTTACATCAATTGGGGCTTCAGGGATCACAGACATGCATCAAGATAATGCCACGTAATTTATGCAATCAGAAATATAGTCTATGCAATTAGAAACACAATTTAACTAGTCAAAGACTCAACTTATGCAATCAGACACATTTATCATTTCAGAACCTTTAAAAATAGGAGCTGTTACCTCCACTTACTATTCATTATATAGCAGGCTCAAGAATAGTAATTTGACTACTTTCAGACTCTTAATGTTCAGAAGTGACTACAAGTCACGAGTTACACTTAGAGCTCATAAATGGAATTACCTCTAAACCCATATCATATATCATTTTACTTAAAATTAAGTCATTCTAAAGGAAAGAAGAGATAGGCTTTACATGTACTACTTTTCATCACATAGAAGACTTAAAGGAAACAACCCACCTATTGCAGGAGTTCTAACATCAAAAAGTAAACGAGAGTTTCGACTTATATTCAGGGCTTTATGAATGGATTGAATCCCAAATATCACATACATATCATTCATAACTTACATCTAAGACATGCCAAAAGAAAATAAAGATAGCTCTACATACTTATTCCAAAAACACGCCAAAAGAAAGCTTCACATACCTCGTATGGACTTCTCTTAATCACGTCCACGACGTCGTCCTCCAAACCTATTTAACATGGAAGCAAGGCGAGTATCAACAAACTTAAACTTTTCAGTGCCTTTGGTTTCACCTTAGTATTCACATAACTCATTTTCTCACTCGCCTCTTCGACTAGTTCCTTAACTCATTTAAAGAGTTACAGGAAATTGGGCAGCATCTCTCCTATAATATGCCCTATCTGAATTCTTAATTACATACGTAATTACTACAGACAACCAACAACAACAACCTGCAGCTCCTATACAAATAAAACATAGCAACATTACACAATATAAACTCCACCCAACTTGCTGAAAATTGTAATACCAAAATAGCTTTTCTAGTCTTTGTTTTGCAAAACCTTTAATTATACGAAACAAGGAGTCATGTGGATGCAACCAGAAGCACACAAACCCTTTTAAAATAAATTTAGTCCCTGCAACACATCACCACATACCTTCAGCATCACCCTACACGCACAACACCCCATTTCGACTACAATGTAACTACGACGACTTCACTTTCTATTGTTTCTATTGTCGAGCATTTCCACAACTTTTTTATACTTCCAACAGTATACAAGGTATATAATAACCTAAATAACAACCCCATAAATTCCAAATTTAAAGGAGAAGTCTTACCTTACCCGAAATTAGCCAAAACTCGCCTTGGAACTTCTCTAGTCGCGCTAAAACTGTGTGGACTGTTTGCTGTCCGTTTTGGCTGCACCAAGTCATGATTTTATACTTCTAATACCTCCATATCATCGTGGTATACTCTGGATAATTAATTTACGAAACGAAATTGGGACTTATCTATTTTTTTCCTCCTAGCCGCCACACTTTTCTCTCCAAGTTTAGGGTTTGTTTTCTTTGCTTTGCTGCATTTAGGTGCAGGAACTGAAGTATATGTTACATATACATACATATATGTGGTCCTAATAGGTGACACATGTCATCCCCTAAGGGCGACACATGTCCAGCCCCTATTGGGCCATCGTATTCATATATTGAAGGAGGGGATGCCACGTAGCAGTGGGGCCCACCTCCCCCAAGCAAGTGGGTCACCTGCTTGCTTGAGGTGCTTCCATGTGTCACTCCTCCATTGGCTGCCACTTGTCATTTTTTCCCCTTCCTCGTGGGTTCGTAATCTCATCTTATTTTAGGAGCCTATGTAATCCATGCTACGTAAGCTTAGTATGTCCTCAAGTAGCTCAAGTATGTAAGACCTCTAAGTTGGTAGCTTACGTAGGTAAATTGAGTCCTACGACTCATTATTTGTCCTCCAATTCCTTCCTGATTCTTATGACTCTATTTCCAACCTTCTCTACTATGAGGTAACACATTCTCCCTTTCTTAGAGTTATTTGATAGTGTCGTAGCTTATCCGGATCACATGATAATGTCTAAGAAACTTAAGAGACATTCTGAGATCGAGAGTATGGGATGTAGCAATTTGATTCTTTTTGGGTATGACCTTGGTGTACCGATTTGTTACAAGATTCTATGGATATAGTGAAGTTGATTCAACAATGCCTTGTGACTGCCCAGAGTAGGCAGAAGAGTTATGCAGATAGGCATGTTCGTGATGTGTCATTTTCCATTAGTAAGTGAATGCTGCTCAATGTATCACACACTAAGGGTGTGATAAGGTTTGGTAGAAAAAAGATGCTCTTTCCAAGGTTTATTGACACTTTTTAGGTTTGGGAGAAGTATGGGGAGGTGGCCTATAAAATGGATTTGCCTCCAAAAATATAAGTTGTTCATCATGTGCTTCATGTATTGATGCTTAAGAGGTACATGCATGATGATTCTCATGTGATTAATTGGGACTCAGTTACTTTGGATCAGAACTTTTCATTTGAGAAGAAGCCTGTTCCTATCTTGGATAGGTGGATTAGACAATTGATATCAAAGCATATTGATTCAGTGAAGGTGCACTGGTGGCACTGGCCTATTGAGGACGCTACATGGGAGGTGGAGTCCTACATTCATCATCGATACCCTCAGCTTTTAGCCTATATCGGTACTTTACTTTTTTGTTCTTTTGAGGGAGAACATGTGTTTTAGTGGTGGATGATGTAATGTTCCAATTCTTGAGAAATTACTCTGTCATGTGAAATGATCATTCTTCTCTTCCCTCTAGAGTTTTTATGCTTTGTTTGTGTTGTGGGAATTATTAGTGCGTTTCTTGATGCAATTAGGTATGATTTTAGTGATTTGAGACCTTAAGTGGAGTTAGATTGAAATAGTTGACTTTGGTCAATTATTCCAAGATCCGAGTATTGGATGTAAATTTTATCAGTTTTGTTGCATTCGAAACATCGAGTTTGGTTTAGTTGACTATTGATTTAGATCCCCAGAACCGTAGAATTAATTTTAATTTTAGGCTAAAAGTTGAATTTTAGGCCTAAAAGGGGTCTAGGAGGGGATTTTTGTTATAATAACCTTTTTTCATAAATTTGACGATTTCATTGAGTCCAAAATATCAAATTCATTATAGTAGCATATCTAATATGTTTTTATCATACTTCGAATGACTTTTGATCATCCAATCGAAGATAATTTTAGAGTTGCCAAATTCTATAAATTCTAGTTTCTGGTGCAGGTTATTTATTTCGTTGCGATCGTGAGAGGGGGTCCGCAATCATGATGAGTCTTCTCTACCTGTGTACTTCATGATTGCAAGAGAGAGGTCTGTAATTGCGATGGGTTATCCTTCATGTGCTTCGTTATCGTGAGATTTAATGGCTCGACATTGCAATGGTTAGAAATTGCCTGAAGAGTGTCAACTTTGGGAAGTAATCCCAAGTTTTCTTTTCCACCATTCTATAACATTTGGAGATTGAGGGAGACTAATTGTGAAGAGATTTTCAAGGAATTTCATTTGGGTAAACTTCTTTATAAGTCCTAAACCATTTTCTATCAATTCTATCTTCTAAAATAATTTAAATATCAAGATTTCAATGTAGGTTTTGGTGTTTTTTCTTCAAATTTTCAAATATTGTTTTTTTTTCAAAACCGCTTCTTGCTTGATTTTAATGGGTTTTTCAACCAATCACTCCTCGGTATTTGTAGTATATGAATTTAAAATAAAATTCGAGTTTTTTCCTTTCTCTTTTCGAGGTAATTTTTTGATGATTTTGACCATGGTTCTAAAGCCCAGCAATATGGGTATCATTTGAGTCCTTTTGATGAACTCTTTCTATTCTTGACAGTTGGTGATCATTTTGGAGTTGGTGTTTGAGAGTAGAGCTCCGGTCAGAGTGTTCGAGCCTGGAATTGGGTAATTGATCATTCATATGTTGTATACTTTAGTATGGGTTCGTAATGCAATTTGGGACAATTCTTTATATTGTGATGCCCATATAGGGGTTTGATTTACTGTGATGCTTGTGTGGGTGCTTATTTGTGCAATTTAGCCTGTGTGGGGGCCTTATTTTTTATCCTATTTGCTTTGAGAGCATGTGATTCATGATTTTCTTGTGAGAGGCTTGTATCCCTATTTTCCTTGTAATACCCGCGTGAGGGCTCGAGTTTGGGATTTTGATCACACTTGAGAAATGAAATGATTTCCAAATGGAATACTTATTTCAATGTATTTCCTTCCAATTACTATCTGTTTGAGGGTGTATATCATGTTTTGGTTGAGTTTTTTCAGAACTTTAAACCTTATATTACATGTTGATTTGATTATTGTCTACATTTCATATGTATTGTAATATATTCATCCTCATTCATCATATCATTGAACTTGGGAAGTTGAGAAATTTGGATTTTTTTTTGAGAAACAAAATGGCACACCATTTTATATCCTTAACCATGAGCTAGGTGGCAGGTTGATGATATATTGATATTCTGATTGGGTATATGGACTGTGAGTCCCCCATGGGTCCTTTTCTCAAACTCTTAGCTCGACAGGTGTATACGACAAGTTGTGTGATATCTTTGATTCCAATGTACCACCACTCTTTGAATTATTTAACTTATCTAATCATATATGATATTGAATTGTCCCTATATGTGTACTTTACTTGTTCCATTCTATATAAATTGGCGGTACCGATGCCAAAGTGGGACTTTTCTGTATGCATATGAAAGCGTTACTTAGTTTATTTCATTAGTTTAATTAATTCCTTATACTCAGTCGGTCAAACCTATTGAGTACATGTGGATTCCACTCACCCGTAATTCTGTGTCACTTTTGATGTAGATTCTAGATAGGGTATTCCACACATCAGCTGATTTCCCTCTAGCAAATTGTGTTATATCAGATTAGTGGTAAGATCATATGTTCTGAATCGCTAGTAGTTCCATCTTCTGGTTACAGTCTGTATTCTTATTGGAAGACTTGTGATGTTCTTCGGATTTTGACAGTTTTATTAGATGCTGTTTATACTTATGACACCTTGTTTTGGGAAATTCTTCATTTTATCTCTTTTCATTTTATTTTTGTCTTGACTTTCCCTTTGGGAGTCTCATATGTGATTTATGGTTAGGATCACACATCAGGTTGGGTTTTTAGGATGTGTGCAATCATGACTTCAATTTTTAGATCGTGACATATATGTTTCAACATATGAGTCATATGTTGGAATATATGGATGATACTTTTGTTCAACTTTACCTTTCTACATGGTTTTTGTAAAAACAATTTATAAAAAAAATTAAGAAGATAGATAATTTCTCAACTTTTCACATCGAAAACCAAAAAGCAGAAGTTTTCTCTCTTCTTTTTAAATGTGATTCACAAAAAATCAAATCAAACAATTTCTTCTTTCCCGCTATTCCTCTCTTCTAAATCTTCCACCACACTCTACTCTTCGTCTTCGTCTAGAGTTCCTTCATTCCTTCGTTTCTATGATTTTGCTTTCTTTTTTCTTTCTACAATAGAGTGTAATATGTTGCACTAAAATAAATTCATCTCCTCGTCGTTGTCACTCGTTTCCTCAACAAAATAAATGTAAAATTAAATTAGGGTTTTGAAATATTTTCTAATTTTAATTGGTACTTTTTTCATCTTCCTTCATGTTGTTTGGGGATATGTTGTTGTTCTTGTATTGTTATGAGTCACAAAATATAACAATTTCACCCATATGTTTTTTGTAATAGGTGACTCATATATCCTAACATATGAGTCACAAGTTGCAACAATTAATATATTGGAATATATGACTCATGTCTTATTATTCCATTTTATGAAAGAAACCCATCTCAAGAAATCCTAATTTTTACTGGTTAGGGATGTGGTGTTTTTTTTTTCTGTTGAATGTGTGGTATTGAATCATATTTTGGGATACGTTGTTGTTCTTTTCATGTTATGAGTCACAAGTTGCAATATATCACCCATATGTTGTTTGTAATAGGTGACTCATATGCTCCAACATATGAGTCACAAGTTGCAACATATGGGTGATATGTGGATTATTCAAACTCTACCCATCTCTGGCAATAGTTTAGTAATCTATTTTATTATTATATTTTAAATCAATGATAACTACCTTTTTCTACCTCTTTTTTTTGGCATAAGGAACACCTCCCGTCAAATGAAAAAGTGGAGAAACAACTCCAAGGAAACAAAGAAGTAAAATAGTTAAGAGGAATAAAAAAACATTCTACTTCTCCTTTAGTTGAGATTGCATCCCAAGAAGTGTCTCAATTAGAGGAAGGAGTAGTATCTCAAGTAGAAAAAAGAGTAGTGCATCAAGTAGAAGAAGGAGTAGTGTCTTCAGTAGAAGAATGAGTTTCCTCCAAAGTAGAATCAGAAATCCCTTCTCAATACTCAAAAGAAAGAAAATATGTATGGGAGAAAAAAGGTGAAGATAAAGTAAAGAAAGAAGAAAAAGAAAAAAAGATGATGAGAAAAAAGAAAAAGAAAACAATGGTGATGAGGAAGAAGAAGAAGATGATATTAGTAATATTGAACTTAGAACAAAAAGGAAACATGATATCATTATTGATCCAACAAGCTTTTCATCTCAAGATGTTATCAAAACTATCAATGCAAATAGTTTTCCTGTGCATCTACAACGTGGTTCTACTAGTGATATCATCATAAAAGTCAACCTTGAGAAAAACTTTTGATAAGTTCAGGGTTGATATAGTCCAAAAGCAAGGTTTGAAAGATTTTTTTAGGATTAGTTGTTTTGGTAAATACCTTGATTTGTCTCTGCATAATAATGTCTATTTTCCAATGAAAATGATCTATGATATTCTGAAAAGAAGATTTATGTTTTAAAATAACGAAAAGAAGGATGAGGTTTGGATTAATTACTGTGGCATGCCGCTTTGTTTTAGTAAGAAGGACTATGCCAAAGTGAAAGAACTAAAATGTCATCCTCTTTGTCATCCCATTCCTGATTTTAAACCACTAAAATAACCCAAAAATAAAAGACTGATCGAAAGATAGAAGAAGCTAAGAAAACAACAAATAAACAAGAGTCAAGTGATAAGGACTTGGTGTCCCTTGTTGGTTCAAACTTCAAAGATCCCAGATTGGTAGCTCTGTTAAGTACGGATAACATCTAAAAGAAGAAAAAGGAGTCATTGTGCTTAGTTTGGTTTGTACATAACATACTTTGGCCCAAAGATATCAACAACAACATATCCCTTAATTTGGTGAAGTACTCGGAAGATATTGAGGATTTTAACAACTATCTTTGAGGTGATAAAAGCTACCGATTGACTGTCCGATATTTGTTGGCTCCATTATCTTCAAAGACAAATAATTTATTTGGATTTCCATGGGCTTTCATGGTAAATACATATCTTCTTTGGTATTTTTAATATTTTATTTAATAATGCACCTAAATTCTTTGCAAAAATCTTTTTTATATATAGGCTTGGGCATTTGAAGTCATTCCTCATTTGAGGTAACAAGTAATGGCCAAAGAAGAGCTTTCAAATATAATAATCTTGAGATGGTTGTCTGCAAAAAATAAAAAGAATCATTAGAATCTTTTTAACCCTCAAGATGATATAGTAAGTTTGTAAGAGTTTGAGTTAGTTGTTCCAATAAATATGTAAGTTTCTTTGAAAGATTACCTAACATGCTCATATTTTTTTTATTACAGATTGTGCATCCAAAGCTTGTCCCAACAGAAAAAGAGTTGCAAAATTCATTCTTTGTTAGTCTAGGTGATATAGAAACCCCATTTGATCCTGTGGTAGATAGGGTTAAAAGGGAATTGCTTGTAGCAACAAAAATCAAAAGGGAAGGAGTTTATGCTGGTCAATATGTTATTGAATGAGGATATGGTTAATGTAGTTGTACTGGCTGGTGTTAATATTAGTCTTGGTGCTGATGTTAGTGGTGGGAAAAAAGGTGGGGATGGTATTGGTCACTATTTTTTTGGATGTGCAACAAATGTTGCTACTAATAAATGTTCTACCTGTTAATGTGAAAACTGCAAGAAAAAAGATGATGATGTTGTCAAGTTTTCAAACATTAACTTAGTCTGTGAAAGAATGGACATTCAAGAGGGGTGTCATTCTATCAAGAAATCTTCAGGATCCATATTCTACTCCAAAATCTAAAAGGAGAACAAAATTTATCAAGGCAATATCAAATATGGAATAAAAAATTATTGGACAGTTGAGATCATCTTGAACGAAGGAGTCATAAATATTTATGACTACAGCACACCAATTTTTGAATATTGAGTGTATTTTAAATTCATTGTCACGATCCAATTTCTCAGTTCATGATGGTGCATATTATACAACCCACAAGTAGGAATGATGACCCATATCCCAAAATTGTAAGCAATGGGATGTTAGGGAAGAATCCCAACCATACAACTAAAACCAAAAATGACATACAAGAACATAACTGAAAGGCGAAAGCTAAAAGAAATATATAAAAACAAAAAGATCCCTCCCAAAACCTAGAAGTCACATGTATAGAGCTACTACAAAAAGAGTACAAGACCCAAAAGTAGACCACAGAAACAGGACTGTCTCAGAAAGCAAAAGACAGTCAAAATATATGTACAAAAGAAGATTGGAAAATCTAGAATGCTATGTGCTCACCCTCGCCTCAGATCAGGACAGATACTGGCTAAAATCAACGCCAATAGCTAGTACTCAGACCTGCATCACAAAAATAAATGCAAAGTATAGTAGAAGTACCAAAATAATAGGTTCCCAACAGTCATCATAGGCCGACTGAGCAATATAAGCAAAAGTAAACAGAAGTGTGAGAAAATAATCACAAGCAAAGACAAGGTAAGCAGTAAATGTAGGTATGTACACGAGTGTACTCAATACACAAATAGATACAAACTAGCTAAATCTACCGGGACCAATAAATATGACAGGTACGCTTGTGCACAAGTCTAAGTTAACAAATTGAACAGACTCCCATAAGCCTGATATGAGCAAGGATAATTGAAGTAGAATGAACGGATTCAAAAAAGTTCCATTAGTGCCACCAATTTCCCATACTTGAACCGAGCTATCCCGAAAGCCTGAAACATTAAACCAAAGTTGAGAGAAGATAAGGACTTGAACAGAAAATTCATCAAAGAATTAGGAACCCGAACTGATATTTGAAAGCAACCAAGGACATGAACCCCCATGATAGATAGGCGTGGATTTTAACCACATGTAAGAGAGACCACAGACTTGAACAGGGTAATAGTAGCTAAGGAGTCAAACCAAAGCAAGTAAGGAGCGACAGACTTAAACTGATGCTATATAACAGAAGTGGGCTCAAAATTAGCATTCTAACTCAAGAACACTAACTCACAAGGAAAAAGGGAATTTACTTCAAGGGAAGTCTCAAATCTCAATTCTGATTACACCATGAGAATCTCCTCAACAAATCACGTAGAATATCCCTTTGAATCACCCAAATTTCTTCTAAAATGGTAGAGAAATCGTGCTTCAAGTTCTAAGAACAATGTTGGAAATTTGGACTGAAACAGGTTTCAGGTGTCGCAAAAGTGAACACCTGTTGATCGCTTAAGGGACCATCTCAAAGAGGCGGGCATCACTTTAGCGACACCAGGATGCTTAAGTGACACCCGCCGAAGAGGGTTGGTCACTTTAGAGACCTCCTGGCCACTTTAGCGACCAAAAATCACTTTAGCAGCAACACCAAACCTAGTTGGTGAAGAAATGAACTTAGCATGCCAATTTCTCTGATGGGGCACTCGGAATTCATTCATAACCCTGTGCAAGTAAACGAGATATGCTACCCCACCAAATTTAACATTTCAGACTCAATGAGGTATTCAAAATTTCTATACGAGGTCATTTTAATGAAAAGTGGGTCCGATACACAAGTGCCATTTTGAGCCTAATTCCACAATGGGCCTCGGGATTAGATCGGAAGCCAAGGGAACTAAACAAAGGGTCTTTCTAGACCAAACTCGACAATCCTAAACTAACCATGTTGTCAAAATTTTCATCTGATCACAATATCAAAGAATGTTGACCAAAGTCAATCATAGGCCAAGTTTCAAAGGTAAAAGACCCAAATGGCCCCAAACTCGTATTGATTGCCTCGGTACTCATGCCAACCATGCGACTAGCCTAAATTTGTCATTCTAAAGCTGATGAAATCATCAAAATTCCATTCTAAGGTTATTTTTTCTAGAAGTTATGACCAAAGTCAACTTTTCAAGTTATAAAAGTTCTAAAGTAGGGAAACGAGCCTTAAACCCAAACGAACGACCAACCGACCGAAAAGTCACTGCCAGCAAGTCATAAATGACTTTGGGTCTCTACAGGAATTCTCTAAACATTGAAATGAATGATTTATTTCTGAAATGACCTATAGGATTATTACAACATCTACTACTGAAAGAAATTTTGTCCAAAAAAGTAAGAGTCAAAAAGTACGTGAAGGCTTAAATAAGCCAAGAACTGTTCCCGCATCTCCTGCTCAATTTCCTAGGTAGCCTCCTCCACTAGACGATGCCTCAAATGGACTTTAACCCCAAGAATGGCTCTGGATCGCAACTTCTTGAAATCTCTGATTGAATTAGCAACTGGATCATCAATATAGGTCAAATGATCATCCAAGTCAACCGCATCATACTAAACCATATGTGACTCATCGGGCACATACCGATGCAACATCAAAACATGAAAGACCGGATGAATAACTGAAAAAAATGGAGGCAAAGCTAACCCATATGTAACTTTGCCAACTATCCTTAATATCTCAAAAGGGTAAATATACCTGGGGCTAAGCTTTCCCTGCCTCCCAAAATCTCATTACGCCTTTCATGGGTGATACACGAAGGAACACCCTGTCATCTATAGAAAATCTCAATGGTCGATGCCGATAATTTGGTTAACTCTGGTGTCTACTCTAAGGTGTCCTAAGCCTATCCACAATTACTCTTATATGATCTAAGACCTCCTGCATCAAGTCTGTACCATGCGACCTGGGCTTTGTAGACTCAAACCAACTAATCGGAGAGCAAAAACGCCTACTATATAAAGCTTTGTATGGGACCATCTAAATACTTGAGTGGTAGCTGTTATTGTACGCAAAACCCACCAAGATCAAAAACTGATCCCACTAACCCCCAAGATCAATAACACAAGCCCGCAACAAATCCTCAAGGACCTGAATAGTACGCTCCGACTAACCCTCAGTTTGCGGGTAGAAGGCTATATTTAAGTCAACACGAGTACCCAACTACTCTTGAAAATTCCACCAAAAGATAGATGTGAATTGTGAGCCCCAACCTGAGATGATAGAAACAGGCACACCATGAAGGCGAACCATCTTTCGAATTTAGATATGGACCAACCTCTCAACGTTGTAGGAATTATAAAAAGGGAGGTAGTGTGTTGACCATAGGAAGTACGAGGCAACTCCATAATTAAGTTAGGGTTATCCGCTCCCACTTCCACTCAAATGTGGGTAATCTCTAAAGCTCGCCACCTAGCCTCAAATGCTTGGACTAAACGTGCTGACAACTCAAGAGATGCGACACATAATCCACAATATCTCTCCTCATCCCGCTTCACCAGTAATGTTGCCTCAAGTAACGATACATCTTAGTGGTGCCTGGATGGATAAAATATCTAGAATCATGGGCTTCGCTAAGGATAAAATGAATCAAACTCCCAACTCTTAGAACACAGAGACGACCTCCAAACCTCAATAACCCATCTGAATCTAAAGTAGCTAGGCCGACGTCATTTCCCAACACCCGAACTCGAAGGAGAATACTTGCCAAGGTAGAATCCTATATGCCTAAATGGATCCACTAAGCTACATGAAGGATTGAGCCTTAACTGCTGGTGAATCCTCTAAGGAATCAAGCCTCTTATACAAGTCCACTCGATGCTAGGTAAACTCTCAACGAAATAGACAAACCATAAAAACATAAACTCGATCATCATGTGTGTGTGGAAGGGGGGGCAATATCTACTACCCATCCACTCTTCATATGCACAAAATCATAGAATAGCTCCTTAACTTTATCTCATGTGATGTGAGTGTAGACCTTTCATTATTACATATCTTTATTCTTAAAACATCTTTAGGGCCTTAACTCATCCTATCATTAACTTTGTTGAATAATATAGAATCATCATTCATAAAACTTATTTACAAAAAGCATCTTTAAACTCATTTGTAGACATTGTCAAACATTCATTTGGATTCAAACTTTATTTCAACTTTGCTTTATCATAAGAAACTAGGTGGGTTCATTTCATAAAGACCTTCAAATACATTTAAAGAATACTTGTATGCATGAGAGTGATATAAATGCATCAAATTAAACATCTGTGAAGAAACCCTCCATATTCACTTTAAAACTACCTTTCAAACCTTCATATAAACCTTCATATAAGAACCTTGATAAACCATCCATTTCATGTAAATAAGAATCAACATAAATCACTATAGGTAAATAAACATTAAATATTCAAGAATCTATACATTTCAAATAGTAGTATGAAATCCCATAAAACTCATTACTTGAAATTTAGAGTCAATATATATCAGTATGAGTAAGTAAACTTAAAATATATCATAATCTATACATTTGGAACCATCATGTAAAATCCCATAGGATTTCATAATTTAAAATTGAAATACGTTGAGAAAACTATCATGACCCGACCTAGGGCATAGTCGTAACACGGAGATCAAAACCACAAAGAGCTCCAACCAAGCCTCTTGTACATATCATAAGCATACACAAGGTAAAATAAAAGCAGAAATATCATAAGAGAGTCTAAACTATGAATAAAAATTTAAGAATATCACATGACAGCATAGACTCAAAATATTTGTCCAACTAGATGTCTCTACTCATGAACATGGGCGGAAGCTAAGACATGTTCCTAGATAACCCTAAATATGAAACATAACAAAAGTCTTTGAAAAATATTAACCAGCTTGATGACTAGTCCCCGATAGATGAGGACTCACCACAAACACTACTGATAGGAAGGCTTAAATAGCCACGTAAAGGAATATGATCTTCAACCTCAACCCCTATATTATGAGACAATGTAGGCAAAAGTATGCATTAGTACATTGGAATGTACTAAGTATATAGGCAATGCAATCTATAGAAAGCCATGTTTGTGCAAATGGTCATTTTAAAATAGCATGATAGGATAAGTAGTAAAAATCATAAGTATTCTTTAAGAAGGATCAAGGCATAATAAAGCATAAGAATATCATATAAAGTAAAAGACAGGATTAGTCATTTAAAATATAACAAGGACCATACATATGTGGGATAGGACCATAACCGACAGTAAGACCATGCGAGCTATAACATAGAATCCTAATATTTCCTCTACATCAGAGGAAAGGAGAATCTACTTGCCAAGGTAGACTCTACCCCGCTAGGCAGGTCATAAATATGCTATATGTGGATCCACTATCTAGGACAAAAAGACAATCCTACGGTAGGACATAGTTATGAGACAAGAGACTTTATATAAGGACCCCTTATTTTGAGCCCCCACCTCAAGTCCACATTCGGTGCTAAGTCAAATCCCACAGAATACATACATAACATAGAAATCATAATTTCATATATCATAGTTATTATCATAGGTTTGAAATCATAGAATAGCTCATTTTCATACCATAAGTGCAATGCGGGCATTGTCCTTCCACATTTCAAAATCATGCATATATAGACATAATTCATACTTGGAAATTCATTATCATAGCTTATACTTGAAATTAGGGCAAGACATGAATGCATGATCAATTGAATTGAGAATCATGAAATTCACTTGAAAACATGCACGATCATAAACTTTATATCAGCCCATACATAATTCATACAGATAGTATCATTAGGAAGTATAATTGAAAATACTCATAATTTACATTGTGAACCCTAGAAATCAAAATAGGAGAATTCATGGAAAAACTCTTCAATTTAATGAAATAACCATCAATTTATATCAAAATAGACTCATGATCATACTTTGAATCATAATTCATGCAATAGGAGTAGAGATCATAAAACCCATAAAATACCATTCTTTAATTTAATAGAAAACTTGAGAAATTAATTGGACTTCATGGATGAAAGAATCCATCAATCAATACCCACATGCCTTAAGTGAGAAGACCAATTAATTTGGAAGAACTTGAGAGTTTTGGTGGAGAGATTGAGTCAATTTACTTGAAGTCTTCAATGGAGTCCTTGAGAGTCTTTTGTAGAGAGAGAAATATTTGAGTCGGTGAATTGTAGAAGAATGAATAGAATTAGGGGTTTAGGTTAATTAGTAGAGTTGAATTAGGTCCTAAAAATATCTAGGTACATTAGCTAAAAATTTAGGAAAAAGTCTAAAGTGCCCTTACTAAAAACTAAATTTGGCCAGAAAAACCTTGCCAGGTCCGGAAAGTAGAGGCAAGAAAGTCCGCGATGCGGACTTGTCACAAACCTTACTGGTTTGCACAGTTTCTTGAGAAATCTATCTTTCGATCTACGGGTCCTAAAAATCCACTAAAACTATTTTCCTGCAGCTTTTGACCCCCTGATTTATATTCCAAACTCAAATTTTCCAAAAAGATTAAAGATAATGCATTACATGAACGGCCTAATCCCAAGGCATTCTGAAGGTACTTGTGAGCATTTTTGAGGGTGTTACAAAAACATTTGGGCTCCATGGGTGGAAGAACCCATGAATGAAAACCCACATACCTTAGAGAGGAGCTTGAAGAAGAATTGGAGAAGACTCGATGTTAGGTCTTCAATGGAAAGCTTGAATACTTTGAGTTTGAGAAGATTTTGTTTTGTTGTAGATGATTTATGAGAGAGGAGGATGAAGTTTAGTGTTTTGGGGTGGCAAAAGAATGCAAAAATGACTCCAAAACGCATCCAAGTTCATATATATTTGTTTAGGTAATTGTCCAAGATGCCCTTCATGAAAAGAATCTAGAAAATGGGCTCAAAACCCTGCAGGCGCTATAGTGGCATGCCGCGTTAGAGCCAAACTACTACAACATATTTTTGGGTTTTATAGTGGTGCGCCGCGCCATCCCTGAAATCACTACAGTGATAGTCTCTAGTACAATGGTCATAAGGTTTTACTCTAAACTCGGAATTTGGCAAACTTATTGGAGTTGGAAATAAAATTCAAGGACCTTTAATTTGACAGGTCACGGAATACCTAATTCGTTATATAATAACATATATGGGCATTGGAAGTTGGCCCTATTCCAGACGTATATGAAAACTTAGCCGATGGAAATTCTTTGGACTTGGCTTGGTGTTAGAGATCCCTTATGACCCTAAACCACATCTAATACACTTCAAATACTTAGGAATTTATCCTAACTCATGTGTAAAATTAGAAGTTGATGAGTTCAATCCTATATGCCTATGAAGAATGGATCGGGTCTTGGCATAAAAAAATTCGAGATGTTACTTCTATTCCTTTGGTTATATACTTGTCCTACAACCTTCTTTCTAAAAAAGGATCATATTATTACCGTTTTGGAGTCATTATTAAATCAGGTTAGGCATGTTAGTCCCCTTTTGAGTTCCTAAATGATAAATGTTCTAATTTGAAGTCGAGTCTACAACCTTGAGTCTATTATGAATTTTATAGCCCTATATGGTCATACAAAAGTGATTATGAGATTATGATAATAAGGGTAAGAAAGAGCCAAAATTTTCTAAGCTCTTGTTGACCACTATGTGCATTCAAATTTCACATCATATATGGCATGTTATTAGTGGACTTCGAGCTATAATCAGAGGTAAGGGGCCTATTTTCCCAAAAGACTATATATATTGTATAGATGACCACAGGTTGGCAATATGATGTCGGTTAGCTACCGGAAAGACCGCCATTGCTAGCAACTAGTTTGGTATATCATGCATTCACATTTATATATATGTATTCATAATATATGATTACACGGGCATACCATACATATTTGATTATTATGAGGTCAGATGTTAGCTATGGACGCTATTCGAGTTTCAGTTTCAGGTGGTATCACTTTTACTCTTTTTACTGTAGTTATTTATGACTCTACTTTTTTCCTTTCATACCACTACATTTTCATTTGTACTAACGTTCCATTGTCTGGGGGTACTGCATTCGTGCTGTAGGTTATATAGAGGTTCTGATCAGTTATTGAGGATTGGTAAGCTCCATTCTCCCTGAAGCTGTTGGTTGTCTGTAGATTTGGCATACTTGAGTTTTATATATAGTTGTTGAGATTGTTGGGGTCTTTTTCCAACCAATTAGGTTTTACTATTTGTAGAGACTTGTGGACATACCATGTTAGGTCTTCTCATCCTCTATTTATAGCCTTATCGGCTTATTATATATGTGATTGTAGTTGCGGCCTTGTCGTCTTGCTATTTCTTCATTAGTTAAGTTGGCTTTACCGGTCCTTTCATTATGTCAATGATATTGATGTGACCTCACCAGTGATGTTATCTTATTTCCATACGTTATTATAGTGGCCTTGTCGGAGCTTATAATTTCATTTCTTTTATGTATCAGTTAGTTCACTCGATCAGGTGAGGCTTTAGGTTCCTGTTGCGCCTCCTCTAATTTGGGATGTGAAACCCAGCTGGCCTAGATATAAATACGAATGCCACATTTTCTGGGTAGGACCTCTAGCTGATAAGAAGTGAAGTCAGCTCTTCTCAACTCCACTAGACCCAAAGTCTACAGCCATTCTCGGTAAGTAAGTAGAAACTCGTGGACATCCTCACCCACAACACCAAAAAATCTCAGCGGTGATAATCTAAGGAACACCTCAAGCATCTTTTACTTTCGAAGTGGCATAACACCCAAAATTATCAATCTGAGCGGTAGGTACCGGTGGCTATTGAGAGCTGGTGCCTCTAGCGCAGATTGGTCCTATAGCACTAGAGCTGTTGGAGCTGGTGCCTATTGCATACTGCCAATAGCAGTTATTATCTTAGTGAGCAAGGTGTGAAGGTTAAAAACTGCAACTAGGGTGGGCGGTGCCTAGCTCGACTTGCTAATGATGTGTTAGAGCTACTGGTGGCTCCACCTCCGGCTTTGGAGTCAGCTTCCTATCTTGGCTGGACTAGTAGGCTGGCACGACCTCGAGGCCTGTATCTACCCATAACATGCATGTGAGACATCTTGTAAAAGAGTGTAACAAGTGAGATTTCTAGAATCTAATAAGATACACACTACATGACAGTTATACAAAAGAGACATATTCCTAAAGACATCCTATAGCCTCCCGAATATAAGTCACAAACGTCTCTGCACCGATCCATTGGACTCTACTAAATGTTAGCTCTGTACAAGTGAGATTGATGAACCTGGGGCCTTGATACCAACTTGTCACGACCCAAATTCTTAGGTCATGATTTCACCTACAATACAACCCACTAGTATACAAACCAACCAAAACCCAGAACTATGAGTATTGGGATCTCAGGGTAGAATCCCAACTATACAAGTAAAAACTAAAATGAGATACAAGAATATTGCTGAACGACGGAAGCTAAGCAAAATATATACAAATAAAAATATCCCTCCCAAAACCTGGAAGTCATATGTAGCTACTACAAAAAGATACAAGTCCCAAAAGTAGACGACAGAAACAGGGTTGTCTAAAAAAGAAAAAGAATGGCAAAATATATGTACAGAGAGAGACGGGTAAATCTATAATGCTATGTAATCACCCTCGCCTCTGGTTTGGATAATTGTTGGCTTGAATCAACGTCGAGAGCTTATATTTGAACCTGCATCACAAAAATAGATGCATAGTATGAGTACCAAAACAACAGGTACCTCGTAGGCATCATAGGCTAATTGACCAAGATAAGCAAAAGTAAACTGAATTGTGAGAAAAAAATCACAACCAAAGACAGGGTAAGAAGTAAATATTGGTATGTAGACGAGCTTATTCAACACACAAAGAGAAAGAAACAAGCTAAATTTGTCGGGCTCCCATAAACTCGAAGAGTACGCTCATGCACAAGTCTAAGATAACAACTTGATCGGACTCCCTTAAGCCAGACAGGAGCAAAGATAGTTAAAGTAGAATAAAAGGATCTAAAAAAGTTCCAATAGTGCGACCAATTTCCAAGACATGAACCAAACCATCTCGAAAGCATAAAACTTTAACCTAAAGCTGAGAATAGATAATGACTTGAACCAAATATTGATCACAACCAAGGAATTGGACCCTAGTGATAGCTAAGCATGGATTTGAACCACATGTAAGAGAGACCCACAAACTTGAACTAGGTAATAGTATCTAAAGAGTAAAACTAAAGAAAGGAGTGACAGAGTCAAATCGAGGCTAAATAAGGGCGGTGAACTCAAACCATGGCTAACTGAGGAACGACGATCTTGAACCGAGGCTATATAAAGGTGGGGGCTCAAACCACGGCTATGTGAGGAGCGAAGGACTTGAATCTAGGCTATATAAAGACGATGGGCTCAAATCACGGCTAATTGAGGAGCGACGGACTTGAACTGAGGAAATAATATCAGGCCAAGAGCTTGAACCTTGCCTGGGGGAGTGAATTGGGGACTTAAACCACGAACATAGGCGAGTCGGTCAGAATCAGGATCAGTGTCCAACCAAGTGTCATGGGCAGTAACCCCAAACCGAGTTGCATCAATGAATTACTCTAGCCAAACCACATCCAACCAGAACTGTCAAAAAGAGTTCCAAAACCAAGAACCAAGCGATACGGGACCAATAGAAGAAAAGAACATTATGGAAGTAAGGTTCCCAAGCCGTGTTACTGCATAGCTAAAGATCATACTATAAGACTCAAGTTTGCTATATCAGTCTATAGGGAGCTAAGTTGTCTGAAATGACGTCAGATAACTTCTACAGCCCAACGACTATAAAATCGGGCAAGTCTAAGGCAATACTAGTCTAAGAATAGACCAAGGCCAAACATGCTTCCAAATATATAAACCAAAAGCACATAACGCACCACAAAGTAGGGATAATCAACAATAACATGATTCATGCTTTATACGTCCGAAAGCACCCCCAAAAATAAAACCTAGAACATCAATTCTAGTAATTTAGCATGTTTGATGCCCAAAACCCTCCTAGCTCACATAATTCAGTATACAAGTTCCTAAACATGCCTAATCTAAATGGAGGAAAATTGTAGCCTACTTGTAGTCCGACCACGTGCACTCCAACTCACAAAACAGGAACATTTCCCTTCCAAATGGCTATCAACACATGCCACGCTATCAACAAAAGAATCATAACATAAATACGGTAGTTATGATACTAAAATTATTGAATTCAAAGACGACCCAATTTCTGACTCAAAAATTGGGAATTGTGGGACCTGCTTAGTAACTCAGTAAATTAACTCCGAAAATATGCTCGAATTACTACCCCCAGTTCATGTTCAAAAAATTAACACAATTCACATACAACATCAGCTACAATCCAAGCATGCATCAAAATTGGAATTCTAACTCAAGAATACTAATTCATAGGAAAAAAGGGAAATTTACCTCAAGGGAAGAGTCAAATCTCAATTCTGATCACACAACTAGAATCTCCTAGAAAAATCACGCCAAATAGCTCTTTTAATCACCCAAATCACCTCTAAAATTATGGATAAATTGTGCTTCAATATTCTAAGAACAATGTTGGAAATTTCAACTTAAACAGGCGCGACCAATCTCTTTAGCGACAGATCTGTCTCTTAAGAGACACCCGTCCAAGAGGGCCAGTTGCTTTAGCGACCTGTTGGCCACTTTAGAGACCAGGAGTCACTTTACAGACTGAACTAGACTCCGCTGGTGTAAAAATGAACTTATCATGTCAATTTCTCCGATGGGGTGCTCGGGATTTGTTTGGAATCCCATAGAGGTAAATAAGATATGCTACCCCACAAAATTTAATGTTTTAGACTCAATGGCATATTTAAAATTACTATACGAGGTTAATTTAATGAAAAGTGGATCCCACATCTAAGTGTCATTTTGAACCTAATTGTCACGACCCAACCCCGTAGGCCATGACTGGGGTCTGACTTGGACCCCCCATATACCTAACTATCAGCTGTGGTCGAATTGAACTATAAATAAAACAATATCATGTAACAGAGCCCCACTAGGCGATAACATTTTCATAAACCTATAGCCCTTTTTGTTTGTATCGTAACATGAAAGGGCATGTAAGTCGATAAGACTGCCATAATAACATATACCCTACATCATGTAAACTCAGCTGAATCAAACTGATACACATAACTCACATATACATGTCTACACACATCTAATAATATCAATGACAACATATAGTAGGACAGGGCCCCAGCCGTACCCCTGAATAACAAAATAATACTATACATCAATGGCCAATGCCAACAACTAGGCTCCGATACAATGCAACCTCTTCCAGCTGAGCTGAGCGGGATCCTAAGATGACGGACTTCCAAAATCTGTACCTGTACCTGCGGGCATGAAACGCATCCCCCCCAAAAAAGGGGGGTCAGTACGATATATATACTGAGTATGTAAAACATAACACAATACGACTAAAGGCATATCTAAAATAGAGAAGTGGGGGATAAACTATCAAATCAGAATCCTGTACCTGAAAAAGTAAAATCATGCATGCTCAAATTTTTAATATAACCGGCCCTATCAAGGATCTGGTGAATCATAACCGTAGTAACATCACCTCCTTATTACAACACATCATCATAGCATCATATATATACATACGTACCGGGCCTTCTAGTGAGGGCGCGATGAACAATGTATAAATTTGTGCATGATTACTATTTCCAGCCCTGGGGTCTACGAAAGAAGAGTTACAGTATACACGAGTAGAGTAGAGAGAAACCAAACACAATTTAAATCATTATCTGAGACTCAATGAAGTTATCAAGTGAACCTTCACTTGGAAGTAATTGAAGTACCTGCTAGGTGTCACGGAGGACTCTATGGAGCATCAGGAACCATAGACATGTGTCACAATATTGCCAAACAACCTATAGGATCCAGACATTTGTCCTCGTGGAGCCCTTAAGGATAGAGGCCTATACCTCCAGTTATTATTTAACCTATCGAAGACTTAAAGATAATAGCTTACTACTTTAAAGTTTAACATTCAAAAGTGAGTGAGGGTCCTGAAGTCACATTCAGAACCTGGGAACAGAATTGCCCCCAAAGCTCATATCACATCCTTCTTACATATAATACATGCCAAAAGAAAGAGAAAAGATAGGCTTTACATACCTATACCAAAAACATACCAAGAGAAGCTTCACATACCTCTTATGAGTTACTCTTTATCCCATTCGCCTCGTCATCCTTTAAACCTATTCAATATGAAAGAAATATTAATATCAACAACCCTCGACTTTTCATCACCTTTAATTATACACGAGTATTGACAGAACTCATTTCCTCACTCATCTTCTCGACTAGTTCCTTAACTAGTTAAAGAGTTAACGGAAATCGAGCAGCACCTCCCCTATAATATGACCTATCCGAATTTCCAATCACACCCATAATACTAAAACCAACCAAAAACAACAACCTACAATATATATAAAAGAAATTCACACCAATATTACACAATACAAACCCCAAATAACTCACTCCAAACTATCAAAACGTGAATTTTGGACAGCTTACTGTCGTGCATTGTCGCTTCGTTTCGAAGGGGTAATTGAGCGAAACAGGCTTTATTTCCTTCATCAAGGTTATATACATGTGTCTTAGGGTTGCATATAATTTCTAATCACCCCTACATCAATTCGGTACAAAATGATATGCCCAAAATACCAACAGCAGTCCGTGTAAGATGTCCAAAACCAAAATCTGGGCAGTATCTTCACTATACTTCATCACCATATTTCGAGCAGATAAAAGCACAAATGGATTTTAAAGGCTAAATGAAAGTTATATAAATATGAAATACCTTTCCAAAACATATTCAATTACTTGAAACGAAGCTGTACACAAGCATTTATGGTGACATTACTAACAATAGTCCCATTCAAAAATGGGTTTGTTAACTAGCTCTTAACGTTTTCCCTCTTTGTTCTTTCAACTTTATCTCAAGTTTCCAAATGTAAGGCTGAAGTAACTACTCATTATTCATCCCAATACACATATATACACCTCCACATGTCCGAGGAACACCTTAGATAATTAATTTACGGAGAAAATTTAAAGAACTTACCTATAATTTCTCAAGAACATGGTTGCCTTATTCCTTGATCTTCTTCACGTTTTTCTCTCAAATTCCTTGGCTGATTTTTGGATAATGAACAAGTTAAGAGTCACATAATACATATATATATACCTCTTTATAAGGTTCCACATGGCATCCCCCTAGGGTGACATGTGGCAGCCTCCTAGGGTGCCACCTCAACTTGTTTTGCCAACCACATGCAGCCATGTGGGAGTGGGGTCCACCCCAAGCTACTGCATCACCTACTTGACCCTAAGTAGGTGCATCACCTGTTGGTCCAAGTAGGTGCATCACCTACTTAGTTCGAGTAGGCACGTCATTTCCTTATTTCTCTTTCGTGAACTCGTAATCCCATCTTACTTCAAGAGCGTATGCACTCCTTGCTACTTAAGCTCGATGTGTACTTAAGTAGCTTAAGTGTGTATGGCTTCTAAGTTAGTAGCTTACGTAGGTAAGTCGAGTCCTATGACTTCTTACTTGGCCTCCACTTCTTCCAACTCCTCGTAACCCTACTTCCAACCTTCCCTGCTATGGGGTATCACATTCTCCCTTCCTTGGAGTTGTTTAATAGCGTTGTAGATTATCCGGCTCACATAGTAATTGCTAAGAAGCTTAAGAGACATTCCAAGATCCATAGTGTAGGGTGTAACATCCTTCCCCCTTTAGAACATTCATCACCTAATGTTAAATAAAACTTCCCTCAAGACCTTATACCGATTGTAGGGAGATTGTTTTCTATTACGATCACACATCTTTTCATCCAAGTAATTAATATACGAGTTTCAAAAGTTGGGGTTACCTGTAGACATCAGGAATGGATATTAATACTTATCTTTTATATCCTCTTCATTTTCTCAGGTCATCCCCTTTTCTAATTTTGGTTTTGCCACAATATTTTGATGGGAGGCACGTCTTTAGTCTACAATCTTCTAGTTTGCCGATATAAGATAACGATAGGTTGTTCCTCACAGGATTTCATTTCCTGGACATTATCTATGGAATATACCCTAGGTGGCTCATCAGTACCCTTGCGAAGCATCCCTATCTGATGGACTGGGAGTATAGTTTCCAAATAAGGTAGTAAGCTCAACTTACCAGCCACTTTGCCCATCTTACGAGTAACTTGATACAGTATAATATATTTTGGGTTAAGTTTTCTTTTCTAGGTGACCCTATTATGAACATCCAATCATTAATTTCAACTCTGTATGTCGATGTCGATTATCTATATATCATTTCTGCCGACTCTGGGCTTTTAGTCAATAGCTTGCTTAATCATGTCGAGGCCTTTTTAGCTTAGTCTTTCTAACATTGACCCATCCAATAGGGGACTTACACGTCTTGCTCTACCAATCTTGTATGGGGACATTGGGATACTAGAGTAGTAAGTTGATAAGTGATAGATAATCATCCCATCTATTTGTGAAGTTAACAACACCAGCTCATGACATATCTTCTAGCATTTAAGTGGTATGCTTTAGCCTAGTCATTAAGTTTGAGGGTCAAGTAGTGAATGAAGACTTATCCATCTTCCCAGTTTCTTCGCGGACTTATCCTCGGTAGTTAACTATAATTTGGGCTCCTTCATCTGGGATAATAGCAATGGGGACTCCATAAGGTCCTATTACACTTTTACCCTATAATTTTACATCTTATCATTTGAGTAGGTAGCCTTTGGTCGACAGAGCAGGGGCTAATATTGTTAATCCACAAGTAACATTCCCTCCAGATTCATCTGGCGTTGGAGTGCGAAGTGAGTCTTGTAGCCCTGGTCATATTATGGGATTTTTGACCTCGCGTATTACTTTCTGTCTTCTGTAAATTACATCAACTAGTACCCTTACCTTTTGGGTTTTGCTTTTTTTCCCGCCCTAAGAGTTGGCTGCCAAGTGGTGTCAAAATTCTCTTGCCCACTGGCCCGTATAGCCATTATGTGGTTTGCCTCTCATTAACTGGTACTATGTTGAAGAGCTGTGGCATTCGAGTGCGTCATCAGTTAACAATTAGCTAATCCTTCTTGTCTTGCTTAAATCCTTTTAACAATAACCTCAACGTAATTTATAATACTCTAGGAACATAATCTCATGTTGTTTCTCCACCGCTAGTTCAGATTCTTCTATCTCGCGCGACCACACCTGCACTATCGCACTAAATTCCACCAGAATTTAGAAGTTAAGCATGCTTGGGTAAGAGAAATACTGGGATAGGTGACCTCCTTGGAAAGTCCTCATATCACGTTTCATGGTAATCCTTGCAATAATGTGCGGGGCACTCAACTTAGCCCAAAATTTATCTTAGCGTCGTCTCAGTAGTCTTTATGTGTTGCCTTGCCCTTTTCTTTGTTATCTTGCAACCGGTATAGGGGTGGATCTTTAGTTCCACTATGACCATGTCTCTTTTTTGTCATTTTGGTTTAACTCCTCCTATTGTATTCCCCCCTTTTTGTACGCACCTATTCATTGGGGTTGTCTACTGAGTAGCGCTAAAGTTCATTCATATAGTGACCTTTAGAGCCACTTTGAGTTCCGTCTATCCTTAGTTGGTATAGTCCCGAAGAAGTTTGGCATATGAGCTCGCCATCCATAGTAACCAGCTAGTTCTACTCGTCTTACTTAAACCATTTTACACTTTCCTTACCCCAGCTGGCAATACTTTATTGTTGTTATCTCGTGTTTTCCTTTACCTTTACGAAACTATGAGAAGGTGCTCAACTTAACCTGAGAAATACCCTAGCATCGTCCTGCTAGGTCTCACCTTGTCGCACTTCTTTCCTTTCCCCTATTCACTCTGTGTTCTCATTTCCTACCACAAGAGACTTTCTATTCTTTTGTCCTTGGTTATATATCTATCGTAACATCATTTGAGACCAACTCTATAGCTAACCTTTTGGCTTTTGGTCTAGCATACTGTCATTATCTTTTGTAGTGTCCCTTGAGTTATTCGATATCCTTTCATTGCTATATTCTTTTGCTTTTATACGTACCCACCTTCTAGCATTATGTTATTCTAGGTCTTGTTGGAAACTTCTTAACACATCTTGTATAACATTCTAACTTCTATCCAATTATTAACGACTTCCAGATCCTTTTAACTTGGTTCAACAAAGGATCTTATTCAAGTTTAAGCATCCATCTCGAACATGTTGCCACATCAATTGCCTTTATCTTACCCTTTGTAGTTTTCTAACTTGCTTCCCCCTTTAGAGGGTACTTATACCTTTATCCGCTTATACCTTACTCTATGTCCAATATCAATTTCATCTAGTCTCCTTCCCCAATGTACTTGGTACTGTATCATGTCCCTATCTTTCTGTATTATATTTTTTTTTGCCAACCTGATTATCCAGGTACGGAACCTTGGCTAAATTACGAAGTATCAAGAACCCTTTTCATACATAGTGCTACACCTTATCTATTAATATGTACTTGAGTAATGGGACCCATAGAACAACTCATCTGAGGCCACATTCTACTTGTCCTTATAAAATGTTAATATACACTTGTAGCCGTTCTAAATTTTCTTTTAACTAGGCAACATTTGTATTCCGTCATTCATTGTCCCATGTTCTCTTGGAGTAGGGGCTTTCCCAACTTATATCCTTTGTTTCTTGAGATGAATGGAAGTTGCGCCTTTTATTCCTTGGGGTAAATATAGGTTACACCAATTATTCCTTAAGTTTTCCATCCTCATCCCTTAAGGGTTCCACTATTTTTGGGGCAATACTGTGTACATGCGTCATTTCTTTGTATCTTAAGCTCCATGCTCTTACTGCATACTCAACGCAGGCTTTTAACTTAGTCAACATATACTAAGTGCGCCTTACTAGTGGTCCTACTTTATCCCTGTATAATTGTATCACCCCATTCAATTCATACTTACATATCCCCTTTTTTGTTCGTACTCATATTCAATTCCTAACATCTCTTTGTGGTGCTCCTGTTCGAAGATCTTTCCCCAATTTGTCGGTGGAGGACTATAAACTATTATCGTAAACCATTTTCAAACCATTGTTTGAAGAGACTAGAATCTCTTAAACATCATAGTACTTCTTTTAATACTTGACCTACCTGTTCTCCTTCTGGGTTTATCCTTGAGTTATGAATAACTTATCTAATTTACAATTAGAAGTTGGGGGCTTGGTACTTTCAAAATGAGGGAAGCTCAATTACTGGACATCTTACCTTTCAACCTGAGCTTCTCTTTTTTTTCTACAGCATAATTATGGCTGGAGATACTGTGGTCTGAACTATACTGCTCACACAGACTTTGTTTTTCCATAATAAACTTCCCCGAGTAAAAATGGTGTCCCTTATAGACGACATGAAGAGTACCTCTTACAGCTTTAATTTGGCATAATATGGGTACTCGGTATCAATTTCCAAGACATGTTATAAAGCTATGTTTTATCCCTTTTTTCTTGTTATGAGAAAATTTCGGTAGAGTTTCCTCTATATTTCTTACTTATCCTAAACTGCATACAGAAAATACCAACAATGCCTCACAGGGTCAACACATATATATTCGTATCATATCACAACCGCACAGGGCTTTCAATATCATCTCATATTACAGCCACACAGGGCTTTCAATGTCAATAATAATACAAAAATACTGGACTTACCTCGTATGTCCAACTTCAAACTGCATCTGTTGCACTTCCTATCTACATTCCTTTCAGGTTTCAACTTTACATTTCAATCACATGTCAATACCTTACAAAATAGGTCTCTTTCGAGCGTTTACTTTACTTACCAGCGTGCTTCATAACTTCTCGTGTCGTCAATTACTTCCTTCTATTGGTGTCATCCTTTTGTTAAGATCCAAGGTTAGTATAAGGAATTTCCCTATGACTCGGATCTAAAGCACGATCTCAAATGTGGAAGAAAAGTAACATCCTAAATGTCCTGTAGCTTCCTGTTTATGTATATGGCATGCAACACATCGATAATGAAGACTCTACTAGACACAGTCTGCAGACAATCTAAGAACGAACTGTTCTGATACAACTTCTGTCATGACCCAACCCCGTAGGCCATGACTGGGGTCCTACCTGGACCCCCTCATATACCTAACTATCAGTTGTGGTTGAATTGAACTATAAATAAAACAATATTATGTAACAAAGCACCATTAGGCGACAATATTTTCATGAACCTGTAGCCCTTTTCGTTTGTGTCATAATATGAAAGGGCATGCAAGCCGACAAGGCTTCCATAACATAATAACATATACCCTACATCATGTAGACCCAACTGAATCAAACTGATATACACAACCCACATATACATGTGTGCAGACCTCTAACAATATCAATGACAACATATGGTGGGACAGGGCCCCCACCGTACCCCTGAATAACAAAACAATACTATACATCAATGGCCAATGCCAAAAACTAGGCTCCGATACAATGCAGCCTCTTCCAGCTGAGCTAAGCGGGATCCTAAGATGATGGACTCCCAAAACCCGTACCTGTCTTGCGGGCATGAAACGCAGCCTCCCTGAGAAAAAGGGGGTCAGTACGACATATGTACTGAGTATGTAAAACATAACACAATATGACTAGAAGCATATCTAAAATAGAGAAGTAGGGGATAAAATATCAAATCAGAAACCTGTACTTGGAAAAGTAAAATCATGCATGCTCAAATTTTTAATATAGCCGTCCCTATCAAGGATCCGGTGAATCATAATTGTAGTAACATCACCTTTTTATTACAACACATCATTCTATCATCATATATATACATACGTACCGGGCCCTCTAGTGAGGGCACGATGAATAATGCAGTGGAATTATGCACGATTACTATTCCCTACCCCGAGGTCGAAGAAAGAAGTGTTACAGTATGCACGAATAGAGTAGTGAGAAACCAAACACAATTTAAACCATTATCTGAGACTCAATGAAGTCATCAAGTGAACCGTCACTTGGAAGTAATTGAAGTACCTGCTAGGTGTCACGGAGGACTGTATGAAGCATTAGGAACCATAGACATATGTCATAATGTTGCCAAACAGCTTATAGGATCCAGATGTCTGTCCTCGTGGAGCCCTTAAGGATAGAGGCCTATACCTCTAGTTATTATTTAACCTATCGAAGACTCAAAGATAGTAGCTTACTACTTTAAAGTTTAATATTCAAAAGTGAGTGAGGGTCCTGAAGTCACATTCAGAACCTGGGAACGGAATTGCCCCCAAAGCTCATTTCACATCCTTCTTACATATAATACATGCCAAAACAAAGAAGAAAGATAGGCTTTACATACCTATACCAAAAACATACCAAGAGAAGCTTCACATACCTTTTATGAGTTACTCTTTATCCCATTTGCCTCGTCGTCCTTTGAACCTATTCAATACGAAAGAAATATGAATATCAACAACCCTTGACTGTTCAGCACCTTTAATTATACATGAGTATTAACAAAACTCATTTCCTCGCTCGTCTTCTCGACTAGTTCCTTAACTAGTTAAAGAGTTAACAGAAATCGGGCAGCACCTCCTCTATAATATGCCCTATCCGAATTTCCAATCACACCCCTAATAACTACAGACAACAAACAACAAAAACCTGCAATATATATACAGTCAATTCACACCAACATTACACAATACAAACCCCAAACCACTCACTCCAAACTATCAAAATGTGAATTCTGGACATCTTACTGTCTTGCATAGTGGCTTCATTTCTAAGGGGTAATTGAGGGAAACAGGTTGTATGTCCTCTATGAAAGTTATAGACATGTGTCTTAGGATCGCATACAATTTTAAATCACCCTTACATCAATTCGTTACAAAAATATATGCCCAAAATACCAACAGCAGTCTGTGTAAGATGTCCAAAACCAAAATCTAGGCAGTATCTCCTCTATACTGCATCACTATTTTTCGAGACGATAAAGGAAAAATGGATTTTAAATACTAAATGAAAGTTATATACCTATGAAATAACTTTCCAAAACATATTAAATCACTTGAAACAAAGCTGTACACAAGAAGTTATGCTGATATTACTAACAATAGTCTCATTCAAAAACGGGTTTGTTAACTAGCTCTTAACATTTTCCCTCTTTGTTCTTTCACTTTCTCTCAAGTTTCCAAATGTAAGGCTGAAGTAACGACTCATTATTCATACTAATACACATATATACACCTCCACATGTCCGAGGAACACCTTAGATAATTAATTCACGGAGAAACTTTGAAGAACTTACCTTTAATTTCTCAAGAACATGGCTGCCTTGTTCCTTATCCTTCTTCACGTTTTTCTCTCAAATTCCTTGGCTTATTTTTGGATAATGAACAATTTAAGAGTCACATAATACATATATATACATCTCTTTAGAAGGTTCCACATGGCATCCCCCTAGGGTGACATGTGGTAGCCTCCTAGGGTGCCACCTCAACTTGTTCGGCCAACCATATGCTGCCATGTGGGAGTGGGGTCCACCCCAAGCTGCTGCATCACCTACTTGACCCAAAGTTGGTGCATCACCTTCTGGTCCAAGTAGGTACATCACCTAATTGCTTTGAGTAGGCGCATCGTTTCCTTCTTTCTCTTTCGTGAGCTCGTAATCCCGTCTTACTTCAAGAGCATTTGCACTCCTTGCTACTTAAGCTCGACATGTACTCAAGTAGCTTAAGTGTGTAGGGCTTCTAAGTTAGTATCTTACATAGGTAAGTTGAGTCGTACGACTTCTTACTTGGCCTCCACTTCTTCCAACTCCTCATAACCCTACTTCCAACCTTCCCTACTATGAGGTATCACATTCTCCCTTCCTTGGAGTTGTTTAATGGCATTGTAGATTATTCGGCTCACATAGTAACTGCTAAGAAGCTTAAGAGAAATTCTGAGATCCAGAGTGTGGGGTATAACACTAATTCCACAACGGGCCTTGGGATTAGACTACAAGCCTCGAAAAGCGAATGAAGGGTCTTTCTAGACCAAACTCGATATTTCAGACCTAACCGCGCTGTCAAAATTTTCATTCGAGCATATTTTTCAAGAAAGTTGACCGAAGTCAACAATAAGCTAAGTTTCAAAGGAAAAAGATCCAAAGTGCCCCCAAATTCATAACGATTACCTCAGTACTCGTGCCGACCATGCTCCTAGCTTAATTTGACAATTTTAGAGCTGCAAAAATCGTCAAAATTCTATTCTGAGGTTGTTTTTATGAAGTTATGACTTAAGCCAACTTTTCTAGTTATAAAAGATCTAAAATAAGAAAACTCACCTAAAACCCAAATGAATGCCCAGGCGCCCAAATTGTCAGTGCTAGCAAGTTATAAATAACTTGGGCTCACTATAGGAATACTCTAAATAATGAGATTTTACTTTAGTCAACATTCGTAGATTTGGGCATTGTATGAGAATTTTAACAGTTTCATCAGCTCTAAAAGGTCCTTTTTAGTCTAGGAGAAAGGTTGGTTTGGGATTTGGAGTCTTCGTTTTGAGTTTGTGCGATTTGTGGTTTTAACTTTAACGTTTTGGCCAATTTTGACTTCGGTCAAAATTTTGAGTAAACACGCTCGGATGAAAATTTTGTCAGTGTGGTTAGATCTGAAACAACGAGTTTGGTCTAGCATGACCTTTGTTTTTTCTCTTGAGGTAATAAAGTGAGTTTTAGGCCATCTGTGCATTTTAAGTGTTTCCTTTTAAAATTTGTTGACTTTGGGCAACATTTCGATGAGACGACCTCCATTAGAAAATCTATCAATTCGGTTGAGTCCAAAAAGGCATTTTTGGTTG
Source organism: Solanum dulcamara (assembly GCF_947179165.1). NCBI lineage: Eukaryota > Viridiplantae > Streptophyta > Magnoliopsida > Solanales > Solanaceae > Solanum > Solanum dulcamara. The sequence continues at coordinate 42,621,679 of NC_077237.1, read as the reverse complement.
GGTAGCATAGTCTGTTTGCATTCATGGTGTTCTAAATGAATTTTGGACCCCCGTTGGAAAAACTCCCATATCCTTAAAGTTCAGCATCAGCTAAACTGTTGGTCAAGGTAATTTTGTTCTTTGCATTCACGAACTAGGGGTCGCGATCATGAAGGACTAAGTCCTTGGTCATCATGATCATGGGGATGAGTGTCACAATCGCGAAGGTCATTTTATTTGGGACAAGCGATCGAGGACCTGTGTGCCATAATCGCAAAGAGTAAATTCACTGGCTTTCGTGAATTAAATGTCCATTTTCAACAGTCTAAGTCCCATTTTGGGAGTTAGAAAAAGTATGATTTGGAGAGAATTCTTTTTTTAGCATTTTCCATAATTTTTGTTACAGTGTATTAGAAATACTTCCAGGGACGTTCCGAGGCCCTTCTTTAACCTCAAAGACTTGTTGACTTTAGCTCCGATTCTTACTCTTCTTACCGAGGATAAGGGATTTACAGTGTATGGTAATGATTCAGTTGTTGGCATAGGGTAAATTTCGATGCAGCAGGGTAGAGTTATTGCATATGGTTGAGTGGAACTACCCCACACATGATTTAGAGTTGGAGGCGGTAGTCTTCGTACTGAATATTTGAAGGTATTAATTGTATGGAGCCCATTGTGAGATCTACACTGACCACCAATGATTCAGTAAATATTCATCCAGAAAGACCTTAATTTGAGATAACGCAGGTGGTTAGAGTTTCTAATTGACTATGACGCCATTATTCTCTATCACTCGGGCAAGGCAAATGTAGTAGCAGATACTTTGAGCCAAAATGTGGTGATTATGGGGAGTTTGGCATTCTTATAAGTTGAGGAGCTTACTTTAGCTTTGGATATTTAGTCCTTAGCTTACTAGATATTCCATCTTGATGTTTTTGAGTTGGGCAGGGTACTTGCTTGTGTATAGGTTAGGTTTTCCTTGATGGAACTGATTCAGGAATACCAGTTTGAGGACACACAACTGAAGGTGATGCGGGATAAGGTATCAGTGGGAAGGCTAAGAAGGAGAACTTGGATCTAAAGGGCATTTTAATGATTGAGGTTTGTATCTGTGTTCCTAAAGTTGGAGATCTAGTCAGGCTTATCCTTGAGAAGGCCTATTATTTTAGATATTCCAATAATCCTGGTGCGGCGAAGATGTATCACGACCTATGGAAGCATTATTGGTAGTGTTGGATGAAGTGGGATATTGCATCTTTTGTGGCTAGGTGTTTGAACTGTTAGCAGGTTAAGTTCGGGCATCAAAGGCCAGGTGGTTTGACCAAGCGACTACCCATTCTAGAGTGAAAGTAGGAATATATAGCTATAGACTTGGTAGTAGGTTTACCATGTACCTCTAGAGTGTTTGATTCTATTTGGGTCATCGTATATTGATTAACCTAGTCTACTCTCTTCATACCGATCGAAACTACTTACACTTCACAAAGGTTGGCTTAAATTTACATTCGAGAGGTGGTCCAATTATATGGGGTGCCAGTATCTATCATTTTATACTATGGTACTTAGCTCATTTTCCATTTCTAGAGGTCTATATAGAAAGAGTTGGGTACCTGAGTCGAGCTCAACAAAGCTTTCTATCCCCATACTAATGGTCATTCAAAGATGACTATTCAGGTATTGGAGGACATGCTACAAGACTGTGTTATTAATTTTGGGGTTAGTGGGATCAGTCTTTGTATTTTGCATAGTTCTTATATAATAATAGCTACCATTCGAGCATTAAGATGGATCCCTTTGAGGCATTGTATGGTTGGAGATGTCGTGCCTCAGTAGGCTGGTTTGATGGTTTTAAGGTTAGGCCTTGGGGCACCAATTTTTAGTGTGACTTGATGGATAGAGTTTGAATGATCCAGGATAGGCTTCATACTTCCTAGAGTAGGCAAAAGAGTTATACTGATTGGAGGGTTTGGCCTTTGGAGTTTATGGTTGGAGACCAAGTGTTCCTGCGAGTGTCACCCATGAAGGGCGTTCGAGAGGAGGGGTAAGCTTAGCCTCACTTTCATTGGTCCTTTTGAGATCTTGAGATTAGTAGGGGAGGTATTTTATGAGTTGGCCTTACCCCCAATGCTTTCAAGTGTTCACCATGTGTTCCATGTTTCTATGCTGTGGCGGTATATTCTAGATGAGTCTCACATACTTTAATGGGATTCAGTTCAGTTTGATGAGTCCTTATCCTTTGAGGAAGAGCCTATGGCTCTTTTGGACAATATGTTAGGAAGTTGAAGTCTAAGAAGATCCATTGGTCAAAATCCAACGGAGGCATCATTCGATTGAGGAGGCTACTTAGGAGACCGACCAGGGCATGCAGACCTAATATCCTCATCTTTTTGAGCCACCAGGTACCTTTCTTCCTTGACTTTAGAGGATGAAATTCCTTTTAGTAGTGGATGTTGTAATGACCTCCAAGGTTATTTCCATCCTGTTGTGTATTTTTACTATTTTACCCCTTCGTATTACTTCTTCATAGATCTTATGTGGTGTTGGGATAGGTGACATGCTCTCCAAGGTGATCGGTTGAGTTTTGAGGTTGTTTGGCCATTTTTGAGGCTTAAGACTTCAAAGAGTTGGCTTTAGTCAACATCTGGAGTTTCTAACGTTGTCTGAGAATTATGACGGTTCTATCAGTTCCAGAAGGTCCTTTTGAGTCTAAGAGGATAGTTGGTTTGGTTCTTGGAGTCTTTGTTTTCAGTTTGCACAATTTGTCATTTTAACTCTAAAGTTATGGCTAGATTTGACTTCGATCAACATTTTGAGTAAACACGCTCAAATGAAAATTTTGTTAGTGCAGTTAGCTTCACAATGCCGAGTTTGGTCTAGAATGAAGTTTGGTTTGGTTCCCGAGGTAATCACAATGAGTTTTAGGCCATTTGTGCATTTTAAGTGTTTCCCTTAAAAATTGTTGGTTTTGCTCAACATTTTGACGAGATGGACTCTATTGGAAAGTCCATCGATTCTGTTGACTTTGAAATATTGATTTTAGTTGGGGAGCATAGTCTGTTTGCATTCACGGGGTTCCGAATGAATTTGGGACCCCGTTGGAGGAAGTCACATTTCCTCAAAGTTCAGCACCAGCTTAACTGTTGGTGTAGGTAATTTTTTTCTTCGTGTTCGCAAGCCAGGGGTCGCGATCTAGAAGGACTGACTGCTTGGTCATCGCGATTGCGTGTTGCGTGGATGAGTGCTTTGAGAATGATGGTCATTTTATTTGGGTCTCGCGATCACTGGACCCAAGAGTAAATTCACTGGCCTCAGTGAATTAAATGCCCTTTTCCAGCAGTCAAAGTCCCATTTTTAGACTTAGAAAAAGTGCAATTTGGAGAGCAAATCTTGACCATTTTTTATCATTGTTATTTCGGTGTGTTGAAAATTCTTGTGCAGACATTTTGAGGCCCTTTATTGTCTTAAAAACCTTGCATATTATGCGTAAATTCATTGTCTCCTTGCATTATTAGCTATTCTAGGGCTTGAAATTGGTGGGTTATTTTGAGAACTTCTAGTGTTCGAAATGTGCCTATTTTTAGGGCATAAGTTTTTTGAGCTGTTTGAGACCTTATGACAGAGTTGGTTTTTTATTTTGTATGCAGGTTCCAATGTCCAATTTTGATCCAATTTTGGTTCCATTTTTAATTACAGTAATATGGGTATCATTGGCTTTGTTTTATTGTGTTCTTCGATAATTTAATAGAGTGACATCGTTTGGAGGAATCCCAAAAAGGAAAACCCTTAGTCTATTAATGTACAGTTTTGGCTTTGAGGTAGGTTATGGTTTCCTCTTGTTACACTTGGCTTGGTTGGAATTGACATATTTTAAGTGGTAATATGTGATTAGGTTGGCGATTTAGGTGTTGATATACTATTGAACAAATTTGGAGTCGATGATCATTGTTAGTATCTAGTTTGGGATTTTAGGCTTGGATCCATAGTCTAGGTGCTAGCTTGACTTTTTTACATTGCTTAGAATCCTTAGAAGTTGCTTCTAGGTGATTTGATCTTAGAATGCCGATTGTTTGACTTGTTTGCTTTCAGTTGGTAACTTGTAGTGATTTTGGCTTATGCTTATGTCTTGTTTGCATTTGATATTAAAATGTTGGGTCCAAGGCCTTGCTTTCGGACACCAGATTCTCAGGTTAGTGATATAATGTCTTTGATGGGATTTTTCTCGTCTTGAGTGATATATGATTTTTGACATGCTACTTGTCTTATTTACCTCATCAATGTTAAAAATATTTTTTGAAAGAAGTAAAAGATGAGAATAAGACGTTTGGTTAATCAATAAATATGAGAAATTTAAGGAAATACCAATGATATTTTATAAATTGTATTTCATGGTTGATGAACTCGAGGTATGATTTCGGGCATCTCTTTTATTGAATCTGCACTATACTATTATTTCACATTGATAAGCTCGATTTGTGAATTCCAGGTGGCGCGTGGATACATATTTGGGGTTATTATTGTAATATTGATGAGCTCGAGGGTTATTTCGGGTGCTCTATACTACTTTTAGGGGATATTGATCTATATCTACTACTTTATATTCATGCATCCCTCTAATATTGTGTGGGTTTAGATTATTACTATGACTAACTATAATGACCCTCCAGGTCATTTTTAAATTAAAGTATTTATTTCATTGTTTAGAGCTTTCTTATAGAGACCATAATTTATTTATGACTTGTTGGCATCGACTATTTGGTCGTCTGGTTGTTCATTTGAGTTTTAAACCCATTTCCCTGATTTGGAGATTTCATAACTTGAAAAGCTGACCTCGATAATAACTTTGGGAAAACGACCTCAGCACGGAGTTCTAACTATTTCATCATCTTAGAAATGGCCAAATTAGGCTAGTGGCTTGGTCAGTAGAAATATCGAGGTAGTCAGTAGGAGATTTAGACCATATGGTTCTTTTGCCTTTAAAATTTGGCCTATAGTTGACTTTAGTCAAAATTCTTGAAAAACACACTTGGATGAAAATTCTGACAGCGCAGTTAGTTCTTAAATGTCAAGTTTGGCCTCGAACGACCCTTCATTTCCTTCCTGAGGCTTCTAATCTAATTCCGTGGCTTGTTATGGAAATATGCTCAAAATGGCACTTGGGTGTGAAACCTACTTTTTGTTAAAATGACTTTGTATGGGAATTCCTAATGCGCTATTGAGTTCAAAACATTAAATTTGGTGGGGTAGCATATCTATTTTTCACGCACGGGGTTCTAAATGAATCCCGAGCACTCCGTCGAAGGATTTTTCATGCTAAGCTCTTTCTTGCACCAGCTGTTTCTGGTGCCATTGCTTAAGTGACCCCTAGTCACTAAAGTGAGTGTCGCTTAAGAGGCCAAGAGCTCGCTAAAGTGACCAACCCATTTGGGAGGTTGTCGCTTAAGCGACCAGGCGTCGCTAAAGAGATGCCCGCCTTTTAGGTAGGTGCCGCTTAAGCGATCGCTAGATGGTCGCTTAAGCGTACACCTGAGGGTCGTTTTTAAGATCCAAAATTCAGATTTAGTATCAAATTTCAAACTAGGTTTTCTTCTTCAATTCTTGGGCGATTCAAAAGGATAACTTGAGTGTACTTTTGAGGGGAACCTAGTGGTGTGTTCAGATTTAGGATTTGAGTCTTTCTGTGAGGTAATTTCTCCTTTTTCCTGCATTTCAAGTTTTCTTGAGCTTGTAGTTTATCATGAATGTGTGTTAGGTTTGGGGCCTATTTGGTTTGTGAATTTTGTTCCTCTTTCGAACATGAGCTGGGGTACTAGTTGGAGCTTATTGTTAGAGTCAACTCAGTGTGTTATGGAGCGGGTCCCACAATTCTTGATTTTTGACTCTAAAATTGGCCTATCTACAAATTCAATAATTATAGTGTCATAAAGACCGTATTAATATTGTGATTCTATTATTGATAGCATGGTAGTATTCAGAGGCGGCTTGGATGGAAAAAGCTCCAATTTTGTGAGTTAGAGCATGAGCGGTCAACCTACAGGTAGGCTACAATTTTTCCCTCGTGAGACTGAGTATGTTTAGGCAATTGTTTATTGATTTGTATGAGTTTAGAGGGGTTGGGTGTCAAGCATGCTAAATTCCAAGAATCCATGTCCTAAGCGTTATTTCAGGTAATTCTTGGACTATTTAAGGATGACTCCTATGGTTACTGGTTTTTCCTATCATGTGATGAATGTTGTGCCTATGGTTATATGTTTGGAAGCATGTTTGGCGTTAGTCTAGGGTTAGATTAGTATTACCTTAGACTTGCGATTTTTTGGTGTGGTTGGGCATTAGAACTTCTCCGACGTCATTTCAAATGGTTAGCTCCCTGTAGACTGATATAGCAGACTTGAGTCTAATAGTCTGAGATTTAGCTAGGCGGTAACACAGCTTGTGACCTTACCTTCATAAGGCCCTATTTTCCAATTGGTCCTGTATCGCTTGGTTCTTAATTCTGGGAGACTTTGCGATGCTTCTGGTTATAAATGGTTTAGGTGGGGATGATATATTGATGGCATATTGGAGGCACTCACTGTGATGCACGATTGGTCACTTATTCTAATTCGGTTTGATCCCTTAGATAAAGTTACTCAGTGGAAGTGTGTGGTCCAACTTATAGGTTTTCATCTCTTTAGCTACAATTACCAGGTTAAAGTCCGTGGTCTAGCTTACCCATGTTCAACCCTTAGCTACAGTTATCTGGTTAAGGTCCCTGGTCTAGCTTACTCATGTTGGATCTTTAGCTACAATTACCCAGTTAAAGTCTATGGTATAGCTTACCCATGTTCGACCCTTGGCTACAGTTACCAGGAAAATGTCTATGGTCTAGCTTATTGTATTGACTAATTAGCTACAATTAAGCAGTTAAAATCTATGGTCCAGCTTACATGTGGTTAAATTCCCAATTCCTTGATGAATGTTTAGTTCAATGTCTTCATCCACTCTCAGCTTAGGGTTGAGGTATTAAAGTTTAGGAATAGTTCGGTTTAAGTCTGGGAAATGGTGATATTATTGGTATCCTTTTGGCTCCGTTCATTTTCCTTCACCCAATCTTGCATCTGTCGGGCTTATGGGAGTCCGTACAGGTGGTTAGTCTTTGCTTGTGCACGAGTGTACCCATCAATTTTATAGGAGCTCGACAGATTTAATTAGATTCTTTCTTTGTGATTGTTGTACGCTTATGTACATAACTACATTTATTTCTTATCCTATATTCAGTTGTGATCTTTTACTCGCATTTTACTTTACTTTTGATTATATTGCTTAGTTGGCCTATTATGCCTACTGGGTACCTATTTTTTTGATACTCATAGTACACTCTATATCTGTTTTCATGATGTAGGTCCAAGTACTAGCTACCGTTGTTGATTCGATCTAGCTGTGGTCGTGATCGGAGGCGAGGGTGAGCACATTGCATCCTGGATTTACCCGTCTCCCTCTGTATATACATTTTCCCTGTCTTTTTTTTTTCAAGATAGCTTCATTTCCATGGTCCAATTTTGAGACTTTTACTATTTTTACTAGTATCTTTGTAGATTTGAATTCTAGGTTCTAGAGGAATCCTTTTTTTTGTATATATTTAGTTGCTTCCGTCCATTCATGTATGATCCTATTACTACTTTATTGTGTTAGAATGAATGGTGGGTCTTCTACCATGACATCCCAATACTTATAGTTCTGGGATATGGGTTGGCTTACCTATTAGTAGGTCATAGTAGGCCCCATCATGACTTAAGAAATTGGGTCGTGACAAGTTGACATCAAAGCCTCAGGTTCACCGGTCTTAGTTCTACTTAACTTACATCTGGTAGAGGATCGGCTCGAAGACATTCATGACAAGGAATATATCTCTTTTTGTATTGCTGTCGTGCGGTGTATATCTTGTTGGTTTTTGGAAATCTCACTCATTCCACTATTTTATATGATGGCTCACACACGCGCTAGAGGTAGAGGCCATCCTCAGCGTCGTACCAGTTCTACATCACCAGCCCAGTATTAAGAGCAGACTTTGGAGCCAAAGGTGGAGCCGCCAGTAGGTCCATCTCATTAATAGACGATGGACCCGGGACAAGCCCAGCCACTACCTGATCCAGCCGTAACTCCTAACCTACAGGCGGTGTTTTTCCCAAATTTTAGCTACCATTTGGGGATTGCAATAGGCGCCAACTTCTGCCATCCCAGTACTGCCTGACCAGCCTACACCAACGGTACTGGTTCTTCAACAGCCACTAGAAACGGCTGCTCAGCCTTATGTTTTATAAAGCATCTTGCTACTCCAGGAGAATAAGATGCTTGGGGTATTCCTTAGACTATCACCGCCGATGTTTTCTAGGGTTGTGGGTAAGGATGCCCATGAGTTTGTACTTACTTGCCACGATTAGCTATAGACCTTGGGTTTAGTGGAGTCAAGAGGAGCTTATATCACTGCTTATCAACTAGATGGTCTCGACTGGCAGTGGTGGCATACATATTTGGAGACCAAGCCAGCTGGGTCCCCACCGGTGACATGGCCTAAGTTTTTAAAGGCCTTCTTGGCCGAGCTTATTCCCAAGAGCAATAGAGTTCTGCTCCAAGATTATTTTTCACTATTGAAGCAGGGCTCCATGACAGTATCATAGTATGAGGCCCAATTCCATGAGCTCTCTAGGCATGCTTCCATGATCTTACCTACAGAAGAGGAGAGAGTTTGGTACTTCATCAGAGAATTAAGTCTCTAGTTGCAGATTGAGACTCAGTCTTTAGTCTTAATGGGACACTCATTTTTTGGAGGTGGTAGAGTAGGCCTGTATGCTCGAGAAGCTCCGTTGCGAGGCCTAAAAGGCAATAGCAAGATATCTAGACAAAAAGATAGCCATGATGGGCGCCGCTTTAGACCTTAGAAGTCCTATGATAGATCTCGCTAGATATTTCAGCTGAGTCTGTCCAACTGCCACTTCCAGGCCTACCTTTAGAGTTCTGAGGGTGGTTAGCACCGTCAGGTTGACTCTAGTAGTGGTCTAAGTCAGGGCCGAGGTGGTTTGTAGATGGGTTCTTTTGGTTGAAGTAGCCGACCTTTAGGTTTTAGCCGACATTCATAGGGGTACTATGAGTGCTGGGAGCTAGATCATTGGTCCTATGAGTGCCCTCAACTCAAGCAAGCCTTACCAGCTCCACATGAATGTAGACCTATACCAACACCTCCAGTTAGAGGCGGAGGCTAGGGGAATTGGCGTGTACCAATTTTGGTCAAATTAATAAGCTTATGACTAGACCATAGGTTAGTCATCAGGGTACAAGAGAAGGTCCTCAGGGATGCAGGTTAGGAGGCAGAGTCGATGCGTATGGTAGAGGAGCTAGAACAACCTCTATGCAGCTCCAGCTAAAGCAGAGGCTTTGGCCTCAGACGATGTGATCACAAGTACGGTTTTATTATGCCATCAACCTGTATTTTCTTTATTTTATCGAGGCTCTACATATTCTTATATATCTTTATATTGTTCTACCTCAACTTAGTATAAGCTCAAAGACATTAGTCGAGTTGTTGTGTGTTTTGACCCCCATAGGTTATTCTTCAGTAGTAGATTAAATCTTTCGATTTTGTGTAGTGACTATTTAGGGGTGTGAACTTAGAGTTTATCTCATTTTTCTTGATATGGTAGATTTTGATTTGATTATGGGCATGGACTGGTTATCCCCTCTCCGTATGTCTTTGATTGCTATGCTAAGACCGTTACCTTAGCCATGCCTGGTATTCCACCAGTAGTATGGTAGGGCTCTTGTAGTCACACGTCGGTTGGGGTGATCTCTTTGGTTTAGGCTCAGAGGTTATTGGCTAGCGAGTTTTGTCATACTTGGCTTGTCTTAGATATATGAGTATGGAGGGCCCTACAGTTGTTTTAGTACCTACAGTTCGAGAGTTTGCATATGTGTTTCTTGCTGATCTTCCTTGCCTTCCTACTAACCGCGATATTGACTTTTCTATTGATGTAGAGCCTATTACTCATATTATTTCTATCCCACAATATCGTATGTCCCCCACAGAGCTTAAGGAGCTTAGTGTTCAGCTTCAGGATCTTTAGGATAAGGGATTCATTTGTCCTAGTGTATCGCCTTGGGGTTCCCCAGTCCTATTCATTAAGAAGGACGGTACTATATGGATGTGTATCGATTACAGATAGTTGAACAAGATAATAGTGAAGAACCATTAACTGATACCTAGGATTTATGACCTATAAGACTAGCTTCTAGGAGTTGTGGTATTTTCTAAGATCGATTTGAGATCTGGCTACCACCAGTTGAGGATTGGGGAAGCGAACGTCCCTATTACCACATTTAAGATTTGTTACGACCACTATGAGTTCCTAGTGATCTCTTTTGGGTTGACTAACGCCTATGCCGTATTTATATACTTGATAAGCCGGGTGTTTAGTCCATACTTGGACTCATTTTTCATAGTCTTCATTGATGATATTCTGGTATACTCGTGGAGCCGGAAGGAGCATAAGCAGCATTTTATAGCATTTGAGAGTATTGCTCCAAAATTTAAGAGATCAGCGGCTTTATGCCAAGCTCTCAAAGTGTGAGTTTTGGATTGAGTTCATAGCATTCTTAGGGCATATAGTATCCAAGGATGGGATTATGGTGGATCCAGAGAAGATTGACGCTATTCGTAATAAGGCAAGACCCACCCCAATGACTGAGATTCGTAGCTTCGCCGAATTGGCGGGATACTATAGGTTCTTTGTTGAGAGGTTTTCTATTATAGAGGCACCTCTGACATGGTTGACTTGCCAGGATGTCCCGTTTCTATGGTCAGAGGAGAGTGAGAGGAGATTTCTTAGGCTCAAGGAGTTTCTTACCACTATTCCTATGTTGACTCTTCTAGTTGAGGGAGAGGGATTCACCATTTATTATGGTACATCCAGTATTGGTTTGGGTTGTATACTGATGTAACAGGGCCTTTTATTGCTTATGAGTCAATGTAGCTTAAGATGTATGAGTCCAACTACTCCACTTATAACTTAGAGGTAGCGGTGGTAGTTTTTGTGCTTAATATTTTAAGGCACTACTTGTATGGAGTTCGATGCGAGATTTATGCTAATCATAGGAGCCTTCAGTACATTATGATCCAGATGGATCTTCATTCGAGGCAGCACCACTGGATTGAACTCTTAAAGGACTATGACCTCTCCATTATCTACCATATAGGCAAGGGAAATGTAATAGCTTATGCCTTGAGTCGAAAGGCGGTGAGTATGGGTAGTCTAGCCTTCCTTTCTACTATGGAGCAACCATTATCATTCGACATCCAATCCTTAGATAACTAGATAATTCGACTTGACATCTCTAATTCCCATTGTATGCTACCTTATGTGGGACCTTATTCATTTCTATAGGACAAGATTCACAGCCATTAGTTTGAGGATAAAGAGTTAGTTGCATTGAAAGATCAGGTTTTGGGAGGTGACGCTGGCCTAGCTACCTTATATTCAGATGGGTTTTGAGGTTAGGTGGTGGACTTTGTGTTCCGAGAGTTAGGGGATTAATTGAGTTGATCCCTAGCGAGACCCATGATTCTAGATATTCTATCCATTCGGGTACCGTTAAGATGTATACCAACTTAAGACAACACTTCTAGTAGAGTGGCATAAGGAGATATATTGCGGATTATGTGTCTCTTTATTTGAGTTATTAGTAGGTTAAGGACAAGCACTTAAGGCCTGGTGTGAAGAATTTAAGGCCTAGTGCTGCGCTTCAGAGATTACCCATTTCCTAGTGGAAATAGGAGCGGATCACCATGGATTTTATTGAGGGGTTGCCTCGCACTACCCATGGTCTTGATAGCATTTGGGTCATCATGGATCGATTGACCAAGTCATCATACTTCCTTCCTATTCATACCTTCTACATTGTTGAGAGGTTGTCTCATATTTATATTCGAGAGGTGGTTCGCCTTTATGGTATGCTTATTTCTATTATCTCAGACTGCGGCTCACAGTTCACATGTAGCTTTTGGAGGACTTTTTAGAAAGAGTTGGGTATCCATGTTGACCTTCGCATAGATTTCCACCCACGGACGGATAGTCAGTCGAAGAGCACTATACAAGTTTTCGAGGATATGTTGCAGGCTTGTGTTATGGATTTTGGGGGCCAATGGGATTAGTTTTTGCCTTTGGCGGAGTTTGTGTACAACAATAACTAGCACTCCAATATTCAGATACCCCTATTAAAGGCCTTATATGGTAGGCATTGTTGCTCTCCCATTAGTTGGTTTGAGTTTATGGATGTTACACCCCATAAAATTTTGTGTTACTATGGCTACAAATGGCTTAATGTGAGCTCGAGGAGGACCAAATATTACAAGTATAAAGAATAAAATTCTACTGTAGTAGCATGAGGATAGCATGAGTATAATATTTGGAGTTCATACAATATGATTGGAATGATATGTTAAAAGATATATAGCCCTCATAACAATAAGCTGAGGTGGGGCCCACATGATGGTATTTTTATAAAAAGAACATTTGATATGTTATATGGAAAATATATGTGAATTGAAGTCCAACTCAAGAAGGACCCTTGAGCCAAATCCAATGTGTAAGCCCTCCAAAAAGATGTTTCTTCTTAAGTTATGTTTTCGGGTGATCTGACTTGGGGAGACCATAACCCTATCATTATTTGAGAATTTGGAAAAACTCTTAATATGCAAGTTGTAGATAATTGGAATATCTTTCCAACCATAGGTCGTGGGAATTTATTTGATAAAGGAATCAAGAGATATGACTGCTTTACTGAACAAAGGTACTGGCCGCAAGAAGAGAGCCTGATACATGGTGGACACGTGGCAGGACTACTCCACCGCCCTTTATCACTATAAGTAGGCTCAAAGAAGGTCATAAACAGCATGATAATTGTTATATTCCATATTTTGTGCATTGGACTATTCATGAGCTAATGGATATATATTAAAGGACTTTTAATTTTGAATTTATTATATTCTATATTTTCATACATCGAGTCATTCGCAAGAGAATCGACTAAAGTTAAAGACGGGATCATTTTCGGATATGAAGTAGAAATATTTAATTCCCAATTCTAATTAGAATATATTTTGGAGAATAGAAATTCATCTAATTGGGATTAGATGACTAATTAGAAATTAGTAATGGATTAAACTAATTAACCTACGTACTTGTCTGGTCCCCCACCTAAATTAGTTAATTAAAAAGATAGTTAGATGATATATAGGGGGCACGTGGGGAGATATAAGGATGCATATAGAGCATATAAAGTCTACACCTTAATTCCTAATGCTGAAAACACATTTTCATTTCCATCTTGACCAAATCAATTAAGAGTGAGAAGTGAGAAGTGTAGAGAGGGAGACTCTCAGCCAAGGCTTAGTTGAGGGAGAAATTAAGGGGTCAAGTGTGGTTATTTTTCAAGGTGATGGAAGCAAGGATGGAGTATTTAGGTCTGCAAAAAAATTGATGAACCAACTCCTCAAGTCCAAGCAAATTGTGTCCTTAGAGCTTAAGGTAAGATTCAATCTTTCTTTTACACATTTTGAAGGTAATTTGAACTTGTATAAGTTGGCAAATATGTGATGAATATATGAAATTATGGGTGTTGATGATTGAAGCATATGGAAGAGATTGGGGGATATTTTGGTGTAGAAAATGATGAATTAATTTTGCTTAGTATTTGATTATTATTGTTATGGATTTTATGATGAGAATGAAGGTATTTAGTTGTTAAAGTTGAAGCTAAATTTTTTTGGGCTGTTGTAAGGATTTTAGTGATAATAATGTAGTTTACTTTTATATGAATAAGGTGATATAATGGTCTTTTGACTGCTGCTATTTCTCATGAAAAATTGATGAAAAGTTAGTATGAAATAAGATGTAAAAATTGTATGTGGTTTCCTTGGTGTATCCATAAGTATTCACAAGGTTTCAAGCATCTTTATATTGTTAATTAGGGCTATTTTGATATGTTGTTGTTTTTTTTGTTGATATTGGAAGATTAATGATAACTAAGATTATACGTTCTGTTGTATGTTGGTTGGGTTGTTGTAGGAATATTCTGATGAAAAAGTTAAGACTATTGATCATTAAAGATAACTTGAAGATGTAGTAGTTGTATGTGTATTTGGATTGTTGTCGGATGTTACGAATGTGGGTTGTCTTAATCTAGAAAGGGTGTTATAATGAAGAGATTAATTTATATTTAATGGAATTGGAAGTAATAAAATTCCATGATTAGTATTGGTGTTGAAATAGATAAGATTGGAGTTACTTAAATTAGATTGGGATGATTGTCGTTGCTGTTATTATTGTCATGGATTATGTGTTAAAAGTGAAGGAATTGTATATGTTAATGTTAAATCTCTGTTTGGGCCATATTGGGGCTGTTCTAATCTAAAAATGGTGGATTAATATCGATTAATATTGTGTTTATTATTGTGGCTGATTACATGATGAAAATGATAGCATTCGACATCTCAAGTTGGAGTTGTAATTGATTTAAGGGTTGCTTTTAGTGTGTGGCTGTGGAATTGAAGGAATGAGTGTAGTTATGAGTATGCATTGTATGGTTAATTGTTGGGCTGTTATAAATCATTTCGATAAGGTGTGGTGGCTGCAACCTATTAGAAATAATCCGATAGCATCGTAGTTGTCATGTTGATAATTAACAAAATTCGAATGTAATGTGGGTTGTTCAAAGTATTCTTGAATCTCATTTTGTCTAGTTTTAACATGTGATTGTTGATGTTGCTTAGTGGTTATATGGATTATTTGGAGACGGGGAGAGTGAGCATTATAGGGGAGGTGCTGTCTAATTTTTTCTAGAAATAACCTACCAACAATAAAGTACATTTTATGCCTTTCCATAGCTTAACCGTAGTGCTTAACATCTTCATATAGGTTGATACACTATGGGGTAGCATATACATATTGTGTGCGGATAAACTCTAAAGGTATATAAAGCCTATCCCTTCTTTCTTTTGGGCATGTCTTAGATATAAGTGACGAATGATATGTTTATGAAATTTGGGGTAATTCTATTCATAAACTTCGGGCACGATTCATGATTCTTATTCACTATTTGATGTTAGAACTCTTACAATAATTGAGCTATTGCTTCTAAAGTCTTCTATATATTGGGAAGTAGTAAGTATGTAAAGTTAATCTTTCTTTCTTTTGGCATGATCAATATGAAACAAACGGACGACGAATGTATAAATTCTAAAAAATTCTCTATGATGACTAATGTCCTTAACTATCATAAGTTATCTCATATTAATTTGATATATGTCTATGATCCCTGAGGCTTCACATACATAGTTCATGATGATAGTTAGAGAGAACTTAACATAACTATCATTTTGATATTCGAGTGTTAGCTTATGTTACTTGTTCTATTGATTCTCAGATGATATTTACATATGGTTGTAAATGATACCCTATTCGTGCATATTGTTATTGTATTATGCACCAAGTCCTACGATAGGCCGGGTATGTTATCATGTATGGATCCACTACATTATTTACCGAGTCTCTCGCGGGAGGGATAGGTATGCACATTTTAATACATTATCCACCGAGTCCCTTGCTAGGTCCGGGTATGCTATATGATGATGCAATAATATGATTATGACATAGAGTCCCATGACGGGCCAGGTACGGTATATGTGTACATAACTTTATTCACCGAGTCCCTTACTAGAGGGACGTGTATAGTATATGTATATGATGATATGATGATATGATAATATGATGATACAAATTTATTCACAGAATCCCATAATGGGCCGGGTATGGCATTTGACAATGATAGGTACGACTTAGTTATAAAATACATGTACAGTAATTTCTTGATATACGTTCTTATTTCCTGAATCTCTACTTCAGATGTGATATTAGTTATGGTATGTTATGCTTTATATACTCAGTACATATGTCATACTAACTCCCTCTCTTCGGAGGACTGCGTTTCATGCTCATAGGTACAGATACTCATTCGAGGATCCACGACTTAGGATTTCTACTTAGCTATTTTGGAGTGCTCCGTTATCTCAGAGCCTAGAATTTTGGTATAGATTATTTTGATGTATATATTTTGGTTTATCCAGGGGTACGGCAGGGCCCTGTCCCATCATATGTTAGTGTTCATATTCTTAGAAGTCTGTAGACATATATGTGGGTTGTATATAGACATTGTCTGGCTATGTTAGCATGACTTATGTAATGGTGACATTCCCTTTTGTGGTGGCAGCCTTGTCGGCCTGCGTATATATAGTTGGGATGTTCCTATATGTTTTGATAGCCTTGTTGGCTTATGTACTATCTTATCTTTTGATGTTGTAAGTCCTCAGAAGACAGGTTGCATTAATATATAAATATGGGATAGTTTTGTGATGAAATTCTATTTCCTTAAGTCCCATATTATGTTTAGTTGCTGATTGATTATAGATAATATATGTGTATACGAGTGTCCAATTCGGGTACTAGTTACGTCCCATGGGGTTGGGTCATGATAGATGAGGTATCAGAGCAGTTCATTCTCGGAGTGTCTATAGACCGTATCTAGTAATGTCTTGTTTATCGATGTGTTATGGACCATATCTATACACAGGAGGCTACAGGATATTTAGGATGCTACCTTTCTTTTATATCTAAGATCGTGCAATAGAGATGAGTCATAAAAAATGAAATTCTTCATACTGACCTTTGATTTCAGCAGAAGTATAACATCGACAAAAGAAAGTGACTGACGATATTGGAAGTTACAAAGCACGTAGGAAAGTAAAGGCATGAAAGATATATGTTGGATAAGGTATTGAAGTACGATTGAAATGTAACGTTAAAAAAATTAAAAGGAAAAGTAGACAGGAAAGTGTAACAGGCGCAGTTTGAGTTGGACATACAAGGTAAGTCTATCATTTTATACTATTGTTGATATTGGGCGCCCTGTGTGGTTGTGATATGATATGAATATATATATATATATATATATGTTGGCCCTATAAGGTATTATTGGTATTTCTTGCATGCAGGTTTTGAGATAATAAGAAATATAGAAGAAACTCTGTCAAAATATTTCTAGAAATAAGAAGAGAAAATGAAATATAAGTTCATAATATGCCTTGAAAGTTGATACCGATAGGGTAAATTTATTATGTTGGATTAATGATTTAAGAAATACCCTCCATTTTATTTGTAAGGGGTACCATTCTTACTTGGGAAATTTTATTTTGGAAAAAGCCTATATGAGCAGCAAAGTTTAGAATTTATTTGATCAGACCAAGATACTTTCCAGCCGTATTTTTGCCTTAGGAGAAACTTATGTTGAAGGGAAAAAATGTTGGGTAATTAAGTTTCACTTATATTGAAAAGTAAAAAGCCCTCAACAATTAATTTGTGAACTAGATAAGTTTTTCACTACTGAAGAATAAACCTGGAGGTAAACCAAGTGAATCAAGCACTAAGAAGTCCTATGGTGCTTATATGATTCTAGTTTCCTTCTGATGGTGGCTGGGAAATGCTTCATGATAATATTTAATTAGTTCTTAACCAACTAATTGGAGATGGAATTTGTGGAAGAAAAACATAAACTTGTGAGCTATTAAGGATAAGATTGATCAGAAGGGATGAAGGGTTAAGTACTCCTAGTCTAGAGAGTGTAATTAAAACATAGAAAGAATCGTGAATAAGGTTAAGAAGTGTTACGATATAGGATGGATTATGAACAGGATGTAATGTGAATACCATAAGGATTTTATAGAAATGATTAAAGTATATCAAGGAAGTAACTAAAGGATATGATGTAATTAGTGTGAAACGGAAAAGCAAATGTAGAACGAATACGAAATACTTACAAAGTTCTATAGGTAAAGTTCAAAATAAAAGTCAAGTAGTAACAAAATTGATATGATTTTAAGTAAGAAGGGTTAAAGCATATGAGGCATAAAGGAGTATTGTGTACATGTGACTTCACCTCGGAAAATAGTGAGATCCTTAGAGGACGGGGAATGTAGATTTGCGAAATAACGGATGTATTATGAGTTTATTAAAGAAACACGTTATATCTATTGGGATAAAGAAAATTTTATAACAAATCTTGAAACACTTATCATTAAAATATAAGTGCTACCGAATAGAGAATTTTAAAGGATTATAAGCACTAGCTAATTATTGATTGGAATGAATGGAATGTGGCTTTAGATAAATTGCTACATTAATTATATTACTCGAGTACCAATCATTAGAAGAGATTTTCTACTATATATCGGGAGTTCTCTATCATCTCGTGATTGTGTTAAGGTTTGTACATGGGTAATCTAGGTCATAGACGATATAAAGAAAGACATGGGTATGGTGCAGTATACCAAATGTGTTGGAAAAGAATCATATGAATTTGAAACTTTAAAATGGGGGCATAAAGTAGAATATAAAAGGATAATAATGTGGGTACACCCTAAAGGGGGATCCCATGCTGGAAAGAGTTAATATGATCTGAAAGCCAGCAATAAATGGATAGAATCCAAGATGTTATTTGAGACAGTGCTGAGAATTATTGGTAAAGATCTTGGATAGTATGATATCAAAAGATAGATACTTATAAAAACGAAGAATACAACAAGAGAATAGTAATGAGTAACTTAAATATATTATAAAGGATAGCAAGGCTATACTGGATTAGAGGTTAATATGTTGGTAGCGGATGTTATAGGCTAATGATATTGTGACATACGAGTAGTAAAGGGGAAAGGATAGGAAATCTCTCCCATGGTAGAATAGGAGAAATTAAATTGTAAGTAAAGGGAGTGAAACAAGTATGACAAAATAGAAAGTAAGTGAGGGTTAGTACAATAAGATATGTAGAGCAGAATAAGCCAGGGGAAGAGTAAAGACAATAACATAAATTTATTACCTCGGGAAGCAACAAAAAAAAGAAGTATTGCATGAATGACTATGTAAAGACTTGGAATGTATTATAATGAACTAAAGAGAGTCGACAAACGGAGGAGGTATGTAAATGGAATAATTAAATATGAGACCACTTGAGAAAATATTGCGAATTCAGAATCAATTCAATATTTGAGAATGAATGTTCCAAAGGGGGGAAGGATGTTACACCCCAGAAAATTTCGTGTTACTAAGGCTACATATGGCTTAATGTGAGATCGAGGAGGACCAAATATTACAAGTATAAATAATGAAATTCTACTGTAGTATCCTGAGGATAGCATGAGTATAATATTTGGAGTTCGTACAATATGATTGGAATGATATGTTAAAAGATATATAAACCTTGTAATCGTAAGCTGAGGTGGGGCCCACATGATGGGATTTTTATAAAAAGGACATTTGATAAGTTATATGGACAATATATGTGAAGTTAAACACAACTCAAGAAGGACCCTTGAGCCAAATCCAATTGTAAGCCCTTCAAAAAACTATTTTTTCTTAAGCAACATTTTCGGGTGATCTGACTTGGGGAGACCATAACGCCATCATTGTTTGGGAATTTGGGAAAACTCTAAAAAATGCAAGTTGTATATAATTGGATTATATTTCCAACCATAGGTCATAGAAATTTATTCGATATCAGAATCAAGAAATATGACTACTTTACTGAACAAAGGTATTGGCCGCAAGTAGAGAGCCTGACACGTGGTGGACACGTGGCAAGACTACTCCACCATCCTTTAGCACTATAAGTAGGCTCAAAGCAGGTCATAAACAACATGATCATTTTTATATTTCATATTTTTGCGCATAAGACTATTCGTGAGCTAATAGACATAAATTCAAAGACTTTTAATTTTGAATTTGTTATATTTCGTATTTTCATACGTCAACTCATTCGCAAGTGAATCGACTCAAATTAAATAAGGGATCATTTTCGGAAACGAATTATAAATCTTTAATTCCCAATTCTAATTAGAATATATTTTGGAGACTAGGAATTCATCTAATTGGGATTAGATGACCAAGTAGGAATTAGTGATGTATTAAATTAATTAACCTAGGTACTTGTGTGGTCCCCCACCTAATCTAGTTAATTAATAAGATAGTTAGATGATATATAGGGGGCACGTGGGGAGCTATAAGGCTGCATATAGAGCATATAAAGTCTATACCTTAATGCCTAATGCTGAAAACACATTTTTATTTCCATCTTGACCAAATCAATCTATAGAGAGAAGTGAGAAGTGTAGAGAGGGAGACTCTCGGCCAAGGTTTAGGTTGAGGGAGAAATTAAGGGGTCAAGTGTGGTTATTTTTCATGGTGATGGAAGCAAGGATGGAGTCTTTAGGGCTGCAAAAAATTAATGAACCAAGCCCTCAAGTTCAAGCAAATTGTGTCCTTATAGCTTAAGGTAAGATTTAATCTTTCTTTTACAAATTTTGGAGGTAATTTGAATGTGTATAAGCTGGTAAATGTGTGATGAATGTATGAAATTATGGGTGTTGATGATTGAAGCATATGAGAGACGTTGGGGGTTGTTTTAGTGTAGAAAATAATGAATTAATTTTGCTTAGTATTTGATTGTTATTATTATGGATTTTATTATGAGAATGACGGTATTTGGTGGTTAAAGTTGAAGCAAAATTTATTTTGGGCTGCTGTAAGGATTTTAGTCATAAAAATGTAGTTTACTTGTATATGAATAAGGTACTATAATAGTCTTGTGGCTACTGCTATGTCTCACAAAAATTTGATGAAAAGTTAGTATGAAATAAGGTGTAAAAATCATATATGGTTTACTTGGTGTGTCCATAAGTATTCACAAGGTTTCAAGCATCCTTATGTTGTTAATTTGGGGCTGTTTTGATATGTTGTTGTTCTTGTTGAGCTTGAAAGATTAATCATAATTAATATTATACGTTATGTTGTATGTTGGTTGGGTTGTTGTATGAATGTTCCGATGAAAAAGTTAAGACTATTAATCATTAAAGATAACTTGAAGATGTAGTAGCTGTATATGAATTTGGATTTTTGTCAAATGTTATGAATGTGGGTTATCTTAATCTAGAAAGGGTGTTATACTGAAGAGATTAATTTGTATTTAATGGAATTGGAAGTAAGAAAACTCCATGATTAGTGTTGGTATTGAAATAGACAAGATTGGAGTTACTTGAATTAGATTGGGCTGATTGTCGTTGTTGCTATTATTGTCATAGATTATGTGTTAAAAGTGAAGGGATTGTATATATTAATGTTAAATCTCTGTTTGGGCCGTATTGGGGTTGTTCTAATCTAAAAATGGTGGATTAATATCGATTAATGTTGTGGTTATTACTGTGGCTGATTACATGATGAAAATAAAAGCATTTGACATCTCAAGTTGGAGTTGTAATTGATTTAAGGGTTGCTTGTAATATGTGGCTGCTTTTGTTGAATTGAAGGATTAAGTGTAGTTATGATTATGAATTGTATGGTTAATTGTTGGGCTGTGATAAATTATTTCGATAAGGTGTGGTGGTTGCAACCTATTAGGAATAATCTGATAGCATTGTAGTTATCATGTTGATAATTAACAAAAGTTGAATGTAATATGGGATGTTTGGAGTATTCTTGAATCTCATTTTGCCTAGTTTTAACATGGTATTTTAATGTGTGATTGTTGATGTTGCTTGGTGGTTATATGGCTGATTTGGAGACGAGAAGAGTGAGTATTATAGGGAAGGTGTTGTCCCATTTTTTCTAGAAATGACCTACCAACGATAAAGTATGTTTTATACTTTTCCATAGCTTAACCGTAGTGCTTAATGTTTTAATATAGGTTGAGACACTATGGGGCAGCATATACATGTTGTGTTCGGATAAACACTAAAGATATGTAAAGCCTATCCCTTCTTTCTTTTGGGCATGTCTTAAATATAAGTGAAAAATGATATGTATATAAAATTTGGGTAATTCTATTCATAAGCTTTGAGCACAATTCATGATTCTTATTCACTTCTTGATGTTAGAGCTGTTCTAATAATTGAGTTATTGCTTCTCAAGTCTTCTATACGTTGGGAAGTAGTAAGTATGTAAAGCTTACCTTTCTTTCTTTTGGGATGATTAATATGAAACAAATGGACGAAGAATGTATAAATTTCCAAAAAAGCTCTATGATAACTAATGTCCTTAACTATCATAAGTTATCTCATATTAATTTGATATATGTCTATGATCCCTAAGGCTGCACTTAATAGTTCATGATGATAGTTAGAGAGAACTTAACATAACTATTATTTTGATATTCGAGTGTTAGCTTATGTTATATGTTCTATTGAGTCTCAGATGATAGTTACATATGGTTGCTAATTATACCCTATTCGTGCATATTGTTATTGTATTATCCACTGAGTTCTATGATAGGCCGGGTATGTTACCATATATGGTTCCACTATATTATTTACCAAGTCCCTCGTGGGAGTGCCGAGTATGCACAATTTACTACATTATCTACCAAGTCCCTTGCTAGGGTCGGGTATGCTATAAGATGAAGCAATGATATGATTATGACACCAAATCCCACGACTGGCCGATTATTATATATGTGTACACAACTTTATTCACTGAGTCCCTTACTAGAAAGCCGGGTATGATATATGTATATGACGATATGATGATATGATGATACGATAATATGATGATATAACTTTATTCACCAAATCCCATAATGGTCTGGGTACGGCATACAAAAATGATAGGTATGACTTCGTTATAAAATACAGGTACAGTGATTTATTAATTTACGTGCTTGTCTCCAGAATCTCTACTTTAAATGTGATATCATTTATGATATGTTAAACTTTATATACTCAGTACATATATCGTACTGACCTCCTCTCTTTAGGGGGCTGCATTTTATATCCACAGGTACAGATATTCATTCGGGGATTTACCGGTTTAGGATTTCTACTCAGCTATTTTGGAGTGCTCTATTATCCCGAAGCTTAGACTTTTAGTATAGATTATTTTGATATATATATTTGTTTATCTAGGGGTACGGAGGGGCCTTATCCCATTATATATTACTGTCGATATTCTTAGAGGTCTGTAGATATATGCGTGGGTTGTATATAGATGTTGTTCGGCTATGTTAGCATGACTTATGTAATGGTGATGTTCCCTTTTGTAATGGCAGCCTTGTCAGCCTGCGTATGTATAGTTAGGATATTCCTATACATTATGACAGCCTTGTTGGCTTACGTACTATGTTATCTTTTGATGTTGTAACTCCTCAGGAGACAGGTTGTGTTAATATAGGGATTTTTTCGTGATGGTATTTTATTTCCTTAAGTTCTATATTATGTTTAGTTGCTGATTGATTATAGATAACATATGTGTATATGAGTGTCCAGTTCGGGCACTAGTTATAGACCATGGGGTTGGGTCATGACAATGGAGACCAGGCTGCATGATACACACTTGATGTAGGAGGCCTTAGATCATGTGAGGGTGATTCAAGATAGGCTTAAGACAGCTCAGGGTAGACACCGGACTTATGCGGATCGTAGGCGTCGGTCGTTGAGATTTGCCATTGGTGAAAGAGTATTCCTCTGTATATCCCTTATGAAGGGCGTGGTGAGATTTGGTCTAGCTTACACATGTTCGACCCTTGGCTATAATTACAGGTTAAAGTCTGTGGTCTAGCTTACTCATGTCGACTCATTAACTATAGTTACTCGGCTAAAGTCAGTGGTCCATCTTATACGTGGTTAAATTCATAATTTCTTGATGAATCTTCAGTTCAATGTCTTCATCCACTCTCAACTTTTGGTTGAGGTATTAGACATTGGTAATGGTTCGTTTCAATTCCATGAAATGGTGATATTATTAGAATCCTTTTGGCTCTATTCATTTTTCTTCAGCTAATCTTGCATTTTTCGGGCTTATAGGAGTCCGTGCAAGTGGTTACTCTTTGCTTGTGCATGAGCGTACTCGTCGGTCTTATGGTAGCCTGATGGATTTAGTTATAGTCTTTCTCTATGTTGGTTGTACACTCCTATACATACCTACATTTACTTCTTGTCTTGTCTTTGATTGTGATTTTTTACTCGCATTTCAGTTTACTTTTACTTATCTTGTTTAGTCGGCCTATGATGCCTACTGGGTACCTGTTGTTTTGATACTCATACTATACTCGGCATATGTTTTCATGATGCAGGTCTGAGTACTAGCTACTAGCATTGATTAGATCCAGCTAAGGCGAGGGTAAGCACATTGCGTCTTGGATTTACCCTTCTCCCTCTGTTTATACATTTTTGCCTGTCTTTTGCTTTTTATGACAACTTTATTTTCATACTCCACTTTGGGACTTGTGCTCTTTTTACTTGTAGCTCTGTACGTGTGACTTTCAGGTTCTAGGAGGGATCCTTTTTGTTGTATATATTTAGTTGCTTCCGCCCATTCATGCATGCTCCTATTACTGCTTTACTATTTTAGATTAAATTATTGGTATTTTAACCTGACATCCTATTAGTTATAGTTTCGGGATATGGGTCAGCTTGCCTACTAGTAGGTTATAGTAGGTGTCATCATGACTTGAGAAATCGGGTTGTGACACTAATTGCTTGGTTGGATTTACTTGACTATCGTATGATCTTCTCATACCCTTTTTCTCTATAATTGTAGTTTTATGTTTCTATCTTATATTTAATAGTATCAACGTGTTGCTTATTATATATTTATTCTTTCTAAGCTTGATCTGCCTATGATGCCTACTGAGTACCCCGTGTTTTGGTATTCATACTGCACTTTTTTCATCTTTTTAATGTAGCTCCCAGTTTGTGCCACCCACAGCACGCGCTTGATCATCCGTAGTTGTGCCAAATTCGGAATGTGGTGAGCTTCCGACGTTCAGAGACTTGCTGCAATCTATTTTTTATACTGACTTGTATTTTTTATTTTGGATAGTCAGTTCTGCGTTATATATTCATTTATTGTCATTTTTTGTACTTACTAGCTCCTATATAAGTCACACCATGTCCAGGGTTTGGTCTAGCATCAGTCTGTTATTTTTGGTCACTTTTGTGTATTTTGTATTGTATTTACATATCTATTACCTTGACCCGATATCTTTTGTTATATCCATCTTACTTTTGCATTCTTATATTATTAACTATTTAAATTAAGGTTTGGCTTCTACATTAGTTGGTTTTGGCTTGTCTACTTAGGAGTTACAGTAGGCGCCATCATGGACCAAATTCAGATTGTGACAAACAATCCACCTATTATTTTTATAACTTTTCAACAAAAAAGTTAACTCCAAAGTTACACTTAACCATAACCAATAGATCTACATCAATTCAAAGATCATAGGATGTTCATTTAGATGTATGAAGTTGGCTTTAAGTCTAGACAGTCTCTATGGGTCTTCATTTTCACTGACATAGCCATTTTGAGTCTTTATAACTCCTTAATTCAATAAAAGAGAAGCATATCTTATGGGAAGGGGTTCAACAACAATCCCAAAAGATGGTACTTGTTGTCCATTACATAGAGACATGTTAAATGTAGCAACAAATATTCCACAATACCTACATTGTGTATTATCTATTAAAAAACTAATACTATTAAAATACTAATAACATCACATTTGTAAATGGTAAAAGAAAACAAAATATGATACATACAAACTATCACTTGCTTGCTGGGAAATGGCATTACCATATTTGACTTTGAATGGGAAAGATTTTTTCTTGACATTGTAATATTCAACCATTGACCAGTCGTGTCACACCACATACTATTCTAGCCTAGATTAAGTACAAAATCCTAAAGGAAACGTGAGAAAAAACTTAGAAGAGTAAGTTATCAGTGTTTTATGGCCCACCTCTACAACTCGTAGAAGGCTCTGTGAACCGTAGAGAAGGGTTCGTAGAACCCCTGGACACTTGGTCAATTTTAGTCGTCAAGGACCACTTCTACGACCCAAATCTATGACCCGTATTGTTAACTACAAGCCTTAGAAATTTGTAGAACCCCCAGCATAACTAATTTTTGAGTTGTAGGTCAATTCCTTGGAACCCTAGATGATGACCGATCAAATGTTCTACAACCCATAGGACGGGATCATAGATCTAGTGACACAAATCCAGTAGCTTAGGAAATTATACTTGAGTTCTACCATTGTTTCCTATCACCCATAAAAACTTAGACAAGCCGTAAGAAATGGTCTGTAGACTCCACCCTCTGAAATGCCCTCAGAATCTTTCCTATGAGTTAGCAGGATGAACCATCTAAGGATCTACGACCCATAGGAAGGTAGTCATAGACCCATGTGAACAAATTCTAGAATGTCCAAGTTTTTGGACAAGGCTTCTATGACCGACCTTTTACGGTCTTTATAAGTATACCTAGATGAGCCAGCATCAATTTTAATAAGGTTTGGTTTGGTAATAGATTTTGGGTTGAGATATAAGAAAGATTATGTGTTCTAAGTGCCGATGGTCTCTGACATAGAATCATGGCAGAGGCTCATAGATCTAAATATTCAATTCATCCAGGCTCCATAAAGATGTACCACTACTTTAGACAAGTCTATTAGTGGAATAGAATGAAAAGAGATATAGTAGAGTTTGTATCCATGTTCTCGAATTACCAACAAGTCAAACTAGAGAATCAAAGGCCTTGTGGTGTAGCCTAGAACATAATGTTTATAAAGGGGAAGTGGGAGATGGTCAACATGGATTGAATTACGATTCAATTTGGGTTATTGTGGATAGAATGACCAAATCAGCCCATTTCTTTCCCATATAAACTACAGATTCAGCAGAGGATTATGCGAGGTTGTACATCAAAGAGATAGTTAGATTCCATGGAGCTCCCTTGTCCTTTCCATGGAATTCCCTTGTTTATCATCTCAAACCGAGGCACCAAATTCACTGCACAGTTTTGTAAGTCATTTTAGAGAAGTTTGGGTTCAAAGGTGAATCTAAGTACCATTTTTCTTACGCAGACAAATGATCAGAAAATGTGTACAATTCAGACTCTTGAGGATATATTGAGAGCTTATGTTATAGTCTTCAAAGGTAATTAGGATGACCACTTTCCACTTCTTGAATTTATCTAAAATAATATCTTTCATTTGAGAATTCAAATAGCTCTATATGAGGCTCTTTATGGGGATACATGTATCGCCAATTGGTTAGTTTGAAGTTTGTGAAGCTGAGTTTATAGGGATAGACTTGGTTTATCAAGCTATGAAGAAGGTAAAGATCATTCAAACTGCTCAAAGTCATCAGATATCCTACACTGCTGTTAGGAGGAGAGACTCAGAGTTTTAGGTAGATAATTGGGTGTATTTGAATGTTTCGTCCATGAAAGGTATTATGAGGTTTGGGAAGAAAGGAAAGTTGATAACTCATTACATTGTCCCTTACCAAATCATAAAGAGAGTTGGTAATGTTTCCTATAAATTAGTGCATCCACCCGAGTTAGATGTCGTTCATCCAATATTCCATATCTCAATACTTAAGAAGTGCTTGGGAGATCCTTCACTCATTGTTCCTACAGAAAACATTAGAGTGAAGGATAGATTTTCCTATGAGGAGTTTTCTGTCCAAATTCATAATCATCATGTTCGTAAATTGAGCAACAAAGAGGCACTTCATTAAAATTTTTATGGATAAACCAATTTACTAAGGAAGCTACATGGGAAGCCGAGGAGGATAGGAAGCCAAAAACCCATATATATTAATTCCTCCTAGTGTTGATATTGAAAGTACTATTCCTATTCATATCTTTGAGTTAATACATTCTTGAGTTTGAGTAATTGAGTGAATTATTCTTATGCTTGGTGTTTTAAGTCCTTGCATTGTGTTTGTGCCTAGTGTAAATTCCTAGTTAAGCCTCTCAGTAAATTTTCAATCGGGAAACCCTATGATAGGGGTCTACAAATAGTAGACGCAGTGATAAGCCATAGGAACGGCTCGCCCTACAGGTCCTAAGGAAGACCTGAAAAATAAGTCTTTGAACTTTCTATACGAGTCATTTCTATGACTCATTTTCTCTTCTACTAGTCATCGACTGGTGTAAGACCCCGGAATTCGAAATGTCAGAAAAAGAGGATCAACACATGAAAAATCTAGAAAAGTTGCTATTTTGGCACCAGATGATGACCACGGAAGCCATCACGGGTCGTGGTGAGCACACGTCTCGTGGTAAGACACTGTGGTGATGATCCTAGATTTCAGTTTTGTATAATGAGGTCCACGATAAGGCACCATGGATGGTGGTGAGTACCACGGGCCATGAATCCATTCGTGTGACCCCTACCCTAAAGCCTCAAGAACATGACCCCAAGTCAAGGACCACGATGGGCCATGACGGGCCGGATAGCTCTTCACAGACCATTGTGGGTTTGGAGGTGGTCACTCTTGCAGACCCACTTGTAGTGATTTTATCACACCCATGGTCCACGCATCGTGAAGGTTCCCATAAAGAAAGTTCTGAAAATTTTCCTACAAACTAAGAAAATTCATATTTCAAGTCCAACATCACGGACACCATTACAGACCGTGATAAGCATCATGGACCGTGATGAGTCTTCCGTGGTGGGTTCCAGTCCTAGTTAAATAAAGGGTATTTTAGTCATTGTCTGTTCTTTTATTAATGTATATGGAGATTTTTTGAACTAGATTCAGTACAAAAATATCCTAAATACTCTTTAAGCTATTCTTTTCCCTCACTAACTCCCAATCAACTTTAAGAATTTTCTCACAAGGTTCCTTCAAGGTTAATCTTCTTCATCATGCTTTTTAATAGGATTGATCCATGGTCACCTTTTACTCATGGAGTCCCAAAGTTTTTATCAAAAACTCATGAATTTCAATTGGGTTTGTAACCCTAGATTTTATGAATTACATTGGTTTGTTTAAATGTTTTCTTTTAATCACTATATTTGATCATTATATGTACGTTACTTCATGAATTACATGCTTTTATGTTTAATTATGAGTAACCATGCATGAAGCCCATTTTCTATGATGAAATTATGAAGTATGTTATGAATCTAATGTTTTAAAGGTATTATTATGATTTTCATTCAAATTGATTATACATACGACTTTTGCTCTAAAATTCAATCCTCAATTATAATCATAAATTACAAGAATGTTCAAGGTATGAAACACATGTAAGTTATTAAGTAAGGTGACTTAGGGCCCTATGTTGTGACTTAGTACCTAACTATATGAATTGTGCAAGAATGATTGTAATGATGAAAGGACAATTCTCACATTACAAGTATGTTATGAAATGAGCTATTCTTGAATTCTGAAGTTTATGAACAAGTTGTGATATAAGCTAAGTATGTTACTATATTATGTATTCCATGGAATTTTACTTAGCACTGAGTGGACTAGTGGCGATTACCATGTCCCATAAACTACATGCAACCATAGGTTTCCTTATGGCTTAGCTAGTCAATCCATATATAGCATACATAATGACCCACCAAGTGGGGTAGAGTCTACCTTGGCAAGTTGATTTTCTTTTTTTGGTGTAGGGGTAACATCGGGGTTCCATGTTATAACTTGCATGGTCTTAGTTTTGATTATGGTTCCTATCCCAAATATGTAAGATCTCTTATGTACTTTAACAATTTCACTACACTTTTCAAAATGCTTTGATCGTTATGATTCTCTCATGTCTTTACTTATCTCATCTTACCATGTATTTTACTTGAGCCTTGCAACCCATTATTTACATTGCATGTCATGCCGTCATACTTAGTACATTCAAAAGTAATAATGCATATTTGTTGCCTACATTGTTTCATAATGTAGGGGTTGAGGTTGAGAATCACTTTCCCACACGTGGCTAGTAGAGCTTATTTCGGCAAAATTTTATGTGTCCTCATCCATCGGGGACTAGTTATGAGTTGTTGTTTTCTTACATGAAAAGTTTTTTATTTCTTCCATGTTGAGGGTGATAAAGGGACATGGCTTAGCCCCTGCCTATGATTATGTAGTAGAGGCATTGATGGACCTATGTCACAAATTCTATGTAGTCAAGCTACTCTTATTTCTATGATCATGTTTAGACCCCTTTTATGGTATTTTCTGCACTACTTTACCTTATGAATACATTACGATACGTGAGAGGTTTGGTTGGGTCCTCTCGAGGTTTTAATTATCGTGTTACAAATAAGACCTAAGATAGGTCATGACAACTGGACTTGTCTTGCAGGTCCAAAAAAACCTTCAAGTTGAAGGTCTCTAAAGTTTGCATATGACTCATTTCTATGAGTCGTAACCTTCTCTATGGCTCGTCCTGTTGATTCATAGACAAAATCCGAAGGGCCAGTAGTTTGTAGGGTATATGGCCTACTACTATATCTTCCTTCTACGAGTCGTGAACTCTTTCATGAGTAATAATATGACTGGTAGACTCTCACTTTCCTTAGACAAACTTCTAAATATTTAATTCACCTCTAAGAAATCATGTTTATGACTCGTAATAACTCAAACGAGTTGTAGACTAACTCGTTAGTCTAGGCAGTTTCAACTCTTTTGAATTTTTTTCATTTAATTTGACTTTTCATCTTACGAGGTCTTATAATATCTCTCCTTTCGGAACATTCATCCTTGATTGAGATTCAACTAGCATAGAAAGGATATAGAAAGAGGACTAGCAACCCATCACGAACATAGGGACACTTTAAAATGCACACAACATATAAACTTCAACTTAACATAAAGCATGGCTTTGGAAATCAATTTTCATCAGCATGCATGCATATGAATGACATATGGAGTAGAAACATTGAAATTTAATCGACTTGATCATGAACAACTTAGTACCTTAGGCTTGAGTGGAAGGAAAGAGATACGGATAATGCTTCATCATGTCCTCTTCCACTTCCCATATAGCACTCTCTACTTGTTGATTTCTCCACAATACTTTGACGGATGTAACATCTTTATTCCTTAGTATTTTCACTTTCCTTCTATGATTTCCACTAGAACCTCCTCATAAGTCAATTTCTCTTCCACATTCACAATTTCCAATGGCACAATAGAGTTTGTATCACCCAAAAATTTCCTCAACATTGACACATGAAATAACAGATGAACCATAGCTAACTCAAATGGCAATTCTCACTCATATGCCACTTTACCAACACATTTCACTATTCTACAGGGTCCTACATATCTAGGACTAAACTTCCCTTTCTTAGCAAAATTTATTACACCTTTCATAGGTTAAACCTCTAAGTACACCCAATCATCCGCATAAAATTCGAGCTCTCTCCTTCTAGTGTCCGAATAGGACTTTTGACGACTTTGAGTTGTCTTCAATCTTTCTCTTACGAGCCTTACTTTCTCTATTGCATCAACTTCCTAATTAGGACCAATCACTATTATTGTAGGAAAACTCAAATAATGGCAAATGCTCATTCCAACTTCCTTTAAGATCAATCACATACGCTTTTAACATATCCTCCATAGTTTGAATCATTCTTTTGGCTTGTCCATCGGTTTGAGGATGGAAAGCAATACTTAGCTTAACTCTAGTACTAAGACCTTTTTCAAATGACTTCCAAAAATGTGAAGTTAATTGAGTACCTATATCTGATATAATAGGCAAAGAAATACCATAAAGTTTCAAAATTTCACAAATGTATAATTAGCACAGTCTTCGGCACCATAAGAAATCTTAACTAGTAGAAAATATGTCAATTCAGTCATTCAGTCCATAACAACCCAAATAGAATCATATTGTCTTCTAGTATGAGGCAAACCCGTTACAAAGTCCATATTCATATCTTTCCATTTCAAAAATCCATATTCACATCTTCACACTTCCAAGTAGGGCCGGGTCATAACACGATGATCGAAACCTTGATGGACTCATATCATAAAGCATACATAAGGTAATGTAAATAAGGAAGTATCATAACAGAGTCTAAGCCATGAATCATAAATGAAGAATGTAACTTGACAACATAGACTCAATACATTTGTCCATATAATGACTCTAACCATGACCATGGGTGGGGGCTAATACATGTCCCCATATCACGCTCAAAATGAAACATAAGGAAAAGTCTTTGAAGGCAATAACACCTCAATATCTAATCTTCGATAGATGAGGACTCACCATAAGTTTTCCAGAATGGGAAAGCTCAACTAGCCACGTGGATGGATATGATCCTCAACCTCAACCCCTATATTATGAGACAATGTAGGTAAAAATATGAGTTAGTAGCTTTGAATAGACTACGTATGTGGGCCCTAAGTCACCTATCTTCCTAATTTTCATTAAAATCATAACTTGAATATACTTACAATTCATGAGCATAATTCATATTTGAATTTATAGTAAATAACATATAAATAATCAATTTGATTGAAACCATAGAAATACATTGAAAGTATTGAACTCCATAATCATTATTCATATAATTCATCATAAAAAATAGCATCATGCATGGACATTCATAATTCAACTTGAAATAATGTAATTTACATAGAAACATACTTAAAATGATCATAAATAATGATTTAAAATGAAATACAAATAGCCCAACTCAATTCATAAAAAATGAAGTTTAAAAGTAAGGAGATTTCATGACATTTTCGAAATAAACCTTGGTCTCCATGAGTGGAACGGACTCATGAATCAATCCACACATACCCTGATTAAAATTAGACTTGAATTTGAGAAAGGAGACTTGATCTTGAATAAAGCTTGATGAAGTATTGAGGAACCTTGGGAGAGAAGTCTAGAATTTGCTTGGGAAATAATGAGAGAATAAAAGAGTTTTAGGAGTATTTAGGATGCCATACTGAATGAATATAGTCCTTAAAAACGTCCATATACATTATTAGAATGTAGGAAAAATACCAAACTACCACTCATTAAATTTTTAATTGGTCAACCCTACGATAGGGGTCTACAAATAGTAGACGCAGTGATGAGTCATAGGAACGACTCGCCCTATAGGTACTGAAGAAGACCTAAAAAAATATGTCTTTGAACTTTCTATACGAGTCATTTCTATGACTCATTTTCTCTTCTACCAGTCGTCAACTAGTGTAAGACCCCAGAATTCAGAAAGTTAGAAAAGGAGGATCAACACATGAAAAATCTGGAAAAGCAGCAATTTTGGCACCAGATGATGACCATAGAGGCTATCATGGGCCGTGGTGAGCACCACGTCTCATGGTGATGATCCTAGATTTTAGTTTGGTATAGTGAGGTCTGTGACAGGGAACCACGGATGGTGGTGAGTACCATGAACCGTAAATCCATTTGTGGTGACCCTTACCCTAAAGCCTCAAAAATATGACCCCAAGTCAAGGACCACGACGGGCCACCACGGACCGTGTAGCTCTTCACAAACCATCGTGGGTTCCATGGTGGTCACTCTTGCAGATGCACTTATAGGGATTGCACCACGCCCTGTGTCCACGCACTGTGAAGGTTACCATGAAGAAAGTTCTTAAACTTTCCCTACAAACTAACAAAATTCAAATTTCAAGTCCAACATCACGGACACCATCACAGACCGTGATGAGCATCATGGACCGTGATAGGTTTTCCGTGGTGGGTTCCAGTACAATTTAAATAAAGGGTATTTTAGTCATTCTCTATTCTTTTATTAATGTATATGGATAATTTTTGGACTGGATTTATGAAAATATCCTAAATACTCTTTAATCTATTCTTTTCCTTCATTACCTTCCAATCAACTTTAAGACTTTGTCTCACAAGGTTCATCTTCTTCATTAAGCTTTTTTCTAGGATTGATCCATGGGCCCCTTTCACCCAAGGAGTCCCAAGGTTTTTACTCAAAAACTCATGAATTTCAATTTGGTTTGTAACCCTAGTTTTTATGAATTGCATTGGGTTGTTTAATTTTTTTCTTTTGATCACTAATTTGATCATTATATGTATGTTACTTCATGAATTACATGATTTTAGTTTAATTATGATTGTCCATGTATGAAACCTATTTTCTATGATGATATTGTGGCGTATGTTATGAATCCAATGTTTTCAAGGTATTATCATCATTTTCTTTCAAATTGATTATGCATACGAGTTTACTCTAAAATTCAAGCATGAATTCTGATCATGAATTACAAAAATGTTCAAGGTATGAACTATATACAAGTTATCAAGTAAGGTGACTTAGGGCCCTATGTTGTGACCTAGGATGTAACTATATAAATTGTGCAAGTGTGATTGTAATGATGAAAGGACAATTCTCAAATTACAAGTATATTATGAAATGAGTTATTTTTGAATTATGAAGTTTATGAACAAGTTATGATATAAGCTAAGTATGTTACTATGGATTTGACTTAGCACCGAGTGGACTAGTGGCGATTACCCATGTCCCATAAACTACGTGCAATCATAGATTTCCTTATGGCTTAGCTGATCGATCCATGTATAGCATACGTAATGACCCACCAAGTGGGGTAGAGTCTACCTTTGCAAGTTGGTTCCCTTTTTTTTTGGTGTAGGGGTAACATTGGGGTTTCATGTTATAGCTCGCATGGTCTTAATATCGTTTATGGTTTGTATCCCAAATATATAAGATCTCTTATGTACTTTCACGATTTCAACTACGCTTTTCAAATGTTTTGATCATTATAATTCTCTCATGTCTTTACTTATCTCATCTTACCATGTATTTTACTTGATCCTTACAACCCATTATTTACGTTGCATGTCATGCCGTCATACTTATTACATTCAAAATTACTAATGCATATTTGTTGCCTACATTGTTTCATAATGTAGAGGTTGAGGTTGAGGATCACATTCCCACACGTGGCTAGTATAGCTTATTCCGACAAAATTTTGTGAGTCCTCATTCATCGGGGACTAGTTTTGAGTTGTTGTTTTCTTACTTCCAAAGTTTTACATTTCTTCCATGTTGAGGGTGATGTAGGGACAAGGCTTATCCACTGCCCATGATCATGTAGTAGAGGCATTGATGGACCTATGTCACAGATTCTATGTAGTCAAGCTACTCTTATTTTTATGATCATGTTTAGACTCCTATTATTTTGTTTTCTGCACTACTTTACCTTATGAATGCTTTACGATACATCAAGAGGCTTAGTTAGGTCCCTTTGAAGTTTCAATTTTCATGTTACGAATAGGCCCTAGGTCAAGTCATGACAACTGGACTTGTCTTGCATGTCCTAAAAAACCTATAAGTTAAAGGTCTATGAAGTTTGCATATAACTCATTTCTACGAGTCGTAACATTCTCTATGGCTCGTCCTGTTGAGTCGTAGACAAAATCCCAAGGGTCAGTAGTTTGCAGGGTATAAGGCCTACACTACGTCTCCCTTTCATGAGTCATAAACTCTTTCACAAGTAATAATACAACTGGTAGACTCTCACTTTCCTCAGACAAACTTCCAATTATTTACTTCACCTCTACAAATCATGTTTATGACCCATAATAACTCAAATGATTTGTAGACTAATTCGTTGGTCTAGGCAGTTTTAACTCTTTTGATATGTTTTTTATTTAATTCGACTTTTCATCTTACGAGGTCTTACAATATCTCCCTCTTCAGAACATTCATCCTTGATTGATATTCAACTAGCATAGGAAGGACATGGAAAGAGAACTAGAAACCCATCACGAACATAGGGACACTTTAAAATGCATAGAACATGTAAACTTCAACTTAACATAAAACATGGCTTTGGAAATCAACTTTCATTAGCATCGATGCATATGAATGACATATGAAACTGAAATGTTGGAATTTAATCGACTTGATCATGAACAACTTAGTACTTTAGGCTTGCGTGGAAGGAAAGAGATATGGATAATGCTTCATTATGTCCGCTTCCACTTCCCATGTATCACTCTTTATTTGTTGATTTCTTCACAATAGTTTGACAGATGCAACATATTTATTCCTTAGTCATTTCACTTGCCGGTCTATGATTTCCACTGAAACCTCCTCATAAGTCAAATTCTCTTCAACGTTCACAATTTCCAATGGCACAATAGAGTTTGGATCACCCAAAAATTTCAACAACATTGACACATGAAATAACGGATGAACCATAGCCAACTCAAATGGCAATTCTCACTCATATGCCACTTTACCAACACGTTTTACTATTCTATAGGGTCCTACATATCTAGGACTCAACTTCTCTTTCTTACCAAAATAAATTACACCTTTCATAGGTAAAACCTTCAAGTACACCTAATCATCCACATCAAATCCGTGTTCTTTCCTTCTGGTGTCCAAATAGGACTTTTGATGACTTTGAGTTCTTCAATCTTTCTCTTATGAGCCTTACTTTCTCTATTGCATCAACTTCCAAATCGGTACCACTCAATCAATGGGAAATGCTCATCCCAACTTCCTTTAAGATCAATCACATAGGCTTTTAACATATCCTCCAAAGTCAGAATCATTCTTTTAGCTTGTCCATCAGTTTGAGGATGGAAAGAGGTACTTAGCTTAACTCTAGTACCAAGACCTTTTTAAAACGACTTAGAAAAATATGAAGTTAATTGAGTACTTATATCCAATATAATAGAAAAAGAAACACCATAAAGTTTCAAAATTTCACGAATATATAACTTAGCATAGTCTTTGTCACCATAAGAAGTCTTAATTGGTAGAAAATATGTCGATTCAGTCATTCAATAATAGATTCATGTTGTCTTCTAGTACTAGGAAAACCCGTTACAATGTCCATATTCATATCTTCCCATTACAAAGTCCATCCCACTTCCAAGTAGCAATCTCAATGTCTTTAGCTAAACTCCCGATCTTTGATGTTCAACTTTAACTTGTTGACAATTAGAAAACTTAGCCACAAACTTTGCTGTCTTTCTTCATGACACTTCACCAATACACTTCCCTAAAATCATAATTTATTTTGGTAGATCCTATATGAATTGAATACTGAGAACTATGGTCCTTATTCAACATTAACTCTCTTAAACCATCAATATTTGGAACACATAAATGACCTTTGTAATGTAATACCCCATCTTTCCCTTTGTAGAAAGCCTCAATGACAAACTGACTTCTTCAATTCAACCAAAACCAGATCATTGTCTTCTTAAGACTTAACATCCGCCACAAGTGACGATTCTGATCTATTATGTACAAGAACACCTCCATTATTGGAGTCAACCAACCACACACCTAAATAAACCAATCTATGGACATACTTAACCAACTCCCTCTTACATTCCTTAATATATGCAATACTATCCATGGACAACCGACTAAGAGCATCGGCTACAAGATTTTCTTTACCCGGATGGTACAATACACTCATGTTATAATATTTTAGAATTTCAATCCATCTCCTTTTCCTAAGGTTCAATTACCTTTGGCTAAACATATATTTTAGGCTTTTATGGTCGGTAAACACATAAACAAGCACCCTATAAAGATAATGATGACATATCTTCAAAGCAAACACAACCACTACAAGCTCAAGATTATGGGTTGGATAGTTCTTTTCATGTACCTTAAGTTGTCTAGAAGTATCGTCTATAAACTTACCGTGTTGCATCAAACCACAACCAAAACCAACCCTTGAAGCATCATAATAGACAACAAACCCATCCGAATCCTCGAGAAATGTCAA
The DNA here is from genome assembly GCF_947179165.1 of Solanum dulcamara. Classification (NCBI taxonomy): domain Eukaryota; kingdom Viridiplantae; phylum Streptophyta; class Magnoliopsida; order Solanales; family Solanaceae; genus Solanum; species Solanum dulcamara. Next base: position 42,584,070 of record NC_077237.1, on the reverse strand, counting down.
AATATGAGCCGACGTAAGACGATCTTTCAATATTTGGATACTTTTCTCACATTCATCTAACTATTGAAATTTCACCTTCCTTTGGGACAACTTAGTCAAAGGTGAAGCTGTTACACCCCACGCTTTTAAAACTCGAAATGTCTCATAAGTTCCTTAGACATTATCATGTGAGCCGGATATGCTACGACACTATCAAATGACTCCAATGAGGGGAGGATGTGATACCCCGTAGTAGAGAAGGTTGGAAGTGGAATCATAAGAATCTGGAAGGAATTAGAGGCCAAGTAACGAGTCGTAGGACTCGATTTACCTACGTAAGTTATTAATGTAAAAGTTTTATATACTTGAGCTACTAGAGGACATGCCAAGCCTGTGTATCACGGATTACATAAGCTCTTAAAATAAAGTGAGATGACGAACCTACGAGAGGGAGCAAAAACTAGTTTCCAAACTTATGAAAGTGAAGCAAGAAGGTGACAAGCAAGCACCTCAAGAAAGAAGGTGACAAGCAAGCACCTCAAGCAAGTAGGTGACAAGAAAGCAGCTGACTCACTTTCTTGCTTGGGGGGTTGGACCCGCTGCCACGTGGCGGCGTGTGATAGGCCGCATGAACCTAGGTGGCGCCCTAGGGGGCTGCCACGTGTCACCCCAAGGGGCTGCCACATGGAACCTTCTAAAAAGGGTGGATATATATTTTAATGACTCTTAATTAATTATGTATCCAAAAAAAATCAGCCAAAACATAGAGAGGAAACGTGAGAGAAAGAGAGTACCTACGACAGCTTTGGTTTGGAAGAATTAAGGGTGAGTTCTTCATTTTTCTTCTGTGAATTAATTATCTACGAGGTTCCTCAAGCCCTTGAAGATTTATAAAAGTATATATATGTATATTATTATGACTAAGAATTCATTTCTTCAGCTGTACACTAGGAAAAGTTGGACAGAAATGTGAGAGGAAGAAGAGAGGAGGGCTACGACCTAGGGGCTGCCAAGGTACGCCTCCGAGCTTTGCTCCATAAATAAATTATCTAAGGTATACTATGATGAATTTAGGGTTCTAATAAAAAACATTTACTGCTTGGGTCAGCAAAGAAGTCATACAAACAGCCCGCTCAATTTTAGAGCGTTTTAAGAAGGTCTGAGTTGCGATTTGACAATTTTGGCCAATTTCGGGTAAGGTAAGGTTTATCCTTTTAATTTGGACTTTATGGTATTTTTATGGAGTATGTTACACGCCCTATAGGTGGATGGAAATGTGAAAATGTCATAGAAACAGTTGACGTTCAGAATAACTAAATTGGAGTCGCTATAGTCAAATTGTCGTCGAAATAAAGTATTGTTCTTGTGAGATGCTGCTGTAGGGGTGTGGCTTGTTGTTGAAGGGTATAAATATGTCCTAAATGATTTGGGGGAGCTTATGGTTGCATCCACATGACCCCCCTCTTCGTACGGCTAAAGGTTTTGCAAAATGGAAACTAGAAACCCTATTTTGATATCGTATTTTTGAGCGAGTCGTTTGGAGTTTATGTTGTATATTGTTGGTGTGAGTTGTGTAAACATATGTTGCAGGTTGTTGTTGTTGGTTGGAATTAGTTTTTAGGGATCTAATCGGAAATTCGTATAGGGCACATTACAGGGGAGGTGCTGCCCAATTTTCATTAACGCCTTAACTAGTTAGGGAACTAGTCGAGAAGGCGAGCGAAGGGATGAATGCGATTAATACTCGTGGGTAGTCTAAGTTGCTGAAAAGTATAAGGTTGTTAACACTTGCATTACTTCCATGTTAAATAGGTTTCGAGGAAAACGATGTGAACATATTTAAGGGGAGTCCGTAAGAGGTATGTGAAGCTTCTCTTGGTATGTTTTTGGTATAGGTGTGTAAAGCCTATCTTTTCTCTTTTGGCATGTTTTAGATGTAAGCAATATATGATATGACCTTTGGGGGTAATTCCATTACTAGGTTCTGAATATGACTTCAGGACCCTCACTCACTTTTGAATGATTAAACTTTAAAGTAGTAAGCTGCTATCTTCGAGTCTTCTATATGACTGTATAAAAATTGATTCGACTAAGCTCTTTTTTGTAAAAAAGAAAGGCTCTGAGATAACCAATGCTTGGACTGCTATAAGATATTTCACATTGGAATATGTTTAAGATTTCCAAAAACTCCTTTTTACATAGTCCTTAGTGACAGTTAGAGAGTATACGTCAGATACCTTCTGCCCTGATCCCCAGGTGATGGTTCACTTGATAACTTCATTGAGTCTCAGATAATGATTTAAACTGTGTTTTGTTTCTCACTACTTTACTCGTGTATACTGTAATACTTCTTCTCTGAGTCCCGGGCTAGTTATTAGATTCGTGCAATTTACTACATTGTTCACCGAGTCCCTCGCTAAAGAGCCGGCATCCGTATGTATATATATGATGATGATGTATTATAATAAGGTAACGATGGCACAGGGCCTGATACTGATACTATGATGATGTGTTGTAATAAGGTGATGATGGCACGGGCCTTGATACTGATACTATGATGATGTATTGTAATAAGGTGACGATGGCACGGGGACTGATACTGATACTACAACTATGATTCACCGGATCCCTGATAGGGCTGGCTATATTGAAAGTTTGAGCATGCATGATTTTACTTTTCCAAGTACCGGTTTCTGATTTGACATTTTATCCTCTGCTTCTCTACTTCAGATATGCTTCCAATTGTATCATGTTATGTTTTACATACTCAGTACATATGTCGTACTGACCCCCTTTCTCGGGGGCTGCATTCATGCTCGCAAGTACAGATACAGGTTTTGGGAGTCCGTTAGCTTAGGATTCTATGCAGCTCAGCTAGAAGAGGTTCCATTGTATCGGGGCCTAGCTTTTGATACTGTCTACTGATGTATAACATTGTTTTGTCTATTCGAGGTACGACGGGGGCCCTATCCCGCCATATGTTGTCATTTATATTTTTAGAGGTCTGCAGATATGTATATGTGGGTGGTGTATGTCAGTTTAATTCAGCTGGGTCTACATGATATATGATATATGTTATTATGTTATGGCAGCCTTGTCGGCTTGCGTGCCCTATCATGCTGTGATACAAATGAAAAGGGCTACAGGTTTATGAAAATTTTATCACCCAGTGGGGCTCTGTTACATGATATTTTTTTATTTACAGTTCAATTTGACCACAGTTGATAGCTAGGTACACGGGGGGTCCAGGTCGGACCCCAGTCACGGCCTACGGGGTTGGGTCGTGACAGAAGGAATAGATGAAAGTCCTTCAACAAACCTCCTATAATATCTGACTAGGCCTAAGAAACTTCTAATATCGGAAGTAGATAATGGTCTAGGACAATTCTTTACAATCTCTAATTTAATCCCATCACTGGACCCCACATGGCCAAGAAATGCAACTTTTCTTAGCCAAAATTCACACTTACCAAATTTAGCAAATAGTTGCTTCTCTCTCAATGTTTGCAACACAATTCTCAAGTGACCCATATGATCCTCCTCATTTCGAGAGTAAATCAAAATGTCATCAATGAACACCACTACAAATATTTCCAAGTATGGCTTCAAAATACGATTCATCAAGTCCATGAAGATAGCAGGAGCATTAGTCAAAACAAGCAACATTACTACAAATTCGTAATGACCATACCTAGTTTGAAATGTTGTCTTAGCAATATCACACTCTCTCACCCTTAATTGATAATAACTAGAATAAAGATAAATTTTATAGAAGTAACATGCTTATTGTAATTTGGAGCAACCCATTTGGAGAAACACATTTTTCTTCCTAACAAACAACACGGGAACACCCCATGGTGAAATACTTGGCCTTATCCAACAAATGCTTCAATTGTTCTTTCAACTCCTTAAGTTCCTCTGGAGCCATAGGTAAGGAAGAATAGAAATAGGTTGAGTATCGGAAATGATATCTATGCCGAAGTCAATTTTCCTTTTCGGAGGAATCCCAGGGAAGTCATTGGGAAATTTATTAGATATACGGACTAATTCAAGAGCAAGAGTTTCGGAATCAATATTCCTAGTTCGCACAATATGATAAATGCACCCTTTGGAAATCATTTTTTGGGCCTTAATACATGAGATAAATCGAACCTTAACCAATGAATCATTACACTTCCATTCAAGAATAGGCTCATTCAGAAAGTGAAACTTAACCACACGGGTCCTACAATATACAGATACATAAGTGGCATGTATAAAATCCATACCAAGAATGATGTCAAAATCAGTCATGTGAAGTTCAACAAGATCACATGGAATAACTTTTTGCAAAACTGACACATAACAATTTCTATAAACTCTCCTGGATAAAATCGAATAACCAACGGGAGTATAAACCAAAAAGGTTCTAATAACAGTTCGGGGAACACATCAAATCTCATAGTAAGGTAGGAGTAACAAAAGAAAATTTGGTACCTGGATCAAGCAATGCATAAATATAAAAGTTAAGACCCGTAACATACCCGTGACCATATCGAGAGTCTCATACACATCTTGCCTAGCATGAAGAGAATAGAATTGGTTGTTGCATTGGCAACCCTTAGGTTGAGCTTGGGAGCCTTGTTGCACTTCGCCTCCTTGAGGACAACCTTCTCCACCTTTTTTGGAAACATGAGGGCACTGGATTGCTTATGGCCCATCTTACCACATCCATAATAAGCACCTGTCCCCATCAATCATTTCCCTTCATGATTTCTTCCATACTTTGCACATTTAGGAAAAGAAGGGCTACTAGCATTCATACCTCCTCCTCCTTGAATTTTAGAGTATGTAACCCTATCTTTAGCAAACTTCTTTCCCTAAACTTGGACTTGTTGAGAGAGGCCACTACTACCACCAGTCCTAGCATTGGAGAACCCACTTTCATATCGGGCCTTCTTAGAATCTCTCATCCTCATCTCCTTGAGCTTTTCTCCTCTAATTTGTTCGACAAAAGTCATGAGCTGAGATATGTCAATCTCCTCAATAAGCATAGTAGTATGACATTCCTTAGCAACCAAGTCGGACACCTCCGATATGACATAACTTATTCGAGCATGTGGATCGGTAACCAATGAAAAACATACTTTGATAGCTTAGTAACTTGAAGGCATAGTCCCTCATTCCCATGTTGCCTTGTCAAATATTAATGAACTCTAATACTTTAGCTTCCCTTAGCTCAAAAGCGAAAAAGCAATCAAGTAAAGAATGTTTGAAGGCTTCCCATTCAATAGAACCTTTATCTACCCTCTCCAACTTCCACTGAGTGTACCAAACATGAGAAACACCCTTGAGTTGCTAAGCCACCAACTCCACTTTCTCTTCCGAAATCACCCTCATGATACTCATTATTTTGTATACCTCATCAATAAACTCTTAGAGGTCCTCATTAACCTTTGAGCCATGAAACTTTGGAGGGTTCATTTGTGTAAAATCCCTCACTCTTGAAGCCAGAGTAGTAACATTAGGAGGAGACACAACCCCTTGGTTGGCCACTACTTGGGCTAGCATGGTAAAAGCGGTCCAAAACTCCGCATGTGTCATGACCCAAACCCGTAGGCCTCGATCGGGTTCTGACCTGGACCCCATATGCACACCTATTATATATAAGAACTATACCTAAGCACCCCAATGGGTCATAACATCTTCTTATACATGCAACCTCTTTCATTTGTATCATAACATGAAAGGGCATGCAAGCCGACAAGGCTGCCATAACATAAAAATATTTACAATGTAATATATAGGCATAGTTGAAACAAACTTATAAACAACCCACATACACATGTCTACAGAACTCTAAGAATAGTAGTGGTAACATATGGCAGGACAGGGCCTCCACCGTACCCCTGAATAAACAAGTATATACATAGGAGGACTAGTACCCAAAAAGCAAGGCTCCAGAATAGTGGAGCATTTCCAACATGGCTGAGCGGAAATACTAAGTTGGTGGATCTCTAAACTGAACATCTGTACCTATGGGCATAAAACGCAACCCTTCAAACAAAGGGGGTCAGTATAATATATGTATAATATATGTATAAAAAGCATAACATAACATAACTGAGGTAACAACTGAAACAGGAATGCAGGAAACAAATATAACATTTAACAACTCACTGTACCTGCATCTTAGGACATGTAGTGATATACATTCTCATACACTGTACCCGACCCTCTAGTAAACTTTGTGTCATAATCATTTCATCATCTTAACGTGTCATCATATCATCATGTATATCACTTTATCACATCATCATATATGGCATCATATCATTGTATACGGTATAATCTTATCGTATATGTTATCACATTACATCCAATTCATTACGGGGCTCGGGGTTATAAATGTATCACTATATTTTCATATGCATGCCTACATAAGGTATCCGTCCCTTTAGTGAGGGACTCGGTGAAGGAAATGGTGTACGTTATAGCTACCATCATTATATATACGTACTATACCCGTCCCTCTAGGGAGGGACTCAGTATTCCTTCCTTATTTCGCCATACATACCATCACACACGTACCATCATATTATAATACATACCATCATATTACAACTGGACCGGGTCTTGATAAATAATTGTATCATCATAATATATTATTGTGCCTCATGTATAAAATCATCTCCTCGTACATGGAACTATACGTACTCGGCCTGGGACTCAGTAAAATAAGTAGTAAAGTTGTGCCCGATGAATGAAGGGTTACAACATGCACAAGTAGAGTAGTGAGAAATCATATGCAACTGAGTCACCCTCTGAGACTCAATGAAACAGTTAAGTGAATCGTCACCTAAAGACCGAAAAAGTAATCATCCGAAGTACCCTTTAGATTTCATTAGGAATTTCATCAATTAGGGCCTCAAGAATCACAAACATGCATCAAGACAATACAACATAGCTTATGTAAACAAAGAAACAACTTATGCAATCAGAAACATTATCACTGTAGAGCCTTTAGAAAGAAGAGAAGGTACCTCCACTTACTATTCACTATATAGAAGGCTCGGGAATAGTAGTTTAACTACTTTTAGACTTTTAATGTTCAGAAGTGACTACAAGTCACGAGTTATACTCAGAGCTCATAATTGGAATTATCTCTAAACATATATCATATATCATTTCACTTACAATTAAGCCATTCCTTTTGAAAGAAGAGATAGGCTTTATATGTACTACTTTTCATCACATAGAAGACCTAAAGGCAACAACTCAGCTATTGCAGGAGTTGTAACATCAAGAAGTGGACAAGAATTATGAATCATACTTACAGTATTATGAGTGTAATTATCCTCACATTTCATATGCATATCAATCATAACATACATCTAAGACATTCCAAAAGAGAAGAAAGGGTAGCTTCACATACCTTTTATCGATAGATTTTAACCCGGCTTGTCTCGTTGTCCTATGGACCTATTTAATATGAAGGTAATACTAATATTAATAACCTTTAACTTTCCAACTTCTAAATCCACAACTAAGCATCCATAGTAACCAATTCTTTATTCACCTTTCTTGACTAGTCTCGACAAGTCTATTCGTTAGTTAAGGAGTTAACGGAAATTGGGCAGCATCTCCTCTATAACTTGACCTATCCAAACTTTTAATTTAACCCCCAAACCATAGAAGCCAACCAAAAAGAACAATCAGAAGAATATATACAATTATACTACCTCAACATCACACCAAACAAGTCCCAAACAGCCCGTTCAAAACTACGACTCTAAAATACGGTTTTCAATCTTTATTTCATAAAATCTTAACCACATGAAATGGGGTGTCATGTGGCTGCAACTAGAAGCACTTATACCCATATTTAGACATGTTTCCATCCCTTAAACAACATAAAAAAATTCCCAATATGACACTACAATAACAATGACACTAGTTATATTTTAAGCCACTAGAATACGTCAAAATAGTCCCTACACGACCTCCAACTTTCTTCACCCGTAACATCCATATTTTTATGTCTCCAACTCATGTTTACACACCCATAACATGCTTAAACCTTTACCAAAATATGGGAGAAGAGAATCAATCCATACCTTAACAAACGGCTTACCAAACTTGCTGAAAATTATCTTCGGAAACTCCTTGACGTGGCTGAGCTTTGGTGGCTGTTTACAGCCCTATCTTGCTTCCCCAACTATCATTTTTTGTTGTTAAACACCCGCACTTAGTTGAGAAATATCTTAGATAATTAATTCATGGAGAAAAATCGGAGAACTTACCTTGTAGAGGCTAGGGCCGTAGGTACCCTCTCTTAGTCTCTTAGGGTTTCTCTTTTTGTTTTTTTTGTTCTAAGTGTTGAAATAAGATAAATACAGCATGTAGTATATATATACACCTCCCTAAGAGGTGACACATGGCAGCCCCCTAGGGCGCCACCTCATTCATGCAGCCACTCATATGCTACCACGTGGCAGTATGGGGTCCACCCCAAGCAGGTGAGTCACCTACTTGGTCCAAGTAGGTGCATCACCTAATTTCTTCCAAGTAAGTGCTAAGCCTCCTTCCACCTCTTTCGTGGGTTCATAATCTCGTCTTAATTTAAAAGCCTATGTATTCCTTTATATTTAAGCTTGATGTGTACTCAAGTAGCTTAATTACATAGAATATCCAAGTTGGTAGCTTACACAAGTAAGTCGAGTCCTACGACTCGTTTCTTGGCATCCAACTCCTGCCAGAGTCTTCCAAACCTACTTCCAATCTTATTTATTATGGGGTATCTCATTCTCCTTTCCTTAGAGTCATTTGGTAGCGTAGTAGCTAATCTAGGTCACGTGGAAACTTTTACAAAGTTTACGAAGGCTTTCCGAAGTACAAAAGTACGGTGCATAACAGCATGTGTGTTACACACCGTACTTTGATACCTTAGAATGCTTCTTAAACTTCTCAAGTTTCTGGGAAGGCTCTTAAGGTTCTTAAAAGTCGTTATGTGATTCGTATAGTTAATAATGCTATCAGATAACTCCAAGGAAAGGAGAACGAAATGCTTCATAATAAGGAAGATTGGAAATAGGGTTATAAAAATTCGAAAGGAGTTGGAGGCCGAGAAATGAAACGTAGGACTCGATTGACTTGCGTAAGCTACCAACTTGGAGGTCTTACGTACTTAAGCTACTCAAGTGCGTGTTGAGACTAAGTAGCAAGGAATACATAGGCTCTTAAAGTGCGACGAAATTATGAACCCACGGAAGAGAAATAAGGAAACGACGCACCTACTTGAAGCAAGTAGGTGACTCACCTACTGACACATGGAAGCACGTGATAGGTACACATGACAGCTCATGAAAGTGACACGTGGCAGCAGGTGACACACCATGGGGTGGACCCCCACCTGCCACATGGCAACCATGGATTGGTTGCATAATTGAGGTGGCTGCCTAAGGGTGTGACACGTGTCACCCTTAGGGGATGACATGGGTCACTCTCCAAAAAGATATATATCTATGTATGGATTCCTATTAAGTCATTTTTAGCCAAAACCTTGAACAAAAATAGAGAGAAAAACGTGGAGAAGAAAGCAAAGGCAGCCATGGTTTGGACAAACACTGCTGTTAGTAAAATGAGTATAACTCCTTGTGTAAGTCTTCGTTTTAAGTGATTAAAGATGTTTTGGAAAGATATTTCATAGGGATATAACTTTCATTTAGACTCTACAACCCAGTTTTGCTTTTTTCGCCTCGAAAAATGGTGGTGAAGCATGGGGGAGCTGCTGCCCAGATTGTATTTTGGAAATCCTATACGGACAGCTGTGAGTATTTTGGTAATATATTTTCGTAAAATATTTCTGTAGGGTTAATTCAAAATTTTTTACGACCTTGATACACATGTATATAACTTTCATTGAGGCCATATAAGACAGTGGGCTGTCCAGATTTCACATCTTGGATAGTTTTGGCGAGTTTGACAAGTTTAACGTATGGTAAGGCCTTTCATTTTAAATTGGAGTTTATGGTATTGTTTTATGGTGTATTACACCCCTTTTATGCTACTGTAATTTTAAGAATGTCGTAGAAATGCTCGACGTTCGAAATAAACTAAATTGGAATCACTATAGTTAAATTATCGTCGAAGGATAGTGTTGTTCGTGTGAGGTACTGCTGCAGGGGTTTGATGTGTTGTTGCAGGGCCTAAATATGTTCTAATGCGGTTTAGGGTGCTGATGGTTGAATCCACATGACCCCTCATTGCGTATAATGAAGGGCGTTACAAAATAAAGGCTAGACGCCCTATTGTGCTACCGCATTTTTGAATAAGTCGTTTGGAGTTTATGTTGTATATTGTTGGTGTAAATTGCTGCAGGTTGTTGTTGTTGGTTGGCTGTAGGTCTTAGGGGCCAAATTGGAAATTCGGATAGCGCACATTATAGGAGAGGTGCTGCCCAATTTTCGTTGACGCCTTAGCGAATAACAGAACTAGTCGGGAAAACGAATAAGAAAATAGATTCCATTAATACTAAGATGTAGCCTAGGGTGATGGAAAGTAAAATGGGTTGATATTCATACTACTTTCATGTTGAATAGGTTCAAAGGACGGCGAGGCAAGCGGGATAAGGAATAATTCAGACAAGGTATGTGAAGCTTTCTCTTGGCATGTTTTGGTATAAGTTCGTACATCTATCTTTCTTTCCTTTTGGCAATATTTAGCCTTAAGTGGATTGAATACGAAGTGCAGGGATAATTCCATTCCCAGAATTCTGAGTATGCCCTATAACCCCTATCCACTGTTCAATATTGGAGTTCCTGTGAAGATTAAGTATTGCCTAGTAGGGCTTCTATGTGTCAGAATGTAATGTGTGGGAAGCTATCTCTCATTCCTAGTGAGATGTATTTGATACGAAAATGAGATTACGATTCCATAGTGGTTCACCGAGCCCCATGAAGGGCCGGGTACGAAATATGTATATGAAGATCACCTAAAGGAAAGTCCAGAGGTATGTAAAGCCATTCCTTCTTTTGGCATGTTTTGGTATAAAAATGTAAGCCTATCTGTTCTTTCTTTTGGGAATGTGTTAGATCTACATGACAAAGTGATATGTGTATGAAGCTTGGGTAACTCTATTCATGAGCTCTGAACATGATTCATGATTCATAATTCGTGTTCACTGTTGAATGTTAAGACTCTTAAAGTAGTTAAGCTTCCATTCGTCAAGTCTTCTATATGCTGAGAAGTAGTGTATGTAAAGTTATTCTTACTCTCTTTTGGCATGACTTAGATGTAAGTATTATATATATGAAGTTTGAATTTATTCCACTCTTAAAACTCTAAGTGTGAGTTATGGATCTTGTTCACTTCCTACTGATTAGAACTCCTGTAATTTCAAATTTTCCATGTGATAGGAGATGGTACATGTAAAGCTTGTCTTTTCCTACTTCTAGAAAGACTAGACTAAAGGTACTATAGGACATGGATTTGGATATAGCCCCATTTATAGAATCTGGATGTAACTCGTGACTTGTACCCACTTTTGAATGATAAGGGCCTTGAAGTAGTTGAACTACGACCCTTAAGCCTTCTATAGGTTGAATAGTGTTGGAATGTGTAAGCTCATATACCTAGGGGCTCTTGAACATGCTGTATGGTGATATCTAAGGGATGTTTGATATGTTACAGAGTTTTGCGTGCATGTATATGCATTATGATATATATATGGATCGGGTCAAACGTACCTCGACATATTTTGCTATGTAAGGATCGGGTCGTACGTTCCATAACAGATTATGCATTATAAGGATCGGGCCATCGTACCTCGGCAATATTATGCATTATACCGTTCGGGCCATTGTACCTCGGCATTATTATGCATTATATAGATCGGGCCGTCGTACCTCGGCATTGTTATACGATATACGGATCGGGCCGTCATTCCTCGGCATTATTATATGATACATGGATCGGGCCGTTGTTCTTCGGCATGCACTTTCTATATACAAGGATCTGACTGGACGTTCCACAGCGTTAATGGCATATATATACCTATCATAATAGATGATGTGTTTGTAACAGCGGGTCCCCGAGTGGGCCAAATACGGTACGTGATAATGGTATACATGACTTTATTTTATGAGATGCAGGTACATTACCCTATTAAATGCTATACTTGGTTTCCTGCATCCCTGTTTCAGTTGTTATCTCAAGTTATGTTATGCTTATATACTCAGTACATGTATCGTACTGACCCCGCTTTCTTTGGGGGGCTGCGTTTCATGCCCGCAGGTACAATACAGATTTTGGGAGTCCACCAGCTCAGGATTCCACTCAGCAAGTTTAGAAGAAGCTCCATTGATTTGTAGCCAAGTTTTGGTACCAAACCACCGATGTATATATTTGGTTACACAGGGGTACAGCGGGGGCCCTGTCCCACCATATGTTGTCGTTCCTAATCTTAGAGGTCTATAGACATGTATGTGTGGGTTGTTTATGAGTTTATTTTGGCTGTGCCTTTATGGCACGTTGTAAATGTTTTTACGTTATGGCAGCCTTGTCGGCTTGCATTCTCTTCCATGATACGATATGAATGAAAGAGGCCACAAGTACACGAAAAAGTTCTAACTCATTGGGGTTTTTGTGAGAAGTATCACTTTGCTCATAGTTCAATTTTACTATAGTCGACAAATACGTAAATGGGGGTCCAGGTTGGACCCCAGTCGCGGCCTACGGGGTTGGGTCATGACAGAAGTGGTATCAGAGCAGTTCGTCCTCGGAGTGTTTATAGATCGTGTCTAGTAGAGTCTTGTTTATCGGTGTGTTGTGCACCACATCTATAGATAAGAGGCTACAGTACATTTAGGATGTTACCTTTCTTTCATATCTACAATCGTGCGATAGAGTCGAGTCATAGGGAATAAAATTTCTCATACTAACTTGTGATTTCAGCAGAAGGGCAACATCAATAGAAGAAGGGTACTGACGATATTGGAAGTTACACAGCACGCAGGTAAGTAAGGCACGAATGATAGGTGCCAGGTAAGGTATTGAATTACGGTTGACATGTAAAGTTGAAAATTGAAAGGAAAAGTAGACGGAAAGTCTAAACAGGTGCAGTTCGAGTTAGACATACGAGGTAAGTCCATCAGTTTATACTATTGTTGATATTGGGTGCCCTGTGAGGCTGCGATATGAAGTGATATGATACGTATATATGTATCTTTATGCGTGTTGCCCTTGTGAGGTATTGTTGGCAATTTCTGCGTGCAGGTGTTGAGATAGTAAGAAATACAGAGAAAACTCTGCCCAAATTTTCCTTGAAATAAAAGGAAAATGATTTAGGAAAGACTGGTAGTTCTGGATAGAATGATATATTAAGGATAAGACTAACTAAGAAGGGTAAGTAACCCACAGTAAGAATCGTGAAAAAGGTTAAGAAGTGTTATACTATGGGATAGAATGCGAACATGATATGATGTGAATATAATGAGGATAGTTATGAAAATAAGTAAAGCCTTGTGAGAAAGTGGCTTCGAATAAATTGCTATGTGACTCGAGTACCCATAATTAGACTGGATTAGCACCACATGATTGTGTTAAGTTGTCGTACCTAGGCAACTAAAGGTATGGAAGATATAAAGGAAGGCATAGATATGGTGCAGTATAACAAATGTATTGGAAAAGAATTATACGTATTGGAAAATTGGAAATAAGGGTGTAAGGTAGAACACAACAGATAGTGACATGGGTACACCCTAAAGGGGGGAAGTGGCTTCAAGTGAGATCCCATACTGGCATGAGTTAATAAGATCTAAAGGCTAGCAATAAACGAATAAAAGCCATGATACCGGAGACAGTGCGGGGAATTAATAATAAGGACTTGAATAGTATGACATCAAAGAATAGGTTCATACAAAGGGGATGAATACAATAAGAGAATTACGATGAAAACGTAAACATACTGTAAGGAATAGCCAGGCTATACTCGACTGAAGGTGAGATGTTGGTAACAAAGTTACTGACTACTAGTATTGTGGTGTACAAGCAGCAAAACAAGGAAAGGACGAGAGATCTCTCCTATACTGGAATATGAGGAAACTCAAGGGTAAGTAAAGGAAGTAAGAAACGATACAGGTTTACGTACAAACTAGTATGGTGATGCTAAAGCATCTTTTGGGCTACAGCATGTGTGTTACACCCCGTACTTTGATACCTTAGAATGCTTCTTAAACTTCTCAAGTTTCTGGGAAGGCTCTTAAGGTTCTTAAAAGTCGTTATGTGAGTCGTATAGTTAATAATGCTATCATATAACTCCAAGGAAAGGAGAACGAAATGCTTCATAATAAGGAAGATTGGAAATAGGGTTATAAAAATTCGAAAGGAGTTGGAAGCCGAGAAATGAGACATAGGACTCTATTGACTCGCGTAAGCTACCAACTTGGAGGTCTTACGTACTTAAGCTACTCGAGTGCGTGTTGAGACTAAGTAGCAAGGAATACATAGGCTCTTAAAGTGCGACGAAATTATGAACCCATGGAAGAGAAATAAGAAAACGACGCACCTACTTGAAGCAAGTAGGTGACTCACCTACTTGACACATGGCAGCACGTGATAGGTACACATGACAGCTCATGAAAGTGACACGTGGCAGAAAGTTACACACCATGGGGTGGACCCCCACCTGCCACATGGCAACCATGGATTGGTTGCATAATTGAGGTGGCTGCCTAAGAGTGTGACAAGTGTCACCCTTAGGGGATGACATGTGTCACTCTCCAAAAAGATATATATCTATGTATGGATGACTATTAAGTCATTTTTAGCCAAAACCTTGAACAAAAATAGAGAGAAAAACGTGGAGAAGAAAGCAAAGGCAGCTATGGTTTGGACAAACACTGCTGTTAGTAAAATGAGTATAACTCCTTGTGTAAGGCTTCGTTTTAAGTGATTAAAGATGTTTTGGAAAGATATTTCATAGGGATATAACTTTCATTTAGACTCTACAACCCAGTTTTGCTTTTTTCTCCTCGAAAAATGGTGGTGAAGCATGGGGGAGCTGCTGCCCAGAATGTGTTTTGGAAATCCTATACGGACAGCTGTGAGTATTTTGGTCATATATTTTCGTAAAAAATTTCTGTAGGGTTAATTCAAAATTTTTTACGACCTTGATACACATGTCTATAACTTTCATTGAGGCCATAAATCCTGTTTCCCTCAATTACCCCTCCGAAACTAAGCGACAATATAAGATAGTGGGCTGTCCAGATTTCACATCTTGGATTGTTTTGGCGAGTTTGATAAGTTTAACGTAAGGTAAGGCCTTTCCTTTTAAATTGGAGTTTATGGTATTTTTATATGGTGTATTACACCCCTTGTACGCTACTGGAATTTTAAGAATGTCGTAGAAATGCTCGACGTTCCAAATAAACTAAATTGGAATCGCTATAGTTAAATTGTCGTCGAAGGATAGTGTTGTTCGTGTGAGGTACTGCTGCAGGGGTTTGATGTGTTATTGCAGGGACTAAATATGTTCTAATTTGGTTTAGGGTGCTGCTGGTTGAATCCACACGACCCCTCGTTGCGTATAATGAAGGGCATTACAAAATAAAGGCTAGACGCCCTATTATGCTACCGCATTTTTGAATAAGTCGTTTGGAGTTTATGTTTTATATTGTTGGTGTGAATTGCTGCAGGTTGTTGTTGGTTGGCTGTAGGTCTTAGGGACCAAATTGGAAATTTGGATAGGGCACATTATAGGGGAGCTTCTGCCCAATTTTCGTCGACGCCTTAGCGAATAACAGAACTAGTTGGGAAAACAACTAAGGAAATAGATTCCATTAATACTAAGATGTAACCTAGGGTGCTGGAAAGTAAAAGGGGTTAATATTCATACTACGGTCATGTTGAATAGGTTCAAAGGACGGCGATTCAAGCGGAATACGGAATAATTCAGACAAGGTATGTGAAGCTTTCTCTTGGCATGTTTTGGTATAAGTTCGTACAGCTATCTTTCTTTTCTTTTGGCAATGTTTAGCCTTAAGTGGATTGTATACGAAGTGTGGGGATAATTCCATTCCCAGAATTCCTAGTATGCCTCATAACCCCTATCCACTGTTCAATATTGGAGTTCCTGTGAAGATTAAGTATTGCCTAGTAGGGCTTCTATATGTCAGAATATAATGTGTGGGAAGCTATCTCTCATTCCCAGTGAGATGTATTTGATACGAAAATGAGATTACGATTCCATAGTGGTTCACCGAGCCCCATGAAGGGCCGGGTACGAAATATGTATATGAAGATCACCTAAAGGAAAGTCCAGAGGTATGTAAAGCCATTCCTTCTTTTGGCATGTTTTGGTATAAAAATGTAAGCCTATCTGTTCTTTCTTTTGGGCATGTGTTAGATCTATATGACAAAGTGATATGTGTATGAAGCTTGGGTAAATCTATTCATGAGCTCTGAACATGATTCATGTTTCATAATTCGTGCTCACTGTTGAATGTTAAGACTCTTAAAGTAGTTAAGCTTCCATTCGTCAAGTCTTCTATATGCTGAGAAGTAGTGTATGTAAAGTTATTCTTACTCTCTTTTGGCATGACTTAGATGTAAGTATTATATATATGAAGTTTGAATTTATTCCACTCTTAAAACTCTAAGTGTGAGTTAAGGCTCTTGTTCACTTCCTACTAATTAGAACTCCTGTAATTTGAAAGTTTCCATGTGATAGGAAATGATACATGTAAAGCTTGTCTTTTCCTACTTCTAGAAAGACTAGACTAAAGGTACTATAGGACATGGATTTGGATATAGCCCTATTTATAGACTGTGGATGTAACTCGTGACTTGTACCCACTTTTGAATGATAAGGGCCTTGATGTAGTTGAACTACGACCCTTAAGCCTTCTATAGGTTGAATAGTGTTGGAATGTGTAAGCTCATATACCTAGGGGCTCTTGAACATGCTGTATGGTAATATCTAAGGGATGTTTGATATGTTACATATTTTTGCGTGCATGAATATGCATTATGATATATATATGGATCGGGTCGAACGTACCTCGACATATTTTGCTATGTAAGGATCGGGTCGTACGTTCCACGATAGATTATGCATTATACGGATCAGGCCGTCGTACCTCAGCAATATTATGCATTATACGGATTGGGCCATCATACCTCGTCATTATTATGCATTATATGGATCGGGCCGTCGTACCTCGGCATTGTTATACGATATACGGATCAGGCCGTCGTTCTTCGGCATTATTATATGATACATGGATCGGGCCGTTGTTCTTCGGCATGCACTTTCTATATACAGGGATCGGACTGGATGTTCCACAGCGTTAATGGCATATATATACCTATTATGATAGATGATGTGTTTGTAACACTGGGTCCCCGAGTGGGCCGGATACGGTACGTGATAATGGTATACATGACTTTATTTTATGAGATACAGGTACATTACCCTATTAAATGCTATACTTGGTTTCCTGCATCCCTGTTTCAGATGTTATCTCAAGTTATGTTATGCTTATATACTCAGTACATGTATCGTACTGACCCCCCTTTCTTTGCGGGGCTGAGTTTCATGCCCGCAGGTATAATACAGATTTTGGGAGTCCACTTGCTCAAGATTCCACTCAGCAAGTTTAGAAGAAGCTCGATTGATTTGGAGCCAAGTTTTGGTACCAAACCACCGATGTATATATTTGGTTACACAGGGGTACGGCAGGGGCCCTGTCCCTCTATATGTTGTCGTTCCTATTCTTAGAGGTCTATAGACATGTATGTATGGATTATTTATGAGTTTATTTCGGCTATGCCTTTACGGCACGTTGTAAATGTTTTTACGTTATGGCAGCCTTGTCGGCTTGCATTCTCTTCCATGATACGATATGAATAAAAGAGGCCATAAGTACACGAAAAAGTTTTAACTCATTGGGGTTTTTTTGAGCAGTATCAGTTCGCTCATAGTTCAATTTGACTACAGTCGACAAATACGTAAACGGGGGTGCAGGTTGGACCCCAGTCGCGGCCTACGGGGTTAGGTCGTGACAATGTGTCACTTGCTCAGGCATAGGGCCATTGCCTTGATGATCCTCATGATCTTGGACTTTGTTAGCATTGTTCCCCCTTGGCAATAATGGTCTTCTTGGAGGCATTTTTCTGAAAATCGCAAAAGACAAACGTTAGAGAAAGGAAGTTTTAGAACACACTCTATCGCACAACATTTATCATGAAAGAAGTGAGAATTCTGAAAATGCTTTATAGCGTCTTATTCATAGATGTGGCACACTTCAAAACCATATATAAGAATCTACTAGACACGGCATGTTGGACATCTTTAACTCTTGTTCTCTGATACCAAGTTTGTCATTATCCAACTTAAGGCCTAGTCTTAACACGGCGATCAAAACCACAAAAGGCTCCAACCAAGCCTCTTGACATATCATAAAGCATGCATAAGTTAAAGTAAATTCGAAAGTATCATAAGAGAGTCTAAACCATGAATAATAAACAAAGAATATAACTTGACAACATAGACTTAAAACATTTGTCCAACTAATTTCTATAATCATGAACATAGGGGCTAAGACATATCCCTAGGTCACTGTCAAAATAAAACATAATGAAATGACTTTGAAAGCAATAACCAACTCAATATCTAGTCCTCGATAGATGAGGACTAACCATAAGTTTAACGGAATGGAAAATCTCAACTAGACATGTGGATGGATATGATCCTCAACCTCAACCCCTACATTATGAGATAATGTAGGAAACAATATGAGTTAGTAACTTTGAATGGACTATGTATGTGGGCATGACATGCAATGTAAACCATAAGATACAATGATCAAGAACATACATACTATAGAGGATAAGTAAAACCATGAGGAAAACCATAATGATCAAAGCATTCAAGAGACGTAGTTGAAGATCATAATATAAGATAATAATAATGTACATATGTGGGATAAAAACCATAACCGATAATAATACCATGCAAGTTGTAACATGCAATACCATTATTTTATCATACAATAAATAAAAGGGGAATCTACTTGCCAAGGTAGACTCTACCCCGATAGTCGGGTTATGTACATACGCTATATGTGGATCCACTAGCTAACTCATAAGTCAACCTATGGGGGAACGTAGTTTAAGAGCATGAGGCTGCTACTACAGCTTTTAGTAGTGCCCCCACCTCAAGTCCACTCGCTTCTAAGTCAAATCCCACAAACTATATATCATAACATAGTAATCATAATTAACATATATCATATACATGATCATAGGTTTGAAATCCATAGAGTAGTGCATTCATAACATAATTGCAATGTGATATTAGCCTTTTATCATTAGAAATCATACTTACATAATTCAGATCATTAGGTCCTAGGTCACCACATAGTGCCCTAAGTCACCTATCTTCCTAACTTGCATGAAAATTATAACTTGAACATACTTACAATTCATGATCATAATTCATACTTAATTTAGAGTAAAACTCATATACATAATCAATTTGATTGAAAACCATAGGAATACCTTGAAAATATTGATCTCCATAATCATAATTCATACAATTCATCATAGAAAATAGCTTCATGCATGGGCATTCATAATTCAACTTAAAATCATATAATTTACGTAGAAACATACTTATAATGATTTTAAACTAAATTAAAATAGCTCAATTTAATTCATAAAAATTAAAGTTTAAAAGTAATCAGATTTCATGGATTTTTGAAATAAACCTTGGACTACATGAGTGGGGGGCTCTTGAATTAATCCACACATACCTTGATTAAAATTGGACTTGAATTTGAGAAAGGAGACTTGATTTTGAAGAAACCCTAGCCAGAGCTTGATGAACTCTTGAGGATCCTTCATTGAGAAATCTAGAATTTGTTTGGAAAATGATGAGAGAATAAAAGAGTTTTAGGCGTATTTAGGATAACATAATTAATGAATCTAGTCCTTAAAAATGTACACATATATATTCTTAAAATATAGGAAAAATTCCAAATTATCCTTCATTAAATTTTCCATCCGGAAACCCTACGATAGGAGTCTACAAATTGTTGATGAATGATGAGTCATTGGAACGATTCGTCCTACAGGTCCTAAGAAAGACTAAAATACAAGTCTTTGGACTTTCTATATGAGTAATTTCTACAACTCTTTTTCTCTTTTATGAGTCATCGACTAGACTCATCTTGCAGGTCCTGAAAAACCTACAAGTTGAATAACTCTAAAGTTTGCATATGACTCATTTCTATGAATTGTAACTATCTGTAGGACTCATCTTGTTAAGTTGTACACAAAGTCTTGAGGGTCAAAAGCTTGCATGGTATAAGGCCTAAACTACAACTCCCCTCTATAAGTCATAAACTCTTTCATGAGTCGTAATATGACTCGTAGACTCTCACTTGCCTTAGCCAAACTTCCAATTATTTACTTTGCCTCTACGAGTTGATTTTTCGACCCATAATAACTCAAACAATTCGTAGACTTACTCATAGGTCTGGGTAGTTTTAACTCTTTTGAATTTTTTTCTTTCATTTGGGTTTTCATCTTATGGGTTCTTACAAAAACCCAAAAGAAACCTGAGAAAAAGCTGAGAAGTTTAAGCTATAAGTGGTATACAACCCCCCTATGACCCATAGAAGGTTCTACGAGTCATAGGGAGGGTTTCATAGAACCTTTGGACACTTAGTCAATTTAAGTGGTCAAAGACCACTTCAACGACCCAACTGTACGACCCGTAAAGTGTTCTATAATTTGTAGGAAGGCCTCATAGAACCCCCATCACTTAACCAATTTTAGAGTTATAGATCAATTCCTACAAACCTAAGAGGGTCTATGTCCCATAGGAAGGGCTCTTAGACACAGTGACACAAACCCAGTAGCTCAGGAAATTAGGCCTGAGTTCTACGATTGGTGTTAAGACCCTTAAGACCTTAGACGAGCCTTAATAAATGGTCTGTAGACACTAATATCTGAAAAGCCCTCAGAATATTTCATAAAGTTACCAAGATGATCTATAGGAAATTGGTCATAAATCCATCTGAACAAATTCTAGAATGTCCAAATTTTAGACTAGGCTTCTATGACTGGCCTTCTACAATCTATAAAAGACTTTATAGTCTATAGAAGTGTTCATAGATGGCCTAGAGTCAATCTTAATTGCTCGCTGGGGTTCAAGGTTTTCAAGCAAGGACTTTAAGTTTCGACTAGATAATCTTTGTTCTAGATATGTAAGTCTACCATATTGTTCAACTAAGTTCATCCAAGGGCCTTACATGCTTTATACATAACTAAGCTAACAGTTTGGTCGCCTAGTACTTCATTTGGGTTTTATGCATGTTTCCCTATTTTAGAGCCCTTAGAGTTTGAACGGCTGACTTTGGTCAAAACTCTTGAAAGATGACCTCGGAATAGAGTTTAAATGGTTTCATCAGCTTCAAAATAGTCAGTTTAGGCTAGTAGCATGTTTGGCTTGAGTCCCAAGCCTTTTGGTGCGACTTTGAGCCATTAGGAGTTTTAGCCTATAAGCTTTAGCCTAAGATGGACTTTGGTCAACATTCTCGGTAAACATGCTCGAATTAAAATTTCTTTAGCATAATTAGCTTTGGAATGTTAAGTTTGGTGTAGAATGATGCTTTTTTCTTTTTTTGAAGCTTCCGATCTCATTTCGAACCTCCTTGTAGATTTGAAAAAAATGACGCTTGGTTATGGGACCCACTTTTTTTCAAAAATGACCTTGGATGGAATTTTAACTATGTTGTTGAGTCTAGAACATCAAATTTTGTGGGTAGCATAGTCCTTTTACGTACACAGGGTTTCGAACGAATCCTGAGCACCCCGTTAGAGCTTTTTAAAGTTCAAGTTTGAGCTGGTGCAAGCACAATTTCTCATCGCATTCATGATCCATAGGTGTAACAATCACAAAGACTTGTCGCCTACACTATTGCATTTGCATGGCATGTGTTCATAATTGTGAGGTACTAGCTCAATGGCCTTCGCGATCGCGAGCCTAAGGAGTCAAGGAGCTCCATTTTGAGCGATTCTAAGTCTGATGGATTTGTATCAATCATGCCTACTTGTTGGTATGTTTGGGGATGCATGCAAGGTCATGGTTTGATGTAGTTTCTGCCCCAAAGGGGCTATCCTAGCTTAGCTTTAAAGCTTTAATGGTGATTTTAAATATTGGGTTGTTTTCTCTTTTTTTGTGAACAAATTTGTGCCCCATTTTTGAGTATAATCTCAATAATGCGTTTAGAACTTTTTCACAGAGTCAATTTCAAAATTCCCATTACGGGTCCCATAATCTTTTTATTGACCCAATTTTGGGTCTGTCTTTAAAAAATGTGGTTTGGGTATCAAAACATTCGTATAGGTGAGGTGATCAATATTTTGATAGTATGGAGTAAATTGAAGTTGCCTTTGGAGCTAAAATCTATGGAGAAAAGGACTTGGAGCGCGCATGTTTGACTTCGAGGTAGGTTATAGTCTCCTTTCTTTTGATTGAGGTTTATGAGGTAGTGTATAGTATAAATGTCTTATGGTTTGGATTGTATGTGACATTTTAGGTTTGATTCCTACTTTATTATTTCTTTATCCTAGTATGAGCCTTAGGCTAGTTTACCTTTATGAGACTTTCAGTCTAGTTGGTAAGATTGTTGATTGTGCCTTAGTCTGGCCTTGTTTATTCTATTTTAGGTGTTTTATTCAATGTTTATAGTGGTTGGCTGAATTGCTCCTTATAATTAAGTTTGGGTTGGTCTATAGTTGATATAGTCGTTGTTGATGAGAATTTCTGAAACTTAGTATGGCACCTATTTTGGAGCCTTAGTATTGTGGTTTCCACCCAGAAAGGCTTGTGAATTACTCTTGGGCCCCAATTTTGGATTTAGAGTTAGAATCTTCTATGCGTTCTTGTTGCCGTTTGGCGGGCTAGTAGTGTTTGGACTTTCAAGATTGTGCTTTAGTTAGATCTAGAGATATTGATTGACTAGATGAGCACCTCTTTCCTCATATCCTCCTCCTTGTTACCCAGTTAATGTTGAGTTCCCTTTTTTGGGCATGTTATTGAGTTAAAGGAGTAGATTTGAGCCCGATGCCTTGATTAGAGGTATGTTGCATGTGTTAGTCCTGCTTTTATGCTCTAGAGGATAATACACTTGTGGCGTCATTATTATATATGATTGTGGGTATTGTTTGGGTGCTGGTGATAGCATGTATTGCATTGGATCCTTATTTTCTGATGGATGTACTCTACCCCGGTGCATGGATTGGTTCTTAGCACTGATTTCTGAAAGCTAGGTTATAACCCAAACTATTTTATACTGATTTTCTAAATTGGGGTTGTACTACCTTTTTTACTACTATTTAAAGTAGACTGGAGGCATTGTGGATGTACTCATTTAATGATATTAGTTCGGTCAGAGAGAGTTCTCCACCCTTCCTATACTGATTTGACTATTTATCTCTAGGTAATGCGATAGAGCAGATTCTAGATGATGGAATACACAAATTGATATCTATATTAATATAAGAACTGGATCGTGACCAAACAGGTATATTGGGGCTTTTACGATCCCCCATAGTGATCTAGAGAGGTGCATGGGTCCTACTTTGTAGTCGGGACTAGAAGTAAGTGTATATATCTTGATATGAGGCACCTGGCACTGATGGTACTACTAGTTTTGTTTCATAAATTTCATTCATATATGCATTTCCTATCACCAGCATAGTTGTTTGTACCTTTCTGTAGTATGGGATACTGTGCGGGTTTACTTGTCTGTGAGTGAACCTCTTGGACACACAAGGGGCTCGGGAGGTATTGTCTGACTATTTGCAAACTTGTGGAGGTATAAAGGGTGGTCTGTTGTTTAAACGTAGTTACTGCCCTTGTTTTTATTTATCTAAACTTTTTGTGCAGGGATTAAGTTGATGCGATCCTTTTAGGCCTTTATATGATATTTGTGTTCACTTCTGTTAGTAGGTTGTCACTTAGTTGTCCTCTTTCATAGTGTTTTTTCCTTTTTAGGTTCTAGACTGGTGCCACCAGGTATGTCTTTTGGTTCCTTGTATTTTCCCTATCTTCTCCCTTTCTTGTATATGATATTTCTTATTGTAGACTTCCATATTATTATTTTTAGTTATTGTGATATATTCCTTGCTTACATGTTATTTATACTTGTTTTATCTTTGGAGTTCAGTCAGCCGATGTCTGTTGTGTGCTACTTATTGGTACTCATACTACACTTTTGCACCCTCCACATCATAGTACAGTTTTTTTTTGCTAATTTGAATATTGTGCGGATCAGCTCTCAGATTTTGGAGACTTGGGTGAGCTTTTGGCATTCAGAGTTTCATATCTCCTTTTATTTTGGATTGGGGCTAGTCTTCATTTTGTTTTCAGAGACAGTCTGTAATACTATTACTATTATTATATATGTATAAACCTTGTACTTCTTTTTTTGTTTTAGTACCTCGACTATTGACTTATACAAGGTCTTAGGGGTTATCGTGTTGTTTTGTTCTCATTCTTCTTTTCATATATTAATATTATTATTATTATTTATTTATTTCCTTCCATTTGTGATGCTCTAATGCCTATGGTTCCGAATTATAGGAATAAGCTTACCTACTGATGGGTTGATAATAGCATGACTTGAGAAATTAGGTTGTGACAGAGTGGTATCAGAGCTTAGGTTTCCAGTATCAACAGTATAAGAGTAAGTGCCTAGTAGAATCCTACCGATCTGTGTGGAGACGTCTATATCCAATCTTCTGGAGACTATAGGGCATTTTAGAGAAACTCTATTCTTGCTTCCTTATCATGTGAAATTTCTTTGATCAACCTATAAATACTTTCTTGAAATTCATTCATCCTTAGATGGATAGTACAAGCTTTCCGATGGGCATAGATAGATCATCAACACATACTACCCAGGCTTCGATAGTATTTATGACCACCTCGGCCTCTTTGAATACAATATTAGAGATTGTGCATCTCGATCAGCATACACTATAGGGAAGAGTAGTTATGGGTCCATGAGTGGTTTGCAACCTAGGATTAGATTTGTAGGTCCTTAGCAGGGTTCTTTGTCGGTCTCTGAGTATGTGATGAAGTTTCTAGAGTAGACAGGGCATGCTCCTACTCTACTTTCTATAGAGCGAGACATGACTCAGAAATATATTAGGGGATTGATTTTGTCGCTATGCCTAGCAGCACAGCACTTGATAGTAGTTGCATCAGCTTTTCCCCAGATGGTTAGTTATGGGAGGTCTATGAAGCATGCATGTAAGAAGAATTACAGAGGTAGATATAGGAGATCCTGCCACTAGTAAAGTAGAGGTAGCACCTCGCTCTGAGGTAGGCATTATCCTTAAGAGGGCTACCCTCACCCTCAACCTACTAGCCCTATGGAGGGAACACCTCAGGCTCAAGATAGTCTTATGATAGGTTATGGTACCCATTATGGACCGAGTTCACGACAGACTTCTCAAGGTGTGCCTTTTGAGTATCCAGGTTCTGGGGTTCATTCTATGCCAGCCAAGCTATTTCAATGGGTTGAAGTTAGTAGGAGGTATTATACATGCAGTGAATTGGGGCATTTGGCTATGGATTATCTTATAGTCACACATCATAGATGACAGGCTCGGCAGGATTGAGTTCATAGGACTTAGGGATAGTCAGTTAGAAGTGGTACCCCGAGTGTTACAGATAGTGGTACAGGAGATCAGTTCGAGGCCAGGTGCATGCCACTCCATGCTTCTGCAAGTCAGACAGAGGACGAGGCTCCAAGTATCAATTTGATTTGCATAAATTTTATTTCTAGGACCTTCGTTGCTTATAGTGCTTGTGTGTTGGGGTCTTCGTAACCATTGGTGATTACTTATCTTGTTAGATTCATCTTGCAATTCTAGTGAATACTTTACTTCGACTTATTTAAGCATGTTTACTTAACCTAATTACTTGCTTATTATTTGCTATGATAGCTTTACGTAAAACTATGTGTATTTTTTTATTTCCCCTAGTTGATTTCCTTTAGTAGTGGATCATTTTGGTTTTACTGTTATGCTTCAGTAGTGTTAGAGTTACCCTTTATGGATGTTGAGCTTATTTGATTGCTCTAGTGGGTTTTCATTTAGTCATTCTAGAGTTTTCTTGGGTTAGTCGTTTCCCCTTCCTATTTCCCCAATAGTGAGCTTAGTTAGTGTAAGGTTGTTGCTGAGGGAAGGGTGTTCCAACAATTATGGCACTTGTGGTCTATTATAGATCTCGTTCGTCGATGCTTTCTTTGTTTGATTTTCTATTCTTAGTTCCTAATATTATAATGTTAAGGTTTGTTCCATCTGTCTGGCTGGGTTGTTTCTTCATGGTAAGCATGATGGTCAAATTATCTTTTTAGCTGGTGTATGATGTTGCATCAAATAGCTATGATCGAATTGGGAAGACTAGAAATGAATTATCTCTAGTTATTCTAATTTTGGTGATCTTTTAGCTTGAAACATCATGTAAAGAAGGTTCTATTAGGCTCATAGAAATACTGTTCTTCTTATTCTTGTGATCAACCAACGATTAGAGGAAGGGGGTGATTATGGAGCGAGAGAGTTTATACTGATGAGTTGTTGTTTATCAAAATTTCCTTGGTGTGCTCTTATGACTTATGGACTTTCAGGTGGTAAGTCAATACATTATGAAAATCTAAGTTGTGGGCTTGTTTTACCTTACATCCTGGACTACCTTTAATTTTGGTGATTTTGTGTTATGCCTTGGTTCCATCGATAAACTACAATGGTTGCGTATGCGGTTCAATGACTCAAATTGGTGATTTGGGTCATATGTTATGGCGTACTTTGACTAATAAAGACTTTGGCTTCCATGGGTGAATGGAATTTCTCTTAGAATGCTTTGCCTCACAATTAAGTCAAAGTAATTTGTGAAATCATCTCCTAATTTCTTGTTTAGGGTGCGATATTGTGTGTGTTCTTTGTGGTGTACCTCGTTGTGGTTCAGCTTCATTTGGGCTATTTTGATGGGTTGATTGATTTACTCAGTACCTTATGGCTCGACCTTTCTTGAGGTTAGGTGGCTAGCTCAAACTTGTACAGGTGGCTCGACTTGTGGTGTTTTCTGCGGTGGTTCGGTTCTATTTGGTTACTTTTGGTAGGTTTGATATATTATTAACTGCTTCTTGATTTAGTTTTGCTTATGAATTAGAAGATTGACTCATATTTGCACTCGGGGAGGGGTAGAGGACTCATCATACTAGTTTTGACTGCTTTTGGGTTAGATTCTCATATTGGTTCAATTTTGTAGAAGTCTCGTTGGTAGTAGAGTGACATTGGAGTTGGCCTAAGTGCACCTTTTCTTTCCACCCATGGATTTAGTTGTCCCTTTGGATAGCTTTTTCAATCTTGAAAGATAGATTTCAGACTAAAGTTATTGGGTTTAGGAATCATTAAGTTAGAATTTTGGGCTTATACCTTGAGCTGAGATGCTTATTTTGAGTTCTTGCCACTCTTCGATATTCAGTTGGTGTTTTCATTCCTTCGTAGTTATTTGGGAAATGTTCAGATGGTGCTAGGAGTTGTTATTATGGTTTAGAATAGGTAGGATACCCGTGATGACTAAAGAGTCTTGATTTTGGAGTATAAAGAAACGTATTCGACTTTGGAGTTATTTAACATCTTCCTTGTCTGTTAGTCGCTTCATTCTGAGGTATCTATATGGTTTTCATTTATGTTGGGTTGGTCTGTTGTGTTCAGTTGAGTTTGATCTTGTTGGGTGGAAGTCAGAGTCAAACGAGAGGATTTGGAAGCTAGGTTGAGTTATGGAGAAGAGAAGTGAATTTGAGATTTTTCCATTTGCTTGAGTTTTGGGTTGGCGTTGCCCGGCCCAAAAAGGTGTTTGTAGGTATGGCAGAGTGCGTAGACCTAGCATTCTCATCTTTTTATGCCCTTGGGTTCTTTGCTATCTTTTGAGTTTCAAGGCAAAAGTCCTATTAGTAGTGGATGTTGTAATGATCCTCTAAGTCAATTTTTTCCTTTTCCAATCTTTTAAGCATTTAGAACTTTCCTATAGAGACCCCAAGTAATTTTTGACTTGCTGGCACTAACCATTCGATCACCTAGTTTTTCATTTGGGTTTTAGGCATGTTTCCCTATTTTGGAGCCCTTGGAGTTTGAACGGATGAATTTGATCAAACTTCCAAGATGACGACATCAAAATTGAATTATGATGGTTCCACCAGGTCTAGAATGGAGATTTTAGGTTGGTAGCATGGTCTGCACATGTGTCGAGACTTTCGGTGTGAGTTTGAGCCATTAGGTGTTTTAGCCTTTAAGCTTTAGCCTAAGGTTGACTTTTGTCAACATTCTTGGCAAACACGCTTGGATTAAAATTTCATCAGCGCGGTTAGCTTTGGAATGTTTTGTTTGGTCTAGAACAACCCTTCATACGATTCCTGAGCTTTCAATCTCATTTTGAGACTCCTTGTAGATTTGGCGAAGATGATGCTTTGGTGTGGGACTCATATTTCATCAAAATTATCTTGGATGGAAATTGTGATTGTTCCATTGAATCTGAAATGTTGAATTTGGTGGGGTAGCATAGTCCGTTGGTGCATACAAGATTCCGAACAAATCCCGAGCACCTCATTGCAGATTTTTAAACCTCAAAGTTTGAGTTGGTGCAAGCACCGTTGCTCATCGCATTTGTGATCTATAGGGGTTGCGATCGTGAAGCCTTATCATCTAGACCTTCACATTCATAAGGATTCTAGTCGCAATCGCGATGTGCTGGGTTAATGGCCTTCGCATTTGCGAGGGTTTCCTCTGCGATCGTGGTGAAACTTTTCTGTGTGGGGCGCGATCATGATGGCTTCATTTCTTTCCTTCCACTTGTGATGGGCTGTTGCTTATGGTTCAGGGTTGTGGGATTAGGCTTTCCTACTGGTGGGTTGATAGTTGGTTCCATCTTGACTTGAGATATCGAGTCGTGAAAATGAGTTGTGTTGAAAAAGTCTCTTCATGTCTATTTTCAAGCATGAGTATTTATACATTTTAAACCTGTATTGTTTAGATTGAGTTGAGAAGTTAATGTATGTTATTTAAATGCATTATTGAGATGAGATGTTACCTATATTTAAGAAGAAAAAAAAATATAAGAAAAGTTGAGTAAATTGATGTAAAAGTCCAATGAGAATAGATGAGATGTATTTTAAGTCTTTCACTCACTTGATGTATAAGAGCATAATAAGTATTTTGAGAGTAATATTGAGCACCGAATTACATAAGGGTTTAGATAACTCGATCCCTATAAACTACGTAGCCAGCATAGGATAGAATAGCACCGTTCACTCGGTCGACTCCTCATAGCCCCTAAAGAGGACTTTATATATGGATCCAGTGATGTGATGTCCCTTACCATGGAAAGGCATTGTATGTCTATGATAACGATAGCGCTTTGTTGTATTGTTACTAGCGCATAAGTGATCGTTGTCGGTCAGAGAGACTCCCCAAGAAGTAAAGTATCATATTTTATATACTTAGTTACATTTATTATTTCAAGTCTTTATGAAGCATTGTCTTTTACTACATTGCATGTTGTATTGGGTTGAGTTATTTTCAGAGTTTAGATTCTTGAGTTGAGTAAGTTTCCTTTCAGCCATTTTACATGCCGTATATTCCATGTACCGATGTCATTCGACCTACATAATTTTATGATGCAGATATAGGTGTTAGAGATTATCAACAGGCGCACCATAAAGGATCTATCTTCTCAAGCTTCTGGTGAGACCTCTTTGAGTTC
Source organism: Solanum dulcamara (assembly GCF_947179165.1). Taxonomy (NCBI): domain Eukaryota; kingdom Viridiplantae; phylum Streptophyta; class Magnoliopsida; order Solanales; family Solanaceae; genus Solanum; species Solanum dulcamara. The sequence continues at coordinate 42,554,267 of NC_077237.1, read as the reverse complement.
AAGGGAGCTCCTACTTTATCAGTTTCCTTTATTTATATTACTTCTTTTGAGGTAGTCGTGGTCTTGTCTTGGCTCCTTCCTAATAGATAGTAGAGGCTTCATAGACTGAGTGGAGTGGAATCATTATGAATCTTTCATAGTTTGTTTTAAACTATTATTTCATTATTTGAGTTATGACGTTGAGTTATATTTTAATCTGAGTACTTTAACTTATTAGTTAAAGATTTTTCAGGATGTTTCATAAATGCCTACTTGAGCTTCTATTTTAATGATTTGAGTCTTCTGCTTAGTGAGTTAGCTAGGCCAAGGGTTTGCTTCAGACCAGTTATAGTTTTTAGTTTCGTCCACATCCATGGTGTAGGCTCGGGGCGTGAGAAGTTGGTTTGGTATTTTTGCTAACGAAAAGGTACTTTGGAAATATTATAGTTGTTTCTACCAATAGAAAAAGAAAGTGTATACAGGCAACCAACTAATATAGTGACTCTTTTAAGACGGATATCAAACCCAAAGGACTTTAGTCTAGAAAATACTTTACTCTCGATGTAATCGTAGTTAAAGGAAAGTGAGGTAAACAATTTTGATTGATTTACTATTCTAATAACTGAAAATAATCAAATAAATTAAAGCTACTAATTAAGGACTCAATTTCACGTGGAGAAGTCATGGATTAAAGAAATTCCAAGTTGCACGTCAACATGAGTTCAGAACAAGTACTCCTTCTTTTAGAATCTTATGGGTTATCAATATATTGATTTACAAGGTTAATAATGTGATCATGGTCTCCCAAACTCTAATTGCCTACGATAATTGACATTCTAACTACACCGTTGAGTGGGGATAGACATGGACTAACTATGAAACATTAAGTTATCTTCTTGTGTAGTAACCAAATGTAGTATACTAGGTATATCCTTATCCTAGTTACGAAACGCTCTAAGTTTTAACCTAAAATGAACACATCATCATCAGGTATAGCTTAAACTGAAAAATCATCATCATCCAAATAAATCATATTAAACCTTTTCTCATAGCCACAGCCCTAAAATTAAGGAATTTAGCTACTATGATTTCATTCATGACAATGATTTGATTACAAAGCATCGAAAATTCAAAATATAATAAAATAGAGATGAATCCTAGTATTCTTTAGAAAATAGCTCGTCCAAATCATAATCTACGAAGTTAGAAAAAGAATAATTAAATAGATAATATGACTTGGCTATTTATAGAGTTTTGGAAAAACAAGAGCAAATTTCAGCTTCCAGGTCCACGACCTTTTCCCTCACTTCAAGTGGAAAAATTCCTTGCTCTTCCCCGCGACGTGGCTCAATCACATACTCCATTGCTTAACAATTTTGCAAGACCAAATTTAATTGTCATGGACCTATTTTTGTTTCTCCTTTTTCGTATCAACTTTGCTCCATCACTAGCTTTTCACTTCCTTTTTCAACACTTTTTGCTAATTTACCAGCATACAAACAGCTAATCATGCTTTTTAGACAACACACAATAAAACTCGACTAAACCACAAATACCCACATAGGATTTGCTCTCAAAACTACTAAAAGCATAGGTTTATTTGGCTATTTGGCGTAAAATATGCCTTAGATCACCATCCCACACTTAAAGCTTTATTCGTCCCCGAATGAATCCACATATTTATGTACAAGACGACTCTAATACACTACTCCACATGAAGCATTAAGGCATAGTTATAACGACTCACAAAGATAACATGAATTCCAACAAGCATGTTCCACAATCAATTTAGCACAAATGACTAATTCGAAATATTCTAACCTTAGAAATAGACTATGAACTTTAGCAAACTTATGCACACTACTCAGTCAAAGTCGTATGATTTACCTATCCTTCATTAAATATATTCCCTCACACAAGAGAGAAACACCCAACTTCATTCACACATGCACTCGATTTCAGACAAATTGGTTATAGAATCAAATTTTTCTCACTCTCCCAAAAGAATTCTCATGCCACACAAGATGACCCATAGGCTTCCCTTATTGTCTTACCCTACTAATTTAAAACTATGTAAGTTCAAGATCAAATAGGACTTTGTAGGTTGTAATATAGGTTAGGGGATGGGTAGGGATTGTTTTTTATTATGTTTAGTGACTCACATTCTCAAGCTCTTTAATACATTGTCCTACCTATTCACCGACTTATTCCAATATCCTATTACATACCCTTTTCCTTGTCCCCAATTTTTTTATTCATTCCTTCTTTTTAAGCTACTTACATGCTTAGTGTAGGGAGTTTTTGACTTTTATCATCATTTTATTTTTTTCTCCCTATCAATAAGAAATAAGTTTCAAGCACCTATACAAGGTTTATAAGGGGACTTCACACTCCGATTTTCCTCCCTTCCCCCTTTTCTCCTTAACACATACATCATTCAATTAAAGTCTTTAGGAGTTTTAGATAAAATTTGGTTCTATAAAAGGAAGGGAATGAACTTCATATGAGGCTACCAAAAAAATTAGTTAATGGCGCAAAGGAGTTAACTAGGGTTAAATATCAAGGTAGGTGAGAAAAGGCACAAACAAGGCTTCCAAAGAATTGTCTATATCATTTCTAAAACTCAAAGTCTTCATTTTTCTTTATACACACACCGGGCAAGTTCTAGACATCCACATGTAGGCATGGAATACACAAAGAACCTCACACACACTTGGCATATATTTAAATCAAGAAGGTTCACCACAGATTCTCAACCAAGCAATAACATAAATTCATGATTAAGTACAAGTCACATAAGTCTAAGAATTGAGCTTAGGTATCTCCACATAGTCAACTTATTGTATATCATGCTTTCACATTTTTAACTTGCTCCAGACAACTAGCCTAGCCAAAATACCTCGGTCAAGAACAAAACAAACACATTGACGAGTGTACCCTTAAGACGGTCTTCATCCATCAATCATAGGGCAACATCCCTTAACTAACAATTTTCTACTATACTAGACTCAACTCTTTTTTTTGTACAATTCAAGGGGACTATCCTCAGCTAAAGAACTACAAACAAATTTCGAGGAACCCAAAACAAAATTACTAAAAAAACCACAACTTAACCAACCAAAAGCACAAATATTTACTCACTTAAACAACCAAAAACACAAATATTTACACAGAGATATATACCCTACCCCCACACTTAAAAAGTAGCAGTGTCCCAGTACTTTACCACTCAGGAGCAGAAATATAAGAAAGATAGGGTGAGGAACTTCCCTAATCAGTCCTTCATGTTATCTTCTACTTCGGGGTCCTCAAGAGGTAGAGGTTGCTCCGCCTCCTCCTATGAATTAGAGTTTATGTCCAATCCCACAGGCAACTTGTCCTCATCTATGGGGACATCATCATATGTGGGCTCGAAGAAGTAAGGTAAAATCCAAACATCTCCATGGCATGTTCATTCAGAAGGTATTGCCTTTCCACCTCCAGCAGTTGCACCCTGTAGAATTCAAACACACATTCTAGTGGGGTAGCATCTCTAGCCCAACATGCGGGCCATGATAAGATCATATCTTTCGTGGTGCTCTACTATAGTAAGGGTAGGCCCATGGTTAGTTTCTAACCCTTTTATTTTCATCATATCTACAACCACTATGTAAAGGGGGCCATGTAGTTTAACCCTTCTTCGGGCAACCCCATATTTCGGCATAATAGAGAAATTAATCAACCAAAAGCATAGCTTCTGTCATGATATACCTTAGCTTTGCACATAGAAAACTTTAACATAGCCTCTATATTGATTTCAGTTCCCCTCATAAGAGCATACACCAATCAAACATGATCTCTCATGACATCAGTGAAATACAAGCCTGGGATCAAACAGTTCATCACAATCTTAAGCCACACACATGCTTCCCTATTCAAGTGGGAATAAAGAAAGATTTGGTCATTGCCTCAATGCCCATGGTGTTTCCACTAAGCTGTGGAATAGCTATCACACAAAGTATGTCTGATGTCCTAATAGGGTAGGTGAATATTTAGCCCAGTCAGCACAGCAGGTGATAGTTCAGCAGTCCTTAGGAGCTTATTTAGTGCACACTAAGTGAGTGGAACATCAACCCCTCACATATTTAAAGAAATGCAAACATGTGTGTGATTACTAATTAGCAAAAAACTACCATACCATATGCAGATTGCAGTCCATTGGTAAGCAAAAATTAAATCTATGTGGAATTCATTGGTGCATCTCATTATCTAAGGGAACTCCCTCTCCATATTATCATCATCAATATAAACATCATAAAAGTACTTGGCCTCTATGTGTTCCTTATACCAAGCTTTCCCATCTATGTTGACTGCTCATAACCCATATCGGCGTGTTTGACATTGCAGTACTACTAGTGCTGGGGGTACAGATGCCCCACCATGAACCCTCTTTTAGTTTCTTTCCTATGAGAGGGATCCTTTCTAGGTCTGTGATTTCCAAACATACTTTCCTAAAAATAGACACCACTATAGCAAGTCACTAGGAATCCGATCAATAACAGCCCACCCCATACTTATGCAATAAAATACTCCACATAAATAAAAGGGTATTCAAACTTTCCCTCGTCGTTATCATCATTACAATTTCATGCCCACAACACTTTAAGTACACATTCCCCATTTTTGTATTGGTTCTACTCAAGAATTCGAGTCTATCTCTTTTTAAACATTCAATTACCTATTCAAAATATGCGTGTTACTCAAGACTTCACAAAACCAACAATTTGTTCCATATACAATGAATTTCCAACATTTTCAAGTTCAATAGTCAATTCAAGCATGACTTATATTCATGGGTATCATATAATAGGTCTAAGAACTTAATCTCTTCCCCCATGATCATATTTTCACAATTTATACCCAATTTAGGAGAAAGAACTCACAAAAATTACAACCCACATGAATCTACTTCAAAAGTTTCACCCAAAGAGACAAAAGAAGAAGTTGAAAACATACCTTGAATACTTGGGATGAAGAAGTTAGAAGGACTTAATAAAGAAATTCAACTTCGAGACACGGATTTGCCTTGTAAAATTTTTGATGAATAGGGGAAATAGGACCGAAACAAGGGTTAAAAGGGATTGAGGTTGGGTTATTTGGGTAAAAGTATAAAAATCAACTTTTTAATGAAAATCAAAGTTGACTTACCAAGTCTACGATGCAGAGATGTCGCGAACTTCACTATTGTCCCATTTTTAAGTCCCATCAAAACTCCAAAATCTAGGTCCATATCCGTGACATGGATACGTCGCGGACTCCACTGTTCCTACCTCAAAATTTACTTTCTTCCTTTTTTTGTTTTTTGTTGTTTGTTTTTTGTTTGTTACAAATAATTTAAAAAAACATCTTAACTGTTATCTAAGCTAAAGGAAAAAAAATACTGCAAACAAATCATAACTTAGACTTAAGCAAAACACAAAAACTAGAAACAAAAAATCCTAATGATCACGGGTTGCCTCATGTGTAGCGCTTGATTTAATGTCGCGGCATATCCCATCTCAAGTATTACTCATCATTGAGTTCAATAAATCTATTATCCTGATCTGTATCATTACAAAAATAGTGCTTAACTCTTTGCCCATTTGCAAAAAAAGTGGAGCTTTTTTCTGCATTCCATAATTCCATAAATCCATGCTTCATCACTCGAACCACCTCAAATGTCCCACTCTACTTTGATCTTATCTTACCAAGGTATAGATTCAGCCTGGAGTTGAACATCAAGACTTTTTTCCTAGTTCTAATATTTGAGAGACTATGTGCTTTCAGGCCATCACTTAATCTTCTCTTTATAGAGCTTGGCATTCTCATAGGTGTGGAGTCTAAACTCTTCTAACTAATGAAATTTCCCAAGTCACTTTTTACCTACTAACTCGAGATCAAGATTAAGCTTTTTGATAGACTAATACACCTCGTATTCGAGCTCAGCTGAGAGATGACATACTTTTCCAAATGTTATTTGATAGGGAGAAGTCCCAATAAGTGTCTTATATGTCATCCTATACGCCCATAACGCATAATCCAGCTTCATTGCCCAATCCTTCTATTGTGCATCACTATTTTCTACAAGATTTGTTTTACGTGCTAATTTGATACTTCCTCTTTGCCACTTCTTTATGGGTGGTATGTTGTATCCCTCTTGTGTCTCACCCCATACTTATCCAATAAGTTCTGCACCAATTGATTTATAAAATGTGTTCCTCCATCTCTAATCATTGAACGAGGAGTACCAAAATGACGGAAGATGTGCTTCTTAATAAACTTTATCATTTAAGTCATTAGTGGGGAGAGTTATTGCCTCAACCCACTTGGATACATAATCTACAACCACTAATATATACTAATTTCCATTATAAAGGGGAAAAGGTCTAATGAAGTCTATTCCCCATACATCATAAATTTCAACTTCTATGATGTTATTGAGTGGCATCTCATGACACCCGGATAAAGTCCTCATCCTCTAGAATTGATCACATTTCTTTACATATTTCAATGCATCTTTGAACAATGTTGTCCTGAAGAACCCAGATTGAAGCACCTAGTGAGCTGTACGCTCACCTCCATAAGCAAATGCATGACAACTCTCTAATATTTTCTTGACTTCTCTTTCATGAACACTTCTCCTTACTACTCTGTTTGGGCCTTGCTTGAAAAGATAAGTCCCCTCTTATACATAAAACCGTGCATCATGGCTCAACTTCTTTTTCTGCTGAGCAATGGATCTAGGTGGAAACACTCCACTCACTAAAATATTAATAAGGTCGGAATACCACACAACTCATTAACCTCTAAAGCCGTTAATTTCCCATCAGGAAACTCCTCATGAATTTCCCTTCATCTCGCACATGTAGGGAACCTCCAAACTAAAAAGGTTATCTGCGATCTGATATTTTGTGCCCTTCTTATTTTTAATTTTAAGGTGGAACTCTTGAAGTACCAAAATCCATCTAATTAGTCAATGTTTTGGATACTTCTTATTAAATGTGTACCTGATAGCAGCATGATCAATATGAATAATAACTTTAGTACCTACCAAGTCTGACCTAAACTTGTCGAATGCAAAGACCAAGGCAATCATCTCCTTCTTTGTCACTGGTAGTTGGCATGTGTAGAATCAAGAGTCTTACTCTCATAGTAGATAGAGTGAAACACTCCCTGTCTTCATTGGCACAACATTGCTCCCACTGTTACATCACTAGCATCACACATAAGCTCAAAAGGTAGTTCCCAATTAGGATCAATCAGGATGGGAGCCTCTATAAGATTCTTCTTCAATGCTTCAAAAGCCTGAATGTACATTTAATCAAACTCGAACTGCACCTCCTACTCCAATAGACTACACATAGGTCTTGTTGTCTTAGAGAAATCCTTGATGAATCTCCTATAGAACCCCGTATGACCAATAAAACTCCTCATTCCTTTAACAGACACTGGAGGAGGCAACTTATCAATCACTTCCACTTTTATACGATCCACCTCTAGACTTTTCTTAGATACTTTATGGCCAAGAATAATTCCTTCTTTCACCAAGAAATGGCATTTCTCCCAGTTCAAGACCAAAATGGTTTCCTCACATCAAGCCAACACTCTATTCAAATTCCGGAGATACTAATCAAATTACTCCCCAAAGACTGAGAAATCATATATGAAAATTTTCACAAATTCCTCCATCATGTCATGAAAAATGGCCATCATACATCTCTAAAAAATGGTCGAAGAATTGCACAACCCAAATGGTATATGCTTGAAAGCATATGCTCCATAAAGGAAAGTGAAAGTGGTTTTCTCCTGATCTTCTAGAGCAATCACAATTTGGTCATATCCCAAATAGTCATCTAGAAAACAATAATACTCCTGCCTTTCTATCCTGTCTAGTATCTAATCAATAAATGGATCCAAATAATAATCTATGAGTGTGGACTCATTCAGTTTCCTACAGTCCATGCAAATACGCCATCTTGTGATTATCCTCATCAGTATTATCTTATTCCTATCATTAGTCACCACAGGCATACCACCCTTCTTGGGTACATATTGCACTGGACTAACGCACATGTTTTTCGAGATAGGTTATATAATACCTTCATCTAGATATTTGATTACCTCTTTATAGACCACATCTTTCATCACACAATTAAGTCGACCTTGGTGTTGTGCTCTCGACTTGTACCCTTCTTCTATATATATTTTATGTATGTATAATACTAGTCTAATACCATGTATATCTAAGATTTTCCATCCAATCACCTTCTTCCTCCTCCTCAATGTTGTTAAAGCCACTTCAGCTTGTACTTTAGACAATGTCACCGAAAGAGTTATAGGTAAAGTATAATTCTCACCCAGAAAAGAATACTCAAGTGGGAGGGTAGAGCTTTCAACTCTAGCTTCGGTGCTTTTTTAATTGATGGCTTGGGTGGAGGGCCCAACACTCTATTAAATGGATCTACATAATTTTTCTGAATCGTTATATTTTCTACATCCAGAATCTGCAACAACTCATTTGCTTCTGCATCCTCATAAATATCCTGGCCCACCAATACTCTCTTAAGAGGGTCTTTTGATTCAATGTACTTAGCTTCCACTTCCTCATCAATGACTGTGATTGCTGATAGCTCTTTATAAATTTTAGGTAGCTCCATTTCCTTGTACACATTGAACACCTCTACTTTATCATGAGCCCTCATTGTCAGCCGACCTGCTGTAAAATCAATCAAAGCTCCTATAGTGGCCAAAAAAGAACATCCCAAAATAAATAGAACTTCTGGATCAGGATCAAAATCTACGATTACAAAGTCCACATGAAAGGTGAGAGATCCCACTAGGAGTAGTATATCCTCTATAATCCCGTCTAGCGTAGGCACGGAGTGGTTTACAAGTTGAAATAATGTGATGGACGTTTTTAGATTTCTAAGCCCAGCTTAAACATAGAAGGCGACATCAAGTTTATGTTGTCTCCCAAGTCACTCAAACCCCTAGCATTTATACACCTCCCAATTGTGATTTGCACTACAAAACTCCCTGGATTTTTTTTCTTGGTCGGCAATTTGTTTTAAATCTTGGAACTACACTCTTCAGTAAGTGCCACTTTTTAATACTCTTCCAGGCTTCTCTTATAAGAAACAATATTCTTCTAATACAAGGCATACTTAGAGATGCCCTGCAACACATAAATGAGAGGCAAGTTAACATGTACCTGCTTAAGGAGCTCAATAAACTTAGCAAAACATTCATCCTCCTTCTGTTTTTTGAATTTATATGAGAATGGAGGAGGTGGTTTAACCCTGGTCTTCATAGTAAAAGAGCGCACCTGAAATGCAATCCAACAACCTATACACAGGAAAAATGTATCATAGGCATCTACTAATGAAAATACAGTGCTAACTGGCAGCTATAACCACGTAATCACCTAGAAACTATTCCGACTGAGCCTAGTAGGATGACCAACCATAGTCTAACCCAAATACCACGTAGATAAACTATCAATACAATAAAAAGGTGCCATCTACAAGAATAATAATAGATAATTCCAAGTATAATTAGACAATAACCGACTAGACGCCCAAACCCTTAGAAGGTACAAATAATGACAAACTCACCCCCGAACCCCAAAAACTGAGGTACCAAATAGTAAACAAATATACTGGTGATAGACAATGCAAATAAATGAAAGTTTGTAGTAAAAACCAGTAACATCATTGGTGGCTCTCACCAATCAACCATGACAACAAGTGTATAGACCCACCCCATCCCTTGGCTAGCCAAGTAGTACCCATGTGATGTACATTGGCTAGAGGGGATGCGGGAAGTCCGTATACACTATCTAGGCCTGAACTAGGTCTTACATATGCATATAGTATCCTAGTAGTGGTTATGTAAAGTAAGTGGCAAAGCCAATGTAGAAAAGGGAGATGCCGCAATGGATAATCAAGTACAGGCTAAAGACATCCCGGATGCATCCAATGTATATAAGAGCGACGCCTCGCTGGATATCAATAGAAACTGAGTGCATCCTCGATGCCGCAAAACTATCAGTATAAAACAGAGAATGCCCTAAATGCCTCATAAAGAATAAAACAAAGGACATCCTCGATGCCTCATAAAGTATAAAACAGAGAACATCCTCGACGCCTCATAAATCTCAAATCAATTTATCAAAGTAGTCTAGTTGGTATGACTCCTGCTAAAAATCATTTTTAAAGTAGTAAAAGTATGAGAATGCCATCTCTAAACTAGTTATTAAAATCTAGTGAAATATCGACATTGTACCAAAAAATGAGTTAATATGATCAATCAATATAAGCATTCCATAACCAGCATCCAAACAAGAAACACGCAATACAAATAGTAACATCGAGCTAAAACCATACAGTCAAGGTAAGAAGGGACTAACTAGGATCTAATAACTCCTCGAGTACGGACTCAGGCCCAATCAATAGATAATAGATATAGAGGTATCCTAAGTCTACCGAGGATCAAGAGAGAACAATCGAGATATGGCTCAAAATTAGCTAGGGGGCCATCATCTCCAAAATAGCCAAACTAGGCTAGTAGTATGGTTGACATGAGTACCGAGGAAATTGGTATGAATTTAAGAGTATTTGGCAGTTTTGCCTTCAGAATATGGCCTACAGTTGAGTTTGGTCAACATTCTTGGAAAACGCATTCAGATAAAAATTCTAACAGCACGGTTAGTTCCCAAATATTGAGTTTGGTTTAGAACGACCCTTCATCCACTTTCCGAGGCTTTTGATCTACATTCAATGCCCATTATGGAAATGGGCTCAAAATGTCACTTGGATGTGGGATCTACATTTCATTAAAATAACCTCGTATGGGAATTTTGAATGTGCCATTAAGTTCGAAATGTCATATTTGGTGGGGTAGCATATCTCTTTTGTGCGCATAGGATTTCGAATGAATTCTGAGCACCCCATCAGAATACTTGAACATGAGAAAACTCAGCTTTTTAGTTGATGTTTGGTGTCGGGAGATTTGTTCTCTGCGATTGCGGGCCGTTAGATGCATTTGCATAGTCAAGGAAATCGGTCTCCGCGTTTGTGGAGGTATGTGTGCTTTGCCTCCGCATTTGCAAGGCATGGAAGTATTCACAAAGGCCAATTTTCTTGGACTCCGTATTCGCAGGCCACTGTGGTTGCGTTCGCGAAGGTCAAATCTTGGTCTTTTAATAAAAGACCAAGTACGAATTTTCAGCATCACTTCCAAACTTCCAACTTTGATTTCTCCTTCAATATTAGGTTATTTAAAGATCTAATATCAATATAATTTCATGGGGAATCCATTGGTGAGCTCGAAAACTTGAAAGAAAGCTTCGTGTGAGGTACATTTATGTAATTATCTATAGTTCTAGTCATTTTCGGATTGAATATTTATTGAACTTTGAGAGAGTTTATCTTGATCATATGAGCTCTTTTTTAATTTAATTTTTAGGATATATTGTGAGGTTTTTCGCAAGGAATGTCATGTTTTAATTTTTCTGGATTGAAAGAATTTCATTTTTGAGTAATCATTAATCCAACTTGCTGCCATTTTCAACTTTTTAGCTAATTTTTGGGAATTTTGTTGCATGATCGTCCTATGTTATTTTCCATCTTGAATTGTGTTTTAATTTTATCCTTAAGATTGGGGTGCTATTTAGAGCCTATTTTTGAGGTCAATTCCAGAATTTTAAACATGGGTCCCACATATCCCATTTTAGACCTTAAAATTGCCCTATCTTCAGATTTGATAATTTTACAGTCATAACGACCGTGTTAATGTTATGATTCTATTTTTGATAGGGTGCAAGCATTTGGAGATCGCTCAGAAGGGAAAAGCTCCAGTTTTATAAGATAGAGCTCGCGTAGTCGGCCTACAAGTAGACTACAATTTTCCCCACGTGAGACTGAGCATAATTAGGCAATTGTATATTGATTTTTATGAGTTTGGAGGGGTTGGTGTTGATCATGATAAATTCCTAAAATCCATGTCCTAGGCCTTATTTCCGGAATTGTTGGATTATTGAAGCATGAATCCTATGGTAGTTAGTTGTTCCTGTCCTGTGATTAATGTTGTGCCTATGGTTATATGTATGGAAGCCTATTTAGACTTAGTATAAGCTTAAGAATAGTATTTCCTTAGACTTTCTCAATTTTAGTATCGTTGGCCTTTAGAACTTCTCCGATGTCATTTTGAACAGTTAGCTCCCTATAAACTAGTATAGTAAATTGGAGCATGACACTAGGGTGGATCTCATTTTTCTTGATATGCTGGATTTTGATATGATTCTAGGAATGTACTGGTTATCCCTTTCACTGTACGGTCTTGAATTGCTATGCCAAGACTATTACCTTGGCCATTCTTAGTATTCCATCGATGGTGTGGCAGGTCTCTTATAGCCGCACGCTAATTGGAGTGATGTATTTTGTTCGAACCCAGAGGTTAGTGGCTAGCGGGTGTTTGGCATACTTGGCTTGTGTAGCGGGTACCCGACCCTATAGTTGATTCAGTACCTATAGTCCGAGTGTTTGTAGATGTGTTTTTTGCCAATCTGCTTGGCCTCCCTCCTGAATGCAATATTGACTTCACTATTGATGTAGAGCTGGGTACTTATCCTATCTCCATTCCATCGTATTGTATAGCCCCTTCAAAGCTTAAGGAGCTTAGTGTTTAGCTTTAGGATCTCTTGGATAAGGGATTCATTCGGCCTAGTATATCATCATAGGGTGCCTCAATCCTGTTATTTAAGAAAAAGGATAGTACTATGTAGATGTGCATTGATTAAAGGCAATTGAACAAGGTGACGTGAAGAACTGTTACCCTATGCCTAGGATTGATGACCTATTCGACTAGTTTCTAGGTGCCTAGTTTTTTCTAAGATTGATTTGAGATTTGGCTACCACCAGTTGAGGATTAGGAAGCGGATGTCCCTAAGATTGCATTTAGGACTCGTAATGGCTACTATAAGTTCCTAGTGATGTTTTTTTGGTTGACTAATGCCTCTACCACCTTCATAGACTTGATGACCCAGGTGTTTAGGTCGTACTTGTACTCATTTGTCATAATCTTCATCGACAACATTCTGGTATACTCATGGAAATGGGAGGAGCATAAATAACATTTGAGAGTAGTGTTCCAAACTTTAAGAGATTAGCAGCTTTATGCCAAGTTCTCAAAGTGCAAGTTTTGACTTGATTTTGTAGCATTCTTGGGGCACATGATGTCAAAGGATGGCATTATGGTGGATCCAGTAAAGATTGAGGCTATTCATGATTGGGCCTTACCCACCTCTATCACTGAGATTCGTAGCTTCTTCATTTTGGGAAGGCACTACATGCACTTTGTTAAGGGGTTTTCTACTATAGAGGCAACTCTGACTCAGTTGACTCACTAGGATGTCCATTTTTGTGGTAGGAGGAGTGTGAGAGGAGTTTTCTAAGGCTCAAAGAGTTCCTTACCACTGCTTCAATATTGACTCTTCCAATTGAGTGTGAGGGATTCACCATTTATTGTGACGCATTCGGCGTTGGTTTGGATTGTATGCTAATACAGTAGAATTGGGTTATTGCTAAGGCATCTTAAGTTGCATGAGCGCAACTAACCTAATCATGACTTAGAGATGGTGGCGGTAGTTTTTGGGCTAAAGATTTTGAGGCACTACCTATATGGAGTTCAATGCGAGATTTACACTAATCACCAGAGCCTTCAGTACATTATGAGCCAGAAGGATCTTAATTCGGGCAAGGAGAATGTAATAGCAGATGCCTTGAGTCAGAAGGCGGTGAGTATGGGTAGTCTAGCCTTCCATTCTACTATTGAGCAACCATTAGCTTTGGACATCCAGTCCTTAGCCAATTAGATGATTCAACTAGACATCTCTGATTCCCAATGTGTGTTAGCTTATGTGAGACCTCATTCATCTTTGTTGAAATGGATTTGCAATTGTCAATTTGAAGATGAGAAGTTAGTTGAACTTCGAGATCGAATTTTAGAAGGTGACACCGGCCTGGCTACCTTTGATTCACATAGGGTTTTGAGGTTTGGTGGTCGAGTTTATGTTCTGAGAGTTGGAGGTTTGATTAAGTTGATCTTTAACGAGGCTCATGATTTATGATACTCTATCCATCCGGGCACTACTCAGATGTATCGTGACTTGAGAAAGCATTATCGTTGGAATGGCGTGAGGAGAGATATTACGGATTATTTGTTGTATTGTTTGATTTGTCAAAAAGTTAAGGCTGAGCATTTGAGGCCTGGTGGTGAGCTTCATAGATTACTCATTCCAAAATGGAAATGGGAGCGGATCACCTAGATTTTATTATGGGGTTGCCTTGTACTTCCCGTAGTCTTGATAGTATTTGGGTCATCGTGGATCAATTGAACAAGTCAGCATACTTCCTTTCCATTCACACTTCCTATAGTACTGAGAGGTTGGTTTGTATTTACATTCGGGAGGTTGTTCGCCTTCATGGCATGCTTGTTTCTATCATTTCAAACAGGGGGCCACAGTCCACATTTAGCTTTTGTAGGACGTTTCCAAAGGAAATAGGGGCTCAAGAATATGTTGAGGGCTTATATTATGGATTTTGGAGGTTAGTGGAATTAGTTCTTGCCTTTGGTGGAGTTTTTCTACAACAAAAGCTACCACTCCAGTATTCAAATGGCCCCATTTGAGGCCTTATATGGTAGGAGTTTTTGCTCACCAGTTGGTTTATTTGAATCAATAGATCTCAGGCCGTGAGGTACAAACTTGATGTAGGAGGCCTTAAATCATGTAAGGGTGACTCATGATAAGCTCAGTGTAGCTTAGAGTAGACACTAGAGCTATGTAGATTGTTGGCGTCGACCATTGAGGTTTGTCGTTGGTGACAGAGTATTCCTCCGTCTATCACTTATGAAGGGCGTGATGATATTTGGGAGGCGCAGGGCAAGCTTAGCCCCAAGTATATTGGTCCTTTTAATATATTGAGGACAGTTGGCGAGGTTACTTATGAGTTAGCTTTTCCCCTAGGCTTTTCAGCTATTCACCTAGTTTTTCATGTTTCGATCTTGCGCTGGTATGTTCTAGAAGAGTCCCATGTTCTTTAGTATGACGCCGTTGAATTGGATGATCATTTGAGCTATATTGAGGAGCCAGAAGCTATTTTGGCCAGAGATGTTAGGAAGTTGTGTTTCAGATCCATTCCAATGGTTAAGGTCCGTTAGAGGCATCATCAAGATGAGGAAGCTACCTGAGATACAGAGCATGAGATATGGGCATAGTTCCCCGTCTTATTTAAGCCTTCATGTACTTCTAGACTCTTACTTTTGCGAATGAAAGTTCTTTTAGTAGTGGATGTTATAATGAACCTGCAGGTTATTTTTGAATTAAAGCATTTATTTCATCATTTAGAGCATTCCTGTAGTGACACTAAGTTATTTATGACTTTCTGGCACCAGCTACTGGGTCACCTTGTTGTTCTTTTGGGGTTTAGGGTCGTTTTCTATTTTGGAGCTTTTATAACTTAAAAGGTTGACTTCGGTCATAGCATCAGGAAAATGACCTTAGAATAGAATTCTGATGGTTCCATCATCTTTGGAATGGCTAAATTAGGCTAGTAGCATAGTCGGCATGAGTACCGAGGAAATCGATACGAGTTTAGGATAATTTGGCGCTTTTGCCTTTGGAATTTGGCCTACAGTTGACTTTGGTGAATATTCTTGGAAAACACGCTCAGATGAAGATTCTTACAACATAGTTAGTTCTAGAATATTGAGTTTGGTCTAGAACGATCCTTCATCTTCTTCCCAAGACTTTTCATCTAATCCCGAGACCCGTTGTGGAAATGGGCTCAAAACCGCACTTGATTATGGGACCCACTTTTTGTTAAAATGACTTTGTATTGAAATTTTAAATGCGTTGTTGAGTTCAGAACGTCAAATTTGATGTGGTAGCATATCGCGTTTGTGCACACGTGATTCTGAATGAATTTCGAGCACCCAGTCAAAATATTTGAACTTGAGAAAACTCAGCTTTTTGGCTGATATCTGGTGGTGAGAGATTTGTTCTCTGAATTTGCGGAGGTCTAGGAAATTGGCCTTTGTGTTTGAGGGGCTATGTCCACATTACCGGATGTATATGTGCTTTGCCTCTACGTTCACAGGCCACTGTGGCCACGTTAGCGAAGGTCAAATGTTGGTCCTTTAATAAAAGACCAAGTACAAATTTTCTGCATCACTTCCAAACTTCAAACTTTGATTTATCCTTCAATGCAAGACCATATTAGGTGATTTCAAGGTCTAAATTCAAGAGAATTTCATGGGAAATCCAGTGGTTAGATCGGAAACTTGAGAAGAAGCTTAATGTGAGATAAACTTACGTAATTATCTATTGTTCTAGTCATCTTCGGATTGAATATTTGTTGAACTTTGGGAGAGTATATCTTGATCATATGAGCTCCTTTTTAGTGATATTTGAGGCTAGATTGTGGGGTATTTCGCAAGTAACGTCATGGTATAATTTATTTATATTGGGAGAGTTTATTTTTGTGTAATCATTAATCCAAGTTGCTGCCATTTTAATCTTTTTAGCCAAATTTTAAGAATTTTATGTCCTACGTTATCTTCCACCCTGAATTGTGTTGAAATTTTTATCCTTGATCTTGGGGTGCTGTTTAGAGTCTGTTTTGGGGGTAAATTCCATAATTCTAGACACAGCTCCCATATTTTTTATTGTAGATATCAAAATTGACTCGTCTCCAAATTCGATAATTTTAGTGTCATAACAACCTTATTAGCATTTTGATTCTATTGTTGATAGAGTGGAAGCATTCTAAGATCACTCAGAAGGAAAAAGCTCCGGTTTCGTGAGTTGGAGCATGCACTATCGGCCTACAGGTAGGCTACGGTTTTCCTCTCGCGAGACTGAGCATGTTTAGGCAATTGTATATTGATTTGTATGAGTTTGGAGGGGTTAGGTGTTGATATTTCTAAATTCCTAGAATCCATGTCCTAGACCTTATTTCGAGTAATTGTTGGACTGTTTAAGCATGACTCTTGTGGTTGTTGGTTGTTCTTATCCTGTGATGAATGTAGAGCCTGTGGTTATATTTATGGAAGCATGTTTGGCCTTAGTCTATGCTTAGACTAGTATTGCCTTAGACTTGCATGAATTTGGTGAAGGATAAGATATGTCTCTAGGTCACCCTCAAACAAATATAAATGAAGTACCATAATATATGTCTAAATGTCTCAACATAGCATAAGCTAAAAAGGAAAATAAGTATTGCTCCCGAAACATGGGAACTCATCAAAAGTAGCCTTCAAGCAATCCCAACTAGCCATGTGGAGGAGAATGAGGAGTAGAACCAGTCCATACATGGTGATATCATGTAAGAAAAAGAGTATTCAATAGTAATTTGAATGTACTAAATTTGTAGGCATGCAACACAATAGAAAATATTAGGACATTTATAAAGTAAAGTACATAACTGAGTGTATGTATGAGTAACCAAGTAGATAGAATTTAAATCATACATATGTGGGAAAATGACCATAACTGGCATTAATACCATGTGAGATATAATATGGAATCCAATGTAACCCCCTACATTGGAAGGGGAGACTACTTGCCAGGTAGAACTCCGTCAACATTCATTTCTTTAACTTTAGATGGTCATATGTATATCCACTAGTCTAGCCTACAAGGGCTCCTACGGGAGCTAGTTAATGAAACAAGAGGTTTCTTCTAGGATTCCCTCACCAAACTCCACCCAAACCCCAATCGGTGCTAAGTCAAATCCCACAGAATAGTATATCATAGTAACATAAACATATATATTGTTTGAGACATCAAATCATCATTTGGTTGAATAGATCCTTAAAACCTTTGGTGATTCAAGTATGTGAGATTTTCCTTATCACATAGAAAATCCATAGATTTGGTCAGAAAGCCTCCCACTAACATTCATCTTTCATGTATAAGACTCCCATAATCATAGCTATTAGATTTCATAAACATTTAATTGGAGTGTGATCTTCAAGTCACGCTTTAATAAAATTAGAGTAAAACTAGGTGGGTTCAAGTCAATTCAACTTTCAACATGTATGTAAATAAAATTATGCATAAACACTAAGAAATTCGTCAATTAAAATCATGCTTAAAACAACCCACCAAAATCTTGAAGAACATTTAAGGAGCTAAGTAGAGAAAATACTTGCAAACCATCAATCCAAGCATTTGAAAATATTTTGTATTAAAATAGACCAATAATCATTATCTTAATTATGATTCATGCTATTAAGTAGAAATTAGAATGACCCATAATAAAATCTTACTTGAAATCAAGAGATTTGATTAAAAGGGTTTTGGACTCCATGGATGAAAGAACCCATAGATAAAGACCCAGATACCTTCATAAAATTTGACCTTGAGATTGAAAAAAGGAGACTTGATCTTGAAAAAACCCTAGAATTTGCTTGGTGATGAAGAAGACCTTTGAGAGGAGCCTTGGGAGAGAATGTTTTTTGAATTTGAGAGTTAATGTGAGAATGAAAGGTTTAGGAGAACTTAGGGTAGTCAACAAGTAAGAATATAGTCCCAAAATTGTCCATATTCGTTAATAAAATATAGGGGAAAACCAAAATACCCCTCATTAAAATCTAACTGAAATACAGTTACTCTTTACGTGTCGTAAACGATTTGATGAGTTGTCGAAACAACTCATCCTGCGGAGTGTGAAAATCCCTAAAAAACCTGAGCCTCTAACCTTTTCCTATGACTTGTTTGTATGAGTCGTTATCTTTTCTACGACTCATCCTGCCAAGTCATTTAAAATGTTCTAAAACTTGTCATGTGCAGACTCAGGCACTGACCCTACGACTCTCTTCTACGAGCCTTAACATTTTAGATAGGTCGTAAACCAACTAGTAACTTCTCATACAGACTTAACAAATTTCAAACCTTCAGCATCAACCCTGTGAGTCCCTTCTACGACTCGTAGGTTAAGTGGTAGACTCTGAACTAGTCTATTTTCCCAAGTTTTTTCCTTTCTTTCGATTCTTCAACTTTCGGGGTCTTACAATATCTCCCCCTTGAATGAGATTCAACATGTATAGAAAGAACACGAAAAGGGGACTAGAAACCCAATATGAATACGATTGTTCCTTATATTTTTGCTTTAGCTTACTCTTTGTGTATATTTTATATTTATATTTGTGCAATATTTTTATCTCCTCAATTTAAAAAATGAGTTTAGCCTGAACCTACAGTTGTTGATTCTAAAGGGTGCTTATACCTTCCCTTTAGAATCATTTGAACCCCTTACCTAGAATCTATTGGTTTCATAGACATTTTTATAAATAATTAATTAGTTTCCTAATTATCCTAAAATTATATGGAGACTCCTTAAAATTAAAAATTTTCTTTAAATTCTTTTTTTATAGCAATTTAATTTTTTTTACGAGTTGCCTCAAAGTTGCTCGTTATTTGCAACAATAGGGATGTCAACACCTAGGACTAACTTTCCCTTTTTACCAAATCGGACAACACCCTTCATGAGTGAAACCTTCAAGTATACCCAATCATCCACAGTAAAATCAAGGTTATTTTTCTCCTAGTATCGGCATAGGACTTTTGGCGACATTTAGCCATTTTCAACCTTTCTCCAATGACCCTTACCTTCTCCAAAGCATCAAGTACCAAGTCAGGACCCAACAACGTCACCTAACCCACTCCAAACCAACCTACTAGAGACCTACATCTTCTCCCATACAAAGCCTCAAATGGCGCCATCTCAATACTTGAGTGGTAGCTATTATTGTAAGCGAACTCAATAAGCGGTAGATGGTCATCCCAACTTTCCTTGAATTCCAACACACAAGCCCTTAATATGTCCTCTAGTGTTTGAATTGTCTGCTTGGCTTGTTCATCGGTTTGAGGAAGGAATATGATACTTAGCTTTACTTTAGTACCAAGGCCCCTTTGAAATGAATTCCAAAAATAAAAAGTGAATTGGGTACCATGATTCAAAATAATTGACAACGGCACAACATGCAACCTTACCAACTCTTCAATATAAAACTTAGCATAATTCTCGATACTATAAGAAGTCTTGATCAGTAGAAAGTGATCCGACTTCGTCATCCTATCAACAACCACCCAAATCATGCCATGATGTTTCTGAGTATAAGGCAAACCTACTACAAAATCCTTGTTCACATCCTCCCACTTCTAGTTGGAGATTTTAATGTCTTGTGCTAGGCCACTCGCCCTTGGTGTTCATCCTTGATGTGTTGACAATTTGTTCATTCGGCCACAAACTTGCCATGTTAGTTTTCATGCCACCCCACCAATATATCTCCTTTATATCTTGGTACATTTTGGTTGAACCGAAATGAATAAAATATGAAACATTATGAGCCTCTATCAATATCAAAGCCCTGAGGCCATCCACATTTGAAACACATAACAAACCTTGGTAATGAAATACACCATCCCCCCTTGTGAAAATACTTCTACTTTCTTCTCTCCCACCAATTTATTTAACTCCACTAATGTCCGATCAAGGTCTAGTTTTGACTTAACATTATCAAAGATGATTCGGACCCATTTTTCACAAACATGGCACCATCATCGAAACCACTCAACTTACCCCCAATCTAGCCAATCGGTGAACATCCCTTACCAACTCTATCTTCCCTTCATCAACATGAGCCACACTCCCTATAGACACCCTACTAAGCATATCATAAATAACGTTGGCCTTACCTAGATGATAATGCATGCTCATTTCATAGTCCTTGAGGAGTTTAAGCCACCTCATTTGCCTTAGGTGGAGATCCTCTTAGGTGAACACGTATTGAAGCCTTTTTGATTGATAAATATATCCATATATACTCTATAGAGGTAATGCCACCAAATATTTAGGGCAAAACACAACGGTCGTGTAATGATCCTAAAGGTCATTTTTGGAATTTTTCAGAAAATAACCATTTTATCCCTCTCTTTACTTGCCTCGAGTCATTTCTGATTGATATCGGGTGTTGGTTAAAATCCTATGATAAGTTGACGCTTTAGAAATTTTGAGTTTTTATAAGTTTTAAGTGTTCAAAAGTGAAATTTGGGTCAAAGAGATAGAGGTCTCAAAACAAAATTACGTCGATGCCAGCAGCTCTGGAATGTGGTAATTGGCATAGGAAAATTTGTAGAATTATTTTTGGAGTTGTAACAAAGATTTGAGGTCTTGAGTTGAAAATTTGAGAATTTTAGACCAAGGTTTGACTTTGGTTAATTTTCAGAGTTCTCATGCTCGGAATGGAATTTTGACGACTCCGTGGGATTCGAAGGATGAGCTTTGGTCTAGAATAAGTGTTTATTAAATTTTTAGTGGTTTAGAGAACATTTTGGTATTTTGAATATCTAAGTTGGTTAAGTTGCGTCATTTCGAGGTTCGGGTCAAGGAGACATCGAATTCAAATTCTAATGGTTGCATCATCTTTGTAATGTCAAAATTAGTCTATAAGAATGGTCGACATGAGTATTGAGGCAATGGATACGAGTTTGGGGCCATTTGGCTTTTTCAACTTTAAAAGTTAGCCTGTGGTTGACTTTGTTCAACATTCTTGAAAACATGCTCGAATGAAAATTCTGACAGCACGGTTAGTTCAATAATGTCGAGTTTTTTTTAAACTGACCATTTGTCCTCTTCTCGAGGCTTTTGTTCTAATCTCGAAGCCTCATTATGGACTTTGGCTTAAAATGACACTTGGGTGTGGGATTCACTGTTTATTAAAATTACCTCGTATGGGAATTTTGAATTTACCATTGAGTCCGAAACATCAAATTTGGTAGGGTAGCATATCTTGTTTTCATGCATGGGATTTTGAACAAATTTCAAGCACTCGATCGAAGATTTTGGACTTTTCCAAAATCAGATGTTGGGGCATGGTGCTGGTGCAACATTAAAATCCCCTTTTGGGGTGTTTTTCTCTACTTTAAAACCCCACAACTTGGGTTCTAGAGCTCTAAATTGATTGATTTAAAAGGCAAACTTGTGATATTTTTTGAGGAGAACGCATTAGGGACCTTGGAAACTAAATAAGGGAATTTTGATTCTAGTTGCTGCAATATTTATTTTGGGAGTGAATTTTTGAAGAACTTTGAGAATTTATTGTGTTGTCTAATAAATCTGATTTTGGCAATTCAAGGGTCTAAGTTCAAGGAAATTGCAAGGGGAATCCATTGTGAGCTCTGAAATTTTATTAGGAGCTTTGTGTGAGGTAAAATTTCTAATCTAGCCGCTGCCTTTATTATTTTCGGATTTGGAATTTTAAGGAAATTTTGAAGAATTGTAACTTGATCATTTTAACTCTGTTTTTAGTAATTCTTAAGGATAACTTGTAAGTTTTCTGCAAGGAATATCGTAGTGTGCTTGTTTGGGACGTGGGGGTGTAATTTTTTAAGAAAATTATTGCTTATAGATATTGCCTTATTCGAATGCGGGTCCCATATTTCGCATTTTAGACCCAAAATTAGTACGTCTATGAAAATTGTGAATATAGTGTCAAAACAACTGTCACGACGTTGTGATTCTAATTTTGACAGCGTGACAGCATTCTGAGGCCGTTTTGAAAGGGAAAAGTCATATTTCGTTAGTTGGAGCACGCTAGGTCTGCTTATAGGTAGGCTACGATCTCTCCTTTTTAACTAAACTTTATTAGATATCATGTAGTATGTTTTATATGTGACTTAGGTGAGTATTTTTCGAGATTAGCATTCTCCTCATCAGATTACATTTTCTTATTTTTGGGTGATCTTTAGGCGAGAATAGTCTCGTGAAATCCTTAGATTAGGTTGTGGGCCTTGGTTGTGGTGTTGAATTATCCTTATTATCCTGTTTTGGATTGATATTCATGGCCTTACACTAGGTTTAATCCTTAGGTGCTTTATCAGGTATTTATTGCCTTTTTAGCTAGGTGTAGCTTCCGATAGGGCTTATTATGTATAGGATACCCTCTTAGCTAGTGTTGGAGACCTCTAAGGCTCGTGATAGCCGTAGGTTTGGTTTAGCCATGCGAGTTGGGAGATGAGGTGGCCTATTTTGGGGTAAGGCGTCATACCTAGAGATATTTCTCCCCATATATGATTCCAAGCCATGTCTCATTTGTTTCACTTTTGTTTAGTGGTAGGCTTATGATGTCATCTTATCTATTACCTATTGATTGGGCCCGAGGCCATGCTTGAGGAGCGATTGGATTCGAGGTTAGTCCTTTTCCCCCCTAATAGTGTGGTTTAGCTCGATGTTACTATTTATATTATGTGGTTCTTGTTTGGATATTGGTAATGGCATGCTTGCGTTGATTAAGCATATTCACTCATTTTGTGGTATGATCCTGGTATTTTATTTATTTTTAACTATTGTTTTTGAAAAGAATTTCTCATGCTTTTTCTATTTTAAAATAGTTTTAAAAGGAATCATTCCATCAGGGATATTGGATATTAGTTTTGACTTTTGCAAGGTATTGAGTACATGCTCCTTTTATACTGATAGTTTCAAAGGCATCAATGATGCACACAGTTTTTATTAATATCTGGCGCAGTCTCTCCCTTTCTACATTAGCTTGGCTGCTCGATCTTCGGTACCACTACGGGAAATTTATATATCTTTATAAGACCTGGTTTGGGCCCAAGCAGTGTATATGAACATCCCGCATCCCCTATGGGCCCCTCTAGCTAGTGCACCACTGAACTAGATAGGAGAGTCGCATGGGTCTTACCTGGCAGGCTGGGTGGATCTATACATTTGTTGTTGTTGATCTCTAAGAGCCACCAATGATGTTATTGGATTTTACTACAAAGTTGAATTCATTAGCATTGCCTATCACTAGCGTACTTGTAGGGTGTGGTCCCCCAATTTTATGGTGGCCGGGGGTATGTTATTCATTGTTTGTACGTTTAGAGGGTATGGACGTCCGGTCGGTTATTGCCTAATTATACTTGCTTTTATTTGTTGTTGTATTTGTAGTTGGTACCTTTAGTTGTATTAATAGTTGGTGTATATGGTATTTAAGTTGTATTCTGATTGGTCCTTCCGTCTAGTCTCTCTTGGAATAGTTCCTAGGTGATTATGTAGTTAGAGTTTCTAGTTAGGACTGTATTTTCATTAGTAGACTCCTATGATGCATTTTTCATGTTAATACGTTGTTGGATTGCATTTCATGTGCGTCCTTTGACTCTTCTCCTCTATTTATGTCTTTGGTCTCCTTGTCTTATTTCTTATTATTATTGTGAATTCTTAATTAGTTACTTGTGCAGTTTTTACCTGATTAAATGTTAAGTACACTCATTTTATCTATGAAGCTCAGTTGGCCTATGCCTCTTGAGTACCATTTATTTGGTACTTATACTACACTTCTGCCCTCAGTAGATCATAGTACGAGTTATCAAAGTTGATTTCTACCAATGTCGAGCAGCTTTTGATTCGGATATTTAGTGAGCCCCTAGCATTTGGAGTTGCCAATTTCCATCTATGCCAGATTAGGACTAGTCTTTACATGCTTTCAAATAATTTTTGTACTAATATTGTATTTGTAAAATCCTCATACTTTTGTTTTTATTTAGATGCTTGATTATTGAGTGATGCCAGGTCTTGAGGTAGATTTTTGTGTTTCTTTCAGTGTCCTATTTCTTCTCATTAGTACTTACTTTCCATTTTTATTTATTAATCTTCCGTTTGATAGCTCGTTGCCTTTGATTTTGGGTTAAAGATTAAGGATTAGGCTTACCTGCTGGTTATTAGCAGGTGCCATCACGACTTGAGAAATTGGGTCATGATAAGTTGGTATCAGAGCTCTAGGTTGGCCATCTTTTGTGGTATGAGGGCAATGTCTAGTTAGTATTGCGGATCGGTGCAGAGACATTCGTATCCTATCTTTGGGAGGCTATGGGGCATGTTTAGGGAATTTTGTTCTTGAGTCCTTTTTGTGTGTTCTTGTTTTGAATAATGTCTAAACTAATCATTTGAAATCCATTACTTCTTAGATGGATAGCAAGATTTTCTCGGTGGACACAGTCAGAGCGCCAGCAGGTTCTATTAGAGTTCTGGTAGGTGGTTGTCTGGCTAGGGATGGGTTAGCGGTTCCTCAACAAGATTCATCCTCGGTATCGGACTATGTAATGAAATTTCTTGAGTAGGCTGGGAACACCCCCACATCAACCCCTACGGATCTGGATATAAGCTGGGAGTTCATCAGGGGATTATCCTTATCGATCTATTTGGCATCGAAGCATTTGATAGCAGCTAGGTTTACCTTTCCCGAGATTGTTAGCCACGTGAGGGCAGTAGAGCAGGCATGCTTTAAGGCATATGGAGGTAGTGGTAATAGGCCTATCCATCAGCACAGTGGTGATAGGATCCCACTTTAAGGCGAGTATCAATTTGGCGAGGGCCATCTTCCTTCTCAACCCATCAGTCCCATAATGATAATACATCTTGTCCCAGGAGCTTTTGAGGCAGGATTTGGTATTTACAGCAGACAGGGTAAGGCTTCTCAAGGTGAGCATATTGGGCCTTCAGGTGTCATAGCTTATCCTATCCCATTTGGGTCCTTTCAGCGGGATATCATTGGTGACGATTGCTATTAGATTGGTAAGGAAGGCCATTTTGTTAGGGAGCATTATAGGGCCCCGATATAGTTAGCTAGGGAAAGGGGTAACTATAGCAGCTAGCCATGTCAGGGTGGTTTTAGTGTCGGTCTGAGTCAGGGCTGAAGTGGTTCGCAGATGGATTCTCCCGATCGATGTGGCCGACCTCCAGCTTTCAACCAACAATCAAAAGGGTGCTATAGGTACGGGGAGCTAGACCACTCGTCTTGAGAGTACCCCTGGCAAGATTCGATATTTTAGACTCCTCATACTCACCAGACTAGAGTTATTGGGCTTTGTCGTACCTGTGGAGAGCTTAGCCATCAATCTAGAGATTGTCACTGACATGGGTCCCATGCACAGTTTGCTGAACTAGGTCAGTATTGGGGTTTTATATCGCCTTTAGTTAGAGGTAGAGCTTAGAGGTTGTTGGTGATTCTTTAGTTATTCAGGCCGAGGTTTGTCATAATCCATTCCATACTTCTATGAGTCATCCTGAGGCTGAGGATCCAACTATCAATGATATTTGCTTGATTGTCTTGTTTTTCTATATATTCGGTGTGGTTTTGGGGTTTTCATAACCACACATATCTACTTGGCTTGTTAGTTACCTTCTGACTATTGTGTCTTTCTTATATGGACTTATGTGTATTTGCTTTAACTCCGTCGCTGATTTCTTTTAGTAGTGGATCTACTAGGTTGATTTTCTATTTTAAGTAGTAGCGGTTGAGAAACTCCCCATGCCTTGCCTATGATGTATTGTTTCAAGTTGTGTCCAGTCTAGTTAGCCTTCCCTTTTGTCTCCCTTACCATTGATTTTTTTGTGGTGCAGATCCTTGTTAGATAGGTGGCTAGAACAACTTTTTTAGTTTTGCGAGTTGTGGTGCTGGTGGTTTTGGTTGGATTAAAAGGTTGCCTTAGTTATAGGTTTCCCCATTGGGTTAGTGGTTTAATGGTTCCTCGTATTCCTAAGCATAGCGTGAGTTGCCTTGACTAGTATTTCTCTACGGCCATTCTAGTTTCTTGGCTTAGATGGCTACCTTCGTTGTTGGGTGTTGGTTTGTTCAGTTCTAGGTTATGGGTTGAGGTTTTCCCTGTTATCCTACCAGGTTGGATTATTTGTAGTAATCCTAGTTAGTCGTCTCTTCCCATTTGCCTAAGTCTTGTTCTCATTTGCACGTTTTGGTCCGTTCGTTCGATCTTTTAAGAGATGTCTCTTTTAAAAGTTTTGGTGCCGATTATGGGATGTTGACAATTTGGGGTGTGTGATCTCCTATTGTGTCTTATTATTGCTTTTCTTAGTTGTCATGATCCGACCTAGGGCCTAGTCTTAACACGGTGATGGAAACCCCGAAGGGCTCCAACCAAGCCTTTTGTACATATAAAAAGCATACATAAGGTAAAATATAAAAGAAGAAACATCATAAGAGACTCTAAAGCATGAATAGAAATCTGAAAATATCTTATGACAACATAGACTCGAACATATGTCCAACTAGATACCTCTAAACATGAATATGGGCGGGGGCAAAGATATGTCCCTAGCTTACCCTCAATATACAACATAAACAAAAGTATTTTGAAAAGAACATAGTAAGCAACTTGAAACTGGTCCCCAATCAATGAGGCCTCACCATAGGAGGAGGCTTTGTCATCCGGCTCCTCATAAATGATGTTAGGATCGGCCGGCTCATCCTTTGAATCCGAAAAGAAAAGAGAGAAAGAACGGAATCACTTTGTTTCAGTGACATATCAGTCGGATAGAGAATGCCTACTAGTTATGTGGACGATTAGAATCTTCAACCTCAACCCCTACATTATGAGACACTATAGGAAACAAATATGCATTAGTACATTGGAATGTACTAAGTATGAGGGTGTGACATGCAACATAAATCATGGAATCTAAAGGTCAAGTAAAATGCATGATAATATGGAATAAGTAAAGTCTTGAGTCAATCATATTGACCAAAGCATTTAAAAGCATAAATTTAAAATCATAACATACTTAAGAGATCACCCATATGTGGAATAGGAACTATAACCGACAATAAGACTATACGAGCTATAACATGGAATCCGATGATACCCACATCGATAAGGAGGAGGCTACTTTGCCAAGGTAGACTCCTACATGCCTAAGTGGATCCACTAAGCGATCGTGTGAACCGGGTACTCACCCCTAGTTCTTAGACTGAGGTGCTTACCTCCAAGCCTTGATATTTCGGGTACTCACCTCGTAGAGATTTGGGTATTCGCCTTTAATCCCTTTGTACCTATAGTGGCACGTAGTTCAAAAGATATGAGGTTGCTACTAGCGCTTTTGGTAGGGCCCCCACCTCAATTCTCCTCGGTGCTAAGTCAAATCCCACAGAATATATATATATATATATATATATATATATATATATCATAGAAATCATAATTGACATATATCATAGTCATGATCATAGATTTGAAAATCATGGAATACCTCATTTTCATAACATAAGTGCAATGCGGGTATTGTCCTTCCACATTACCAATCATACATACATAATTCATACCATTTGGCCGTATGGCACCACATTGGGCCCTAAGTCACCCTTTCCATAATTTGAATGAAAATCATCATTCGAAACATACTTATAGTTCACGATCATAATTGAAATACATAATTATAATTCATACTTGGAAGTTCACGATCATAGCTTATATTTGAAATTTGGGCAAGACATGAATGTATGATCAATTAACTTGAAAATCATGAAATTGACTTGAAAACATGCATGATCATAAACTTTATATTAGCCCATACATAATTCATATAGATAATATCCTTTGGAAGTATAATTCAAAATACTTATAATTTACATCATGAACCCTAGAGATCAAAATAGGAGAATTCATGAGAAAACTTCTTCCATTCAATGCAATAACCATCAAATTATATCAAAATAGACTCATGATCATACTTTAAATCATAATTCATACAATAGGAATAAAGATCATAAAACCCATAAAATACCATATTTTAATTTAATAGAAAACCTTGAGAAATTGATTGGGCTTCATGGATGAAAGAGTTCATGAATCAATAGCCACATACCTTAAGTGAGAACACCAAATAATTAGAAGAACTTGAGAGTTTGATGGAGAAATTGAGTAGATTACTTGAATTCTTCAATGGAAACCCTTGAGAGACTTTTTGTAGAGAAAGAAATATTTGATAGATGATTATAGAAGAATGAATAGAATTAGAGGATTAGGTAAATTTATAAAGTTGGATTAGGCCCTAAAAATGTCTAGGTTCGTTGACTAATAATTTTGGAAAGGTCTAAAATGCCCTTTAAAAAAACTCAACTCGGCTAAAAAACTCTCCCAGGTCTGCGAAGCGGACCTGTCATGGACCCTACTATTTTGTGAATTTCTTCAAAAATCTATCTTCCGACATACGAGTCCCAAAAATCCACCGAGACCATTTTCGCACAAGTTTTAACTCCCTGATCAATATTCCAAACTCGGATTTTCCAAATAGATTAAGGATAACGCATTACATAAGCGGCCTATTCTCAAGGCATTCTTAAGGTACTTGTAATCATATTTGAGGGATGTTACATTAGTTCTCTGTGGTAGTGTTGGTAGCTCCCGAAGTGTTATCCGTTAGTTAGGGTTGAGCAGGGGTTTTCTTTGGTGGCCTCAGATATAGCCTAAGTTGAAGGTTGGGGAGTTGGTTAGAAATTGCATTTACAAAATGGGGTCAAAGTAATTCGTGGAGTGTGGGATTTTGAATTTGTTCACGATGAAACACTTGAACTCAGCATATTCAGTAGTTTACGATGTTTGTGAGTGGGAGTAGATGCCCTTGGAAAATTACCAATCGGTTCTCCATGTTTGCATGTCAGGTACCGTCATGGTATCCTTGGACTGGGATGGTTGACTCAGACTTGAGGTAGCAAAGTGGGTTGTGTGCATCTATTGCCGGTGTTTTGGAAGTTCCTATGATAAGAGTAAGTTGGAGGAGATAGACTTAGTGAGGTCTTATCCTTCGCAGGGTAAATTGGTCTTTTAGAGTGGAGTGTTCAATTTCAGAAGGTAAGTTTTAGTTGTGTTTTTGGATTTTGAAGTCGATATTGGAATTTTGGGCCTTGCCCTAATTCAGTTTCCTTATTTGGGTTGTTTTCATCCCTTGAGGTTGAGTTGAGTTATGTGACTTCCCTAAGGTTCTGCGGTGAGGTTTCATAAGAAAGTTTCAAATGGTATTGGTAGTACTCAGAATAGTTAAGGACCGGCAGAACACCCTTAGTGGCTCGAAAAAAGGGATTTGGAAGCATAAGACAAGTATTTGGAATTTTGAGTGAGTTGTATCTACATTGGCCCTGTATTTTTCATATCGGTGGTTTTGGGTTATCTTGATCGACCTTAGTTGAAACCCGGTGTTTTGGTCAAGTTCAAGCTAAGTGAGCGATAGTTGGAGCCCATAAAGGGATTTGGAGGAGTTTTGGGTGTTTGAATGGAATTTGAGGATTTTCCTCTCCACTTGAGTTTTGTGATGGCATTGTCCGATTTGAGAGGGTGTTTGATCTAGCGGAGCATGCGAGCCTGGTACCATCATCCTTTTGTGCCTCCAGGATGTGACTGTATTTTTACTTTCGCAGATCAAAGTTCTTTTAGTAGTGGATGATGTAATAACCTTGAGGGTCATTTTTGGAATTTTTAGAAAATGACCATTTTACCCTTTCCTTTAGTTTCCTCGAGTCTTTTCTGATTGGTATCGGGTGTTAGTTTTTAGAAAATACTACGAAAAGTTGAGTTTTGGAAATTTAGAGTTTTCAAAAGTTTTAAGTGTTCAAAAGATGTATTTGGGGTCAACTAAAGCTACGAGTCTCAGAATGGAATTCTGTCGATTCCAACTACTCCGAAATATGGAAATTGGCCTAGGAGAGTTTACGGAGTTATTTTTGGAGTGGTAACAAAGATTTGAGATCTTGAGTGGGAAATTTGGAGAATTTTAGGCCAAGGTTTGACTTTGGTCAACTTTTAGAGTTTTGATACTCGACATGGAATTTCGATGACTCTGTTGGATGCAGGGGATGATTTTTGGTCTAGAACAAGTGTTGGTTTAGAGGTCCCAAACTCGTTTTGGTATTTTGAAGGCCTAAGTTGGTTTAGTTGTGACTTTTTGATATTTGGGTCAAGGAGACCTGGAATTCAAATTATGATGGTTCCATCAACTTTGGAATGGCCAAATTGGGATGGAAGTATGTCTGGCATGAGTATCGATGCATCAATATGAGTTTGGGGCCATTTGGTTCTTTTGACTTTGAAAGTTAGCGAATGATTGTCTTTGGTCAACATTCTCGGAAAATGTGCTCGAATAAAAATTTTGACAGCACAGTTAGTTTCGAAATGTCGTGTTTAGCCTAGAATGACCCTTCCTCTACTTCCTGAGGCTTCCAATCTAATCTCGAAGCCCTTTGTGGAATTTATCTTAAAATGACACTTGGGTGTGAGACCTACTTTTTATTAAAATGACCTCGTATGGGAATTTTGAATGCGCTATTGAGTCTGGAATATCGAATTTTGTAGGGTAGCATACATCGTTTGCATGCATGGAGTTTTGAATGAATCCTAAGCACCTAATCAGAGATTTTGAACTTTTCCAAAATCAGATGTTGGAGCAAGGTGTTGGTGCACCTTTAAAATCTCATTTTTGGGTGTTTCTCTCAACTTTAAAACCCATAACTTGAGTTCTAGACCTCCAAATTGGGTGATCAAAAGGCAAGCTTGTGAGATTTTTTGAGGAGAACGCATTGGGGAGGTCATAATTGAATTAGGTCATTCGATTGAGGAGAAATCATGATTCTAATTGCTACAATGTTCATTTTCTAAGTGAATTTTAGAAGAATTTTTAAAAAATATATTATTTGTTTATATAAACCTATTTTTGGTGATTCAAGGCTCTAAGTTCAAGGAAAATGCATGGGGAATCAATTGGTGAGCTCAAAAACTTTATTAAGAACTTCGTGAGAAGTAAATTCGCTAATCTAGCCGCTCTCTTAGCATTTTTAGATTTGGAATTTTAAGGAAATTTTGAAGGATTGTAACTTGATAGTTTTAACTCAATTTTTAGTGATTCTGGCTAAATTGTGAGGTTTTCTGCAAGGAATATCGTGTGCTTAGTTTGGGTCATGGGGATGTCATTTTTGAGAAAATTCATTGCATGGTAACTTTATTGCATGGTAAATTCGTGTTGTTTTCAAATCCCATACTATTTATCAGTTTGATCTGTGATCTTGGGGTGCTGTTAGGGACTAGTTTTTTGGGTCAATTCTGGAATTTCGTACACGGATCCCACATTTCCCATTTTTGACCCAAAATTGGTTCGTCTCCGAAAATTTTGAAATTAGTGTGAAAACAACGTTGTGATTCTAATTTTAATAGTGTGAAAGCATTCCGAGACCGTTCAAAACGAGAAATCTTAGATTCTATGAGTTGGAGCACGCGCGGGCAGTCTATAAGTAGGCTACGGTCTCCCCCTTTTGACTGAACTCTATTAGATATCGTGTAGTATCTTTTACATGTGACTTAGGTGAGTATTTTTTGAGATTAGTATTCTCCTTATCCAATATTATTTTTTTGTTTTCAGGTGAGCTTTACGCTAGAATAATATCATGAAATCCTTAGATTAGGTTGTGGGCCCTTGTTGTGGTGCTGACTTAGCATTATTATCCTATTTGGGATTGATATTGATGTCCTTAGACTAGGTTTGATCCTTAGGTGCTTTATCGGGTGTTTATTGCCCTCTTAGGTATGTGTAACTTCTGGTAGGGCTTATTATGGATAGGATACCCTCTTCGCTAGTCCTTAGGACCTCTGGGGTCGTCGTTTCCTTAGGTTTGTGTTAGCCATTCTTATTGGGAGCTGATGTGGCATATTTCTGGGTAAGGCATCATACCTAGAGATATTTCTCCTGCAATATGATTTCAAGCCATGTCTCGATTTTTTTGCTTTTCTTTAGTGGTAGGCTTATGATGTCATCTTATTTATTACCTATTGATTCGGCTCAAAGCCATGCTCAAGGAGTAATTAGATCCTAAGGTAGTCCTTTTTTACCATGACAGTGTGGTTTAGCTTGATGATATTGTTTATATTGTGTGGTTCTTATTTGGATTTTGTTGATGGCATGCTTGCATTGATTGAGCATATTCACTCAGTTTGTGGTATGATCTTGGTATGTCATTGGTTTTTAACTACTATTTTGGAGAAGAATTTCTCAAGCTTTATCTACTTTTAAACTAGTTTTAAATGGATTCGTACGACTGAGGATATTTGATATTATTTTTGACATTTGCGAGGCGCGAGTATGTGCTCCTTTTATACATACAATTTTAGAGGTATCGAGGATGCACACAGTTTTTGTTGATATCCGGTGCGGCATCGCCCTTTCTACGTCGGCTTGGCTGCTCGCTCTCCAGTACCATTATGGGGATTCTATATGTCTATATAAGACCTGGTTGGGAACCAGGCAGTGTATATAGATTTTTTGCATCCCCTATGAGCCCCTCTGGCTAGTGCACTAGTAAACTGAATGAGGGAATTGCATGGATCCCACCTGGTAGGCCTGGAGCTGAGGTGGGTCTATACACTTTTTGTTGTTGATCCCTGAGAGCCACCGATGATGACACAAGATTGTAATACAAACTTATATTGATTAGTATTTCCTATCACCAACATACCTGTATGGTGTGGTCCCCTAATTTTATGGGGGTCGGGGATATATTTTTCATTATTTGTACCTTTTGGGTATTGGCATTCGATCGGTTATTGTCTGATGATACTTGCTCTTATCTCTTGTTATACTTGTAGTTAGTATCTTTGGTTGTCTTAATAGTTGTTCTATGTGGTATTTGGGTTTGATTGTAGTTGGTCCTTCCTTCTAGGCTCAGTAGGAATAGTTCCTAGGTGAGTATGTGGTTAGAGTTGCCAATTAGCACTGTATTTTCATTACTAGACTCCTATGATGCATTCTTCCTGTTAATAGGTTGTTGGATTGAATTTTAGGTAAGTCCTTTGACTCTGCTCCTTTATCTATTCCTCCGGTCTCCTCGTCTTATTTCCTATTATTATTGTGATAATTTCTGATTAGTTACTTATGCAGTTTTTACCTGATTATATGTTAAGTATACTTTCTTTATCTATGGAGCTCAGTCGGCTTATGTGTACTGAGTACCATTTATTTGGTACTTATACTACATTTTTGTCCCCTGCAGATCATAGTATGGGTTATCACGGTTGATTTGGACTGGTGTAGAGCAGCTTTTGATTCGGAGATTTGGTGAGCTCTTGGCATTCGGAGTTGCCGATTTCCATCCATGCCAGATTACAACTAGTCTTTACTTGCTTTAATAGACTGTCTGTACTAATATTGTATTTGTAAAATCCTTGTACTTCTGTTTTGATTTAAATGCTCGATTACTGACTGAGGCCTGGTCTTGGGGTGGTTTCTTGGGTTTGTTTTAGTGTCCTCTTTCTTCTCATTATTACTTACCATTTTTATTTATTAATCTTCCACTTGATAGCCTGTTGCCTTTGGTTTTGGGTTAAGGGTTAAGAGTTAGGCTTACCTGCTAGTGGGTGTTAGCAGGTGCCATCACGGCCTGAGAAATTGGGTCGTGACAAGCCGCTAACTCAAGATCATAGGTAGGGTAGCTACGCTCGTGCACCTTCAATTACCTAGAAGCATAGGCGATAACCTTGCTGTTTTCCATCAAAACACAACCCAAATCGAACCTTGAAGCATCGCAATATATAATGAACCCTTCCAACCTTTTTGGTAGACTCAACATAAGAGCGGAGGTAAGTCGATCTTTTAAGGTTTGAAAGCTCCTTTCACACTCATCTGTCCATAGGAACTTTGCCTTCTTTTGGGTCAATTGCGTCAAAGGACATAAAATGGAAGAGAACCCTTTGACAAACCTTTTATAATACTCAGCTAGACCCAAAAAGCTCCTAATGCCCGAAGAAGACAATGTGCTAGGCCAATTCCTCACCGCTTTTGACTTCTTACGATCAACCTTGATTCCATAACTGAACACTATATGACCAAGGAATTCCACGTCTTTCAACCAAAATTCACACTAAACTTGGCAAACAATTGCCTATACCTCAAGGTTTAAAGCAGAATTCTTAAATGACCTTTATGTTCTTCGTCACCAAAGAGTAAATCAAGATATCATCAATGATTACCACCACAAACATATCAAGGTAGAGTTTGAACACCCTATTGATTAAATCCATAAGTAATGTCATAGCATTCGTCAACCAAACGATATCACTAAAATCTCAAAATTGACCATACCTTGTTTGAAATGCCATCTTGGGAATATTACGCTCCCTTACTCTTAATTGATGATAGCTAGACCGGAGATCAATCTTTGAAAAAGGACTTGCCCCTTGCAACTAATTATATAAATCATCTATCCTAGGGATTGGATATTTGTTGTTAATGGTCACCTTGTTTAATTGATGATAATTTATGCACATCTGAAGCGACCCATCCTTCTTTCCCGTAAACAACATGAAAGCACCCCATGGTGAAATACTTGGCCTTATGAATCCTTTTTTCAACAAGTCCTTTAATTGTTTTTTTAAATCTTTTAATTCTGCTGGGGCCATTCAGCAGAGAAGAATAAATATAAGTTGGGTATCGAGGAGAAGATCGATACCAAAATCAACTTTTCTTTTGGGAGGCACACCGGGGAGGACATCGGGAAAGACATTGGAAAACTCATTAACTACGGGGACCGAGCCAAGAGAAGGACTTTCGAAGTTGACATCCCTAACTCTCACAATATGATATATGCAACCCTTAAAAATCATTTTTTGGGCCTTAAGGCAAGAAATGAACCTATCTTTAACTACCGAATCATGATCCTTCCATTCGAGAATAGGATCACTTAGGAATTGAAACTTGACTCTAGGAGTTCTATAGTCTATAGAAGCATATGATGCATGTAACCAATCCATCCCAAGAATAAAATCAAAATCTACCATGTCAATCTTAATGAGATCACAAAAAATGACTTTATGCAAGATAGACATGGGACAACCCTTATAGACTTTTCTAGCAACAATCGACTCACCAACGGGGGTAGACACCAAATAGGGTTCCAATGTAAGACCCCGTAAGACGAAAAGATGAATAAAGGAAAATTTTCAAAAAGAACTTAAAATACCCAAGACTACGAGTCAATCAATGGCTCATTTAGTTGTTACAGGTCGTAAACAAGGCTCATAGAGGTATATAAGAGTGTTGGAAAATGGGATAAGGCGAGAGTTGGGACAAAGAGCCATTCAATGACTCATAGGGAGAATGAAAACCCATAGAAATGAGTCATGAGGTGAGGCAGGATAACCCACATGTGTCACCCTCGGAACCCACTCTATGACTCAACAGGACAAGTCTTAAAGGATAAGACGACCTATCAAAAAGAGTCATAACAAGAATTCAGATAATCCTGAACTTGCAGGTTTTTTTTACTTGCAAGACGAATTATTTCTATCACTAGAGAGGACAACGAGTCGTAAATACTATTCATAGCAAAAGTACTGAGGCTCAATTTTTAGGACTTTCCTAGGACCTGCAGGAGGAGTCGTAAAGACTACTCATCATCATGTTTATGACCCGTAGAATCAAGTCATCGGGTTGCCTAATAGGAATTTTAATGAGGGGTAGTTTGGTATTTTTCCACCATTCTAATAATGTATGGGATATGTTTAAGGGATAGATTCATTACGAATTGGATCTTATATACTCCTAAACTCTTTATTTCCCCTAATTATTCCCCAAACAAATTTTATATTTCTCTTCCAAGGTTCCTTAAGAGTTCATCAATCTTTCATTAGGGTTTCTTCAAGATCAAGTCTCCTCTCTCAAATTTAAGTCCAAATTCAATTAAGGTATGTGTTGATTGATTTATGAGTTGTTTCCACTCATGGAGTCTAAGGTTTAATTCAAAAATCTCGTGAAATCTCATTACTTTTGAACTTTGATTTTGATGAATTATGCTGGGCTGATTCAATTTTTTATTTAATTATTATTTATGATCATTATGAGTATGTTTTTATGTAAATTACACGATTTCAAGATGGATTATTAAAGTCCATGCATGAAGCTATTTTCTATGATAAATTTTGTGAATTTTGATCATGAAGTCTTATGTTTCAAGGTATTCTTATAGTTTTCAAATAAAATTTATTATGTATATGAGTTTTTACTCTAAATTCAAGTATGAATTATGATTATGAATTATGAGCATGTTTCAAGTTATGATTTTCATGCAAATTATGGAAAAGGTGACTTAGGGTAGTATGTGGTGAACTAATGCCTAATGATATGAACTATGTACGAATGATTTGTAATGTGGAAGGATAATACCCGCATTTCACTTAAGTTATGAAATTAGATACTCTATGAATTTCAAACCTATGATCATGTCTATGATATGCTAACTATGATTTCTATGCTATGTATGTTTTCCATGGGATTTTACTTAGCATTGAGTGGACTTTAGGTGGGACCCTACCAAAAGCCTTTATAGCATCCTCATGTACCATAAACTACGTGCCACCATAGGTTGCCTTATGTCTTAGCTAGTGGATCCACATATAGCGTATGTACATGAGGCGTCTAGCAGGGTAGTCTATCTTGACAAGTAGATTCTCTTTTTCTTTGTTGTATGGAGAGACAATGGGATTTCATATTATAGCTCCATGGTATTATTGTTGATTATGTTTCCTATCCCACATAATATATGAGTATTATGCTATTTTATGATCTTTAACAATGTCTTTTAAATACTTTGATCATCATGGTATTCCTCACAATATTACTTAATCTTTTTATCATGTATAATCTTGATCATTGCATTTTATGATTTATATTGTATGTCATGCCCACATACTTAGTAAATTCAAATGTACTAACACATATTTTTGGCTACATTATCTCATAATATAGAGGTTGAGATGGAGGATCATATGCATCCACGTGGCTAGTTGAGTTCTTATGATGAAATCTTGGTGAGTCCTCATCTATCGTGGGTAGTGGATGAGTTGTTTCTTTTAAATACATTTATTTCTTTACCTTGAGGGTGAGCTAGAGACATGTCTTATACCCCGCCCATGTTCATGATTAGAGGCATTAGTTGGACAAAATGTTGAGTCTATGTTTTTAAGCTACGTTCTTCGGTATGATTCATATTATAGGCTCTTTCTTATGATGTTTTTGTATTTACTTTACCTTATTTATTTTTTTGATATGAAAAAGAGAGCCTCTTTGGGGTTTCGATCAACGTGTATGACTAGGCCCTAGGTCGGATTGTGAAAAACTTGGTATCAGAGCATAAGGTTTAAGATGTCCTAGGAGGTCCAACATGTCCGCGTCAACTAGAGTCGTATTTATGGTTGTAAAGCGCGACACATATATGAATAGGAGGATATAAGATATTTTAGTAATTCTTACTTTTTTCATGATCGATGTTGTCGAGGTAGAGTGTGTTTTGAGACTTTATTTCCCTAACGATTGTTCTTTATAATTTTCAAAAAATTGGCTCCAAGAAGACCACCGTTGCCAATGGGAAACACCGTTAATGAGGCCAAGTTCCCCCGGCTCCACAAGACAATGGTCCCCTACCCGACCAAGTGACTAATGGGGAGTTCGGGACCCCATTACTATGCTAGCCTAAGTTGTGGCTAACCAAGGGGTTGTGGTCCTTCTAATATTCCTACTTCGACCTTGAGAGTGAGGGACTTTGCATGAATAAACCCTTCAGAGTTTTATGGCGCAAAGGTTGATGAGGATCCTCAAGCATTCATAGATGAGGTTTATAAGATAGTGAGCATTGTGGGGGTGTCTTTTAAAGAGAGGGCGGAGTTCGCGACTTATCAACTTAAGGGTGTTGCATAAGTGTGGTATACCCAATGGAAGATAAAAAGGTTAGATGAAGGTCCCATTGAATGGGATGCCTTCAAACTTGCTTTCATTTATTGCTTCTTCCCTATTGAACTAAGGGAATATAAGGTGTTGGATTTCATCAATCTTCGACAAGGCAATATGAGAATAAGGGACTATACCCTCATGTTTACTAAGCTTTCTAAGTGTTCTCCTTCATTGGTTGTCTATCCACGTGCCTTAATGATTAAATTCATATTAGGGGTATCTGATTTGGTTTGTAAGGAATGTCGTACCAATATGGTTGTGAAAGAAATGGACATATCTTAGCTCATCACTTTTGCGCAACAAATTGAAGGAGAAAATTTCAATAAGATGAGGATGAGGGATTCTAAGAGGGCCTAGTATGAAGATGGGTTCTCCAATGCTAGGACCAGAGGTGGTAGTAGTGTCCACTCTAAACAATGCCAAGGTTTGGGGAAGAAGTTTGCTAAGGATTTGGTGTCATACCCTAAGGCTTAAGGAGGAGGAGGTTTAAATGCTAGTAGCCCTTCTTTTCCTATATGTGCAAAGTGTGGGAAGAATCATGGAGGTAGATGCTTGATGGGAATGGGTGCTTGTTATAGATGTGGAAAGATGGTCCATAAGCAATCCGAGTTCCCTCATGTTGCCAACAAAGGTGGAGAAGGTCATCCTCAAGGAGGCCAAGTATAACAAGGCGCCCAAGCTCAACCTAAGGGTGGCCAACGCAATAACCAATTCTATGCTCTTCATACTAGGTAAGTTATGGATGAGACTCTCAATATTATTACAGGTATGTTACGAGTGTATAACTTTGATGCTTATGCATTGCTTGATCTAGGTTCCAACATGTCTTTTGTTACTCCTTACCTTGCTATAAGGTTTGATGTGTGCCCCGAAGTGTTGTTAGAACCTTTTTTGGTTTATACTCCCGTTGGTGATTTGGTAGTAGCCAAGAAATCTTATATAAATTGTCCCGTTTAGGTCCTACACAATGTTACTCCATGTGATCTTGTTAAACTTGACATGACCGATTTTGACATCATTTTTGGTATGGATTGGTTACATGCTTCTTATGCATCCATATGTTGTAGGACTCATGTGGTTAAGTTTCACTTTCCTAATGACCCTATTCTTGAATGGAAGGGCAATGATTCAGTGGTTAAGGATCGATTCATCTCATATCTTAAGGCTCAGAAAATAATTTCCAAAGGGTGTATTTATCATACCGTGTGAGTAAGGGATGTTTATTCTAAAACTCTTACTCTTGAGTCGGTCACTATAGTTAATGAGTTTTCTTATGTATTTCTCAATCATTTTCCCGGTATTCCTCGTGAAAGGGAAATTGACTTTGGCATAGATTTTTTTCCTCATACCCAACCTATTTCTATTCCTCCTTACTGTATGGCTTCGGCGAAACTTAAGGAGTTGAAAGAGCAATTAAAAGATTTATTAGATAAGGGTTTTATAAGGAATATTATTTCACCATGGGGTGCTCCCGTATTGTTTGTTAGGAAGAAGGATAGGTCACTCCAAATGTGTATAAATTACCAGTAATTGAACAAGGTCACTATAAATAATAAATATCCAATTCTGAGGATAGATGACTTGTTTGATCAAATGCAAGAGGCAAGTTACTTCTCAAAGATAGATCTTCATTACGGTTATCACCAACTAATGGTGAGGGAGTGTTATATTCCCAAAATGGCATTTTGGACAAGATATGGTCATTTTGAATTTGAGTAATGTCATTTGGTTTGACTAATGCTCCTTCTATCTTCATGGTTTGATGAATCGTATTTTCAAGCCATACTTGGACATGTTTGTTGTGATGCTCATTGATGACATCTTGATCTATTCTTGAAATGAGGAAGATTATATAGCTCATTGAGGATTGTGTTGCAAACATTGAGAGAAAAGAAATTATTTGCCAAGTTTAGTAAGTGTGACTTTTGGCTAAGGAAAGCTATATTTATTGGCCATGTGTGTCCAGTGATGGGATTAAAGTAGATCTAAAGAAAACAGGAATGGTTAACAATTGGCCTAGACCACTATCGCCTTCCGATATTAGAATTTTCTTGGGCTTTGCTGGCTATTATAAAAGGTTTGTTGATGGGTTCTCGTCTATTGCTTATCCTTTACTAAGTAGACCCAAAAGAATGTAAAATTTCAATGTTCGGATGAATGTGAAAAGACTTTCCAACTATTGAAGGATCGTCTTACGTAGGATCCTATTTTGAGATTGCCCAAAGGTTTGGATGGGTTTGTTATTTATTGTTATACCTCACATGTTGGTTTGAGTTGTGTATTAATGCAACATGGTAAGGTGATAGCCTATGCTTCTACACAACTTAAGGTACATGAAAGGAACTATCCAACCCATGATCTTGAACTTGCGGCAGTTGTGTTTGCTTTGAAAATATGGTGTCACTATCTTTCTAGGGTACATGTTGATGTGCTCACTGACCATAAGAGTTTGCAATATGAGTTTAGCCAAAGGGACTTGAACCTTAGGCAAAAAAGGTGTCTTAAACTTCTAAAAGACTATGACATATGTGTATTATTCCATCCCGGTAAAGCAAATATTGTAGCCAATGCTCTTAGTCGGTTCTCCATGGTTAGTATTGCATGTGTTGACGAGGGAAATAAGGAGTTGGTTAAAGATGTTCATATATTGGCACGTTTAGGTGTGAATTTCGTTGACTCCAATGATGGAGGTGTTCTTATACATAATGTCAAAGAATCATCTCTTATGGAAGATGTTAAGTACAAACAAGACAATGACTTGGTGTTGGTTGAATTAAAGAGGTTGATTGCTGAAAAGGCCATTGAGTCTTTCTTCCAAGGGGGAGATGGGATACTACGTTACCAAGGTCGACTATGTGTTCCTAATTTTGGTGGGTTAAGAGAGATAATATTGAATGAGGCCCATAGTTCTCAGTATTCAATTCATCCTAGATCCACAAGGATTTATTGTGATTTGAGGGAAGTGTATTTGTGGAATGGCATGAAGAAGGACTTAGCAGAATTTGTGTCTAATTTTCCTAATTGTCAAAAACTTAAAGTTGAGCATCAAAACTGGGAGGTTTAGCTCAAGACATAGAGATTCCTACTTGGAAGTGGAAAGAAGTGAATATGGAATTTGTAATGGGTTTGCCTTGTACTAGGAGATAATATAATTCTATTTGGGTTGTTGTGGATCGAATGAATAAGTCGGCATATTTTCTATTGATTAATACTTCTTATGGTGCCAAAGACTATGCTAAGTTATACATTCGTGAACTTATGAAACTTTATAGTGTTTCTTTATCGATTATATCGGATTGCAATACCAAATTCACTTCACATTTTTGGAAGTCATTCCAAAAAGGTCTCGATACTAGAGTTAAGCTAAGTACCACTTTCCATCCTCAAACTGATAGACTAGCCAAAAGAACAATTCAAACTTTGGAGGATATGTTAAGGACATGCGTCATTGATCTTAAAGGAAGTTGGGATAAGCATTTGCCATTGCTTGAGTTTGCCTACAATAATCGTTATCACTCTAGCATCCAAATGGCTCCTTTTTAAGCCTTGTATTAGAGAAGATGTAGATCTCTGGTGGGATGGTTTGAAGTGGGTGAAATGACATTGATTGGTCCAGATTTGGTAGTTGATGCAATGGAGAATGCAAGGCTCATGAGAGAAAGATTGAAGATGGCTCAATGTCTTCAAAAGTCTTATTCAGATACTAGGAGAAGAGAGCTTGAGTTTGATGTGGATGATTGGGTGTATTTCAAGGTTTTTCCTATGAAAGGTATAATGCAATTTAGTAAGAAAGGGAAGTTGTCCTAAATATGTAGGACCCTAGAAATAGTGAAGAGTGTTGGCAAAGTGGCATATGAGCTAGACTTGCCATTTGAGTTGGCTATGGTTCATCCGGTATTTCATGTATCAATGTAGAGAAAATTTGTGGGAGATTTGAATTCCATTGTGCCATTGGAAATTGTGAATTTTTAAGAGAATTTAACTTATGAGGAAGTGCTAGTGGAAATCT
This sequence comes from Solanum dulcamara, assembly GCF_947179165.1. NCBI lineage: Eukaryota > Viridiplantae > Streptophyta > Magnoliopsida > Solanales > Solanaceae > Solanum > Solanum dulcamara. Next base: position 42,511,643 of record NC_077237.1, on the reverse strand, counting down.
TAGACCGACAAGTGAAGAGGTTAAGGAATAAAGATGTTGCGTCCGTCAAAGTGTTGTAGATAAATCAATAAGTAGAGAGTACTACGTGAGAATCATAAGCGGACATGATGAAGTGTTATCCATACCTCTTTCCTTCCACTCAAGCCTAAAGGTACTAAGTTATTCATGGTCAAGTCAATTAGACTCCTACACTTCAATTCCATATGTCATTTATATACATGCATGATTCATGAAAGTGATTTTCAAAAGCCATGTTTTATGTTAAGTATGAAGTTTACATGTTCTATGCATTTTAAAGATGTCCATATATTCATGTTCGGTTGCTAGTCCACTTCCCATGTCTTACCTATGCTAGTTGAATCTCATTCGAAGATGAATATTCCTAAGCGTGAGATATTGTAAGACCCCGTAAGATGAAAAGATGAACAAAGGAAAAGTTTTCAAAAGAACTTGAAATACCCAAGACTCCAAGCCAGTTTATGGGTCATTTTAGTTGTTATGGGTCGTAAGTATAGCTCGTAGAGTTCAAAAAGAGGGTTGGAAAATAGGATAAGGCAAGAGTTGGGACAACGATCCTTTTGATGATTCATAGGGAGAATGAGGACTCGTATAAATGAGTCGGCGAGGTGAGGCAGGATGACCCACAGGCGTCACCCTCAGAATCCACTCTACGACTCAACAGGACGAGTTGTAGAGGATAAGACAACGAGTCAAAATGAGTTGTAACAAAACTTTAGAGACTTCTCAACCTGCAAGTTTTTGAGAACTACAAGACGAACAATTTTGATGATCCGTAGAGAGAACGACGACTCCTAAACACGACTCATAGCAAAAGCACTGAGGCTCAATTTTATTGCCTTTTCCATCACTTGTAGGATGAGTCGTAACTCATCATCATATCTATGACATTCTAAAAATATATGTGGATGTTTATAAGGGCTAGGTTGATTATGAATTAGATCCTATATACTCCGAAACTCTTTATTTTCCCTCATTATTCCCCAAACAAATTTTAGACTTATCTGCCAAGGTTCCTCAATAGTTCATCAAGATTTCATTAGGATTTATTTGAGATCAAGTATCCTATCTCAAATTCAAGTTTAAATTCAATCAAGGTATGTGTGGATTGATTCATGAGCCCTTCTACTCATGGAGTCCAAGTTTTATGTAATACCCCGAAAATTTCTATGACAAGATCCGAATCATTCTTCATATCCCTTTAGGGTTGAACTCGATGAATTCTAATTCTATATATGAGTTAGAATCAATTTATAAGTATTTGAAGGGTATTAGATGCGGTTTAGGGTCATAAAGGATGTCTAACACTAAACCAAGTCTAAAAAATTTCTATCGATTAAGTTTTCAGATGAGTTCGTATAAGGGTTAAATTCAAGCGACCATACATATCATCATATTAAGAGTTAGATGGCTTATGAAATATAAAATTAAATGTGTTTGAGTATTTTTTCCAACTCCACCAAGTTTTCTTCATTTGGAGTTCAGAGTAAAAAGTTATGGTCATTTTAGTGAAGCTGCTCAGACAAGAGAAGACCACGACGCATGGTGGCCTTTCGTGAAACTCAATACTTTCCGTAGTGTCCGTCTGGGAAAGCCACATTTTCAACAAATTTAAGCCCTAGGATTACTGGTGAGCACTACGACTCGTGGAGGTCTTCCATGAACCTCAGTACAGTCCGTAGTGGTCGTCCGTGAAGAAAGTTCAGAGACTTCTTTGCAACACGTTCCAAAATATTTTTCCAAGTCTTTTACCATGGGACCAAATCACATTCCTTGATGGGAATTAGAGATCGTGAAGGTCTCCTGTTAAGACCATTCCATCCAGATCTTTAAAGGAATATTTTACTCTTTTTGTGCGGTTTAACCTAAAGTGGTGTCATTTTGAGGGAAAAATTCATCTATATAAAGACCCTAGACCCTTTAAAGCCCTCATTTTCTTTCACTCCAACGTCCCAAATAGAAATTCTCCCTTCTCAAACTCTTCAAAGAATTTCAAGCCAAGCTAGGGTTCATCTCAAGGCATCTTCAAGTCTCCTCTCCTTCTCAAGCTTTTATTAGGGATTTTGTTTCCCCCAAGGTATGTGGGTTTTCATCCATGGTTCATTCCACCCATGGAGCCCAAATGTTTTCTCAAACTAGATTTTTAATTTTAAATGATGAAATCTTATGGACTTTCACATGATGACTTTAAATGCATATATTATAATATATTTGAAGATTCTTTACATATATTGATGTCTAATGAATCTGGATTTAATGAAATTATGATGTTATTAAAGTTCCTATAAGAAGGCTTGAAAAGAGTTTTAAGACATATATGGTGGGTTGCTTTAAAAATATGTATTTTATGCATTTCCATTACTCTCATGCATGCAAGAATTCTTTAAAGGCATTGAAAAGTTTCTATCAAATGAACCCACATAGTTTCTTATGATAAAGCAAAGTTGAAATGAAGCTTGACTCTAAATGAAAGTTTATGAAGAAAATGCCTACGTTTTGATTAAAGGGAGTCATATGAAATGAAATGCTATGAATGATGATGAAAGGGCTTCTTAGCCAAAGAATAGATTCTTATATGATAAGGACAATTCTCCACATATTTGAATCAAATGAGAGGTTTCAATGAGCTATTCTATCGAATGTGATGTTTGAATTCTCAAGCTATATGTTATGACTATTTAGAAGTAAAAAACTATTTTGTGGGGTTGACTTTATGTTTTATGATTTGTCTATTCCTTTGAGAGCTTACCTAGCACCGAGTTTGACTAGGAGCAAATACCCATGTCCTAGAACTACGTTCCACCATAACTATAAAGGAGTTAGAGGCAAATACCTAAATCTCTAACAAATGAGTACCCAAAATATCAAGGATTGAAGGCGACTACCAAAGCCTAAGAACTAGGGGTGAGTACCCGGTTCACACAAGAGCTTAGTGGATCCATTTAAAAATGACGAAGCCTACCTTGGCATGTAGTCTCCCATTTTTTCTCTGATGTAGGGGTAACATTGGGACTCCATGTTATAGCTCACATAGTTTATGTCAGTGAACGATCGCTCTCACAAAGGTACAAGGTCCCTCTTCCATTGTTTAAGATATATCAAATGATGTATACTATATCTATCACAAGATAAAGTATGTGCTCTCACAAAGTTAAAGATTTCTTTCAAAAGGTTTATGGTATACTTATTTACGATTCATCGTACTTTGCAAGTACATGGTTTCATATAATGACTCATTATTACCTCGATAATGTTTAAGTTTCTTTTATAATTCATGATGGTTTCTATATTTCATTGACTAAGCTTCATAACTCCAAATGATATTTCATATGATTGCAAGTTTCTAGCATGGTCCATTGCATCACCTTATTGTATAATGATATATTTCATTGCATGCTCACATACTTAGTACATTCAAAGTACTAACAAATACTTTTGCCTACATGATATCACCGTGTAGGGAGCGACGTTGCTCCACATTCTCTTCCATGTGGCTAGTTTGATCATTGAAGGCTACTTAGTTGGAGAGTTCCCATGTTTTGGGAAAAACATTCCATTTCCTTGTCATGTCTAGGCCTTAGGCTTGGGTCATGACAGTTTAATTCAAAAATCTCATTGAGTATTTTTAATTATACTTCCTAATGATATTATCTATATGAATTATGTATGGGATGAAAGAAAGTTTATAATCATGTATGTTTTTAAGTCAGTTTTATGATTTCAAGTCAATTGATCATGCATTCATGTCTTACCATAATTTCAAGTACAAGGTATGGTCATGAATTTTCTAAGTATGAATTATGTATATGTATGTATGATTGTAATGATGAAAGGACAATTCTCATATTACAAGTATGTTATGAAAATGAGCTACTCTATGATTTCAAACCTATGATAATGTCTATGACATATGAAATTATAATTTCTATGCTATGTATGTATTCCGTGGGATTTGAATTAGCACCGAATGTGGACTTGAGTTGGGGGCTCAAAGTACGAGGTCCTTATATAAAGTCTCTTATCTCATAACGACATACCACCATAGAATTGCCTTTTTGTCCTAGCTAGAGGATCCACATATAGCATATGCATGACCCGCCTAGCGGGGTTGAGTTTACCTTGGCAAGTAGATTTCCCTTTCCTTTGATGTAGGGGAAACTTTGGAATTACATGTTATAGCTCGCATGGTCTTATTATCAGTTATGGTTCTTATCCCACATATATGTGGTCCTTTTTATATTTTAAATGACTAATCCTACGTTTTACTTTATATGATACTCTTATGGTTTATTATGTATTGATCCTTCTTAAAGAGTACTTATGACTTTTACTACTTTTCCTACCATGCTATTTAAAATGGTCATTTGTACAAATAGGGTTTTCTATGCATTGCATTGCCTACATACTTAGTACATTCCAATGTACTAATGCATACTTTTTGCCTACATTGTCTCTGTCACGACCCATCCCCGTAGGCCCCGGCTGGGGTCTGACCTGGACCCCCCATACACATATCTATCAACTGTGGTCACATTGAACTGTAAATAAGACAATATTATATAACAGAGGCCCACTGGGCGATAACATTTACATATACCTATAGCCCTTTTCGTTCGTATCACAACATGACAGGGAATGCAAGATGACAAGGCTGTCATAACATAATCACATATATCATATATCAAGTAGATCCAGCTGAATCAAACTGACATACACAACCCACATATACATGTCAGCAGACCTCTAAAAATATTAACGACAACCTATGGCAGGACAGGGCCCCTGCTGTACCCCTGAATAGACAAAACACTTTTAACCATCCATGGTTCATATCAAAATTAGGCTCCAATATAATGGAATCTCTTCCAACTGAGCTTGAATGGAATCCTAAGCTGACGGACTCCTAAACTTATACCTGTATCTGCGGGCATGAAATGCAGCTCCCTCGAAGAAAGGGGGTCAGTACGACATATGTACTGAGTATGTAAAACATAACATAATACAACTGGAAGCATATCTAAAGTAGAGAAGCAGGGGATAAAATATCAAACTTGGAAACCTGTACTTGTACTTTGTGAATCAGGAAAGCATGCATGCTCAAATTATACAATATAGCCAGTCCTTTCAGGGGTCCGGTGAATTATATCTGTAGGATCATCATAGGCCCAGCGCCATCACCACCTTATTGCAACACATCATTATATATATATATATATATATATACGTACCCGACCCTCTAGTGAAGGGCTCGGTGGACAATGTAGTGAGTTGTGCATGAACGAACTCGGCCCCAGGACTCGGTGAAAGAAGGGTTACAGTATAACAAGTAGAGTAGTGAGTAACTATATGCAATTTAAATCATTATTAGAGTCCCAATAGAATACGAAAGTTAAGCTTCTATTTGAGGAGCCGAGTAACGAAGTAGTCATCTCGAGTGTCCTCTAATTGCCATTATGGGCTATCTCAAAAGTAATCTCGGGGACCCTAGACATGTATTAACATAGGGCTAACTAATTTATGGAATCAAAACACTTAGTCTCGTATAGTCTTTACAACTCGGAGCTTGTACATTTGGTACCTCTTTAACGTATAGAAGTTTCCAGGGAAAGAGTTCAACTACTATCAGAGTTAGATATTCAAAAGTAAATAGGAGACTTTCCTTCAGGTGATCTTCATATACATATTTCATAACCGGACCATCATGGGATCGGTGAACCATTATGGCATCATAATCTCATTTTCGTACCAAATACGTATCAAGGGAAATGAGAGATAGCTTTCCACATACTAGTGTTTAACACATAGAAGCCTTACTAGGCAATACTCAGTCCTTACAGAAATTCCAATACTAAGCAGTGGATAGGGGTTATGAAGCGTACTTGGAGTTTTGGGAATGGAATTATCCCCAAATTCCACAAACAATTCACTTAAGGCTAAAACTTGTCAAAAGGAAAGAAAGATAGCTGTACGAACTTATACCAAAACATGCTAAGAGAAAGCTTTACATACCTCTTGTGAGTTACTCTTTATCCCATTTATCTCATCGTCCTCTGAACCTATTCAATCATTAAACTAATATGAATATCAACTACCCTTAGCTTTCCACCATCTTAGGTTGTACGTTAGTATTCATGGAATCTATTTCCTTGTTCGTTTCCTCGACTATTTTTTTAATTAGTTAAGGCGTTAACGAAAATTGGGCAGCACCTCCCCTATAATGTGCCCTATCCAAATTTTCAATTAGATACCTAAACACTACAGCACCCCAAAAACAACAACCTGAAACATATATTTACACAATTCACATCAACAATATACAACATAAACTCCAAACGACTCGCTCAAAAATATGATATCAAAATAGGGTTTCTAGTTTCCATTTTGCAAAACCTTTAACCATACGAAGAGGGGGGTCATGTGGATGAAACCAGAAGCTCCCCCCCCCTCATTTAGAACATATTTATACCGTGAAACATCAAGCCACACCCCTGAATAAGCACCTCACAAGGACAATACTTTATTTCGACGACAATTCTACTATAGCGACTCCAATTTAGTTTATTCTGAGCGTCAAGTGTTTCTATGCCATTTTCACATTTTCATCCACCTATAGGGAATTTAACACACTCCATAACAACACCATAAAGTCCAAATTAAAAAGATAAACCTTAGCTTACCCGAAATTGGCCAAAATTGTCAAATCGCAACTCGGAACTTCTTCAACCGCGCAGAAATTGAGTGGGCTGTTTGTATGACTTCCTTGATGCCCCAAGCAGTAACTTTATGTTATTAGAACCCTAAATTCATTTTAGTATAACTCAGATAATTTATTAATGGATCGAAGCTCGGAGGCATACCTTGGCAGCCCCTAGGCCTGTAGCCCTCCTCTCTTCTTTCTCTCACGTTTCTGTCCAACTTTTCCAAGTGTACAGCTGAAGAAATGACTTCTTAGTCATCATAATATACATATATATATATATATATACATATATACATCTTCACGTGCTTGAGTAATACCGTAGATAATTAATTTACGGAAGAATAATGAAGAACTCACCCTTAATTCTTCCAAACCAAAGCTGCCGTAGGTACTCTCTTTCTCTCACGTTTCCTCTCTATGTTTTGGATGATTTTTTGGATACATAATGAATTAAGAGTCATTAAAATATATATCCACCCTTTTTAGAATATGCCACGTGGCAGCCCATTGGGGGTGACATGTGGCAGCCCCCCTAGGGCGCCACCTAGGTTCATGCGGCCTATCACACGTCGCCATGTAGAAGTGGGGTCCACCCCCAAGCAAGCAGGTGAGTCACCTTCTTGCTATTCACCTGCTTGCTTTAGGTGCTTGTTTGTCACTTGCTTGCATCACTTTCGTAAGTTCGGAAACTAGTTTTTGCTCCCTCTCGTAGGTTCGTCATCTCACTTTATTTTAAGAGCCTATGTAATCCGTGCTACGCAGGCTTGGCATGTCCTCTAGTAGCTCAAGTATATAAAACTTTTACATTAACAACTTATGTAGGTAAATAGAGTCATACGACTCGTTACTTGGCCTCCAATTCCTTCCGAATTCTTATAATTCCACTTCCAACCTTCTCTACTACGGGGTATCACATCCTCCCCTCCTTGGAGTTATTTGATAGCGTCGTAGCATATCCGTCTCACATGATAATGTCTAAGGAACTTATAAGACATTTCAAGTTTTAAAAGCGTGGGGTGTAACATCCTTCCCCCCTTTAGAACATTCATCCCCAAATGTTAGACAAAACATCTCTTAGCACCTTATACAAATCATTCGGAGATTCTTTATTGTTTCCATAACACATACTCCTATCCAAGTACTTAATATACGAGTTTTAGGAATTAGGGTTACCTGCGGACGTTGGGAATAGGTCCAAATACTTGTGTTTCATGCTCTCTTCAGTTTCCCCGATCACTCTCTTTCTGGTTTTGGTTTTTCCATCGTATCTTGACGAAAGGCACGTCTTTAGTCTACAATCTTCCAGTTTGCCGATCTAAAATAGCGATAGGTTTTTCCTCACAGGATTCCATCTCCTGGACATCATCTATGAAATATACCCTGGGTGACTCGTCAGTACCCTTGCGAAGCATTCCTATCTGATGGACTGGGCGTATAGTTTCCACATATGGTGGTAAGCTCAACTTACTAGCCGCGTTGCCCACCTTATGCGCAACTTGATACAGTCTAATATATTTTGGGTTAAGTTCCCTTTTCTGGGTGACTCTATTATGAACATCCAATCATCCACTTGAACTTTGAATGTCGATGTCAATTATCTGTATATCATTTCTACCGACTCTGGGTTGTTAGTCAATAGTTTTCTTAATCCTGTTTGGCCTACCATCTTAGTCTTTTCTCCACCAGGGGGACTTATGCGCTCTGCCTTACAACATCTTGTAGGGGGTCATTTGGATACTAGAATAGTAGCCTTTCTCGTAGGTAAACTCAATAAATGGTGGGCGATTGTCTAAGTTACTCTTAAAGCCAACCGTATTAGTCCCAATATATCTTCTAACATCTGATAGTATGCTCAGTCTGTTCAGCAGCTCGAGGGAAAAACTGGGGTACTAAGATCTACCTGTGTTCCCGATCCCTTCTTGGATTGATGTCCAAATGTTAATCGTAATTGAAGTCCTTCTATCTCAGATATTAGCTGGGGAAACCTCACGGAACCTTACTACCTCTATGTCTTAGAACTCCACCTAATTTCAGCTGCATAGGTACTTTTAATTAGAAGCAAATGGGCTGATTTATTGGCCTATTCGCAATAACCCACATAGCACCCTACTCTTATAGAGTATAAAATAGGTTCATAATAACGTTGATAACTTGGGGCTCCTTAACCTCGTATAGTTCTTCTTGACTTTTTTCAAAACTTTAACTAGCACCCTATCTTTTGGGTTCTTCTTCTCTTTTTCCCAATCCTTAGGGGTTGGCTACTGAATAATGTCCCTCATATAATGGCTCTCATAGTCATTTTATGTTTTTTCTATTATGATCTAGTATAATTCTGCAGCAAGTTTGGCATATAAACTCGCCATTCCCGTAGTAACCAACTAGTTCTGCCAGTTTTACTTAAACCCTTTCACAATTTTCCTTACCCCCACTTGTAACCCTCTAGACACATTATCCTGTGTCATATTTTTCCTTTACAAGATTATGAGAGGGTACAGGAAGTATCCTAGCGTTACCTCGCTAGTCCTTATGTTTTACCCTGCCTTTTTCTCCCTTATCCTACACTCGATGTCGGGGTAGATCTTTGGTCCACTCGTGGTCATGTCTTACTTCATCCGTAGTATCAATTCCATCTCGGTAGTTTGGCTTAACCTATCTTCGCATCTCTCGGTAGTTAATTCCAACTCGGGCTCCTTTGCCTGGGATAATAGCTGTGGGGCCTCCGTAAGGTCCTACCACTCCTTTATCCTATAATTTTACACCCTCTTGACTGAGTATGTAGCCTTTGATCGAAGGAGCAGGGGCTAATATCGTTACTCCATAGGTAACATTTCCTTTAGAGCCATCTGTCGATGGAGTGTGAAGTGAGTCTCGTAGCCCGGGTCATATTATGGAATTTTTGACCTTGGGTATTACTTCCTGTTATCCGTAAATTACATCAGCTGGTACCTTTACCTTCTGGGTTTTGCTTTTTCTCTCGCATAGTTGGCTACCAAGTAGTGTCAAAATTCCCTCGTCCACTGGCCCATATAGCCCTTCGGTGGTTTGCATCTCATTAACAGGTACTATGTTGAAGAACTGTGGCATTTGAGTGTGTCATCCATTAGCAATTATCTAATCCTTCTTGTTTTTCTTAAGCCCTTGTTACAATTGCCTTAACGTATCTTATAATACTCTGGGTACATAATCTCATCTCGTTTCTCCATCGCCAGTTCAGATTCTTCCATCTCGCATGATCATACCAGTACTAACGCATTAAGTTCCATAAGAATTTCAAAGTTAAACGTGCTGGGGTGAGAGTAATATTGGGATGGGTGACCTCCCTGGGAAATCTTCATGTCGCGTTTCATTGTAATCCTTTCAATGATGTGCGGGCACTCAATTTAGCCCAAGATTTACCTCAACGTTGTCTCCTGAGTCTTTATGTTTTGCCTTGTCCTTTCCTCTGTTATCTTGCAACCAGTATCGGCGTAGACCTTTAGCTCCACTATGACCATGTCCCTTTTTTTGGTCATTCTGATTTAACTTCTCCTATTGTATTCCCCCCTTTCTGTACGCACCCATTCATTAGGGTGGGCTACTGAGTAGTGCTAAATTTCGATCATATAGTGAACTTTGGAGCCGCTTTGATTTTTGGCTATTATTAGCTGGCATAGCTTTAAAGGAATTTGACATACAGGTTCCCCTATCCTCTATTCACTTTGTGTTCTTCCCATTTTCTACCATAGGAGGCTTTCTATTCCTTTGTGCTTGGTTATATATCTATCGCAACATCATTTGCGACCAACTCTATAGCCAACATTTTGGCTTTTTGGTCTAGCATCTTGTCATTATCCTTTGTAGCGTTTCTTGAGTCATTCGATATCCTTTCATGGTTATATTCTTTTGTTTTTATACGCAGCCGCCTTCCAGTGTTATGTCATTCAAGGTCTTATCAAAAACTTCTTAACGTTACCTTATATAGCATTCTGGCTTCCATCCAATTAATGGTGGCTTACGGACCTTTCTAGCTTAGTTCGGCAAGATATCTTGTTGATGTTTAGACGTCCATCTCAAATATATTGCCATATTAATTGCCTCCTCTTACTTTTACCAGTTTCTCGTTGACTTCCCCCCTTTAGAGGGTGTCTATACTTTCACCCACTTATGCCTTGCTCTATATCTCCATATCCCATCGTAATTTCATCCAATTTCTTTCCTCAATCTACTTGATACTGCATCATGTCCCCGTCTATCTACATATTTTATAACCTGACTATCAGCGTGCGGAGCCTTGAGTAAATTCTGAAGCGATGAAACCTTTCCATATCTAATGTGATGTCTTGTCTACTAATCCGTACTTGAATAATGTGACCCAGGGAACAAATCGTCCAAGGCCACCTTCTATTTTTCCTTTTTTCAAGAATTACTTAGCACCTATAGTCATTCCAATTCCAATTAGGCAGTGCTAGTATTCTGACGATAACTATTTAAGGTTTTCTTGAAGTAGTAGCTTTATCCCAATCTATATCCTTTGCCTCTTGGTGAGAATAGGAGTTGCGCCATTTATTCCTTAAGTTTGCCATCCTCGTTCCTTAAGGGTTCCACCACTTTTGGGGCGACGTTATATACACGCGTAATTGTTTTTGTATCTTAAGCTCCATGCTTTTACTGTGTTATCAACGCAGACTTTTAACTTAGTTAGCCTCTAACAAGGGAGCCTTATTAGTGGTCTCACTTTATCCCTGTATACTTGTGATCAATTTATACTTACATATCGATATCCCTCTTTTAGTTCCTATTCGTATTCAGTTCCTGACATCTCTTTGAGGTACTTCTATTGGAAGTTCTTTCCCCAATTAGTCGGTGGAGAACTATAAAATGTTATCGTAAACCATTTTCCAACCACTGTTGGAAGAACCCAGAACCTCTTAAACATCACAATACTTCTTTTAATCCTTGACCTACCTGGTCTCCTTCCGAGTTTATCCTTGAGTTATGAACAACTCATCTAATTTACAATTAGGAGTTGGGGGCTTGGTACTTTTCAAAAGAGTGAAACTCATTCGCCGGGACATCTTATCCTTCACCCTGAGCCCTTTGTTTAAATTCCTACAGTACAAATACGCTTGGAGATGCTGTATTCTGAACTTTCTACTTAAATAAGCTTTTTTTCCTCCGAAATAAAATTCTTCAAGTGAAAAGGGTGCCCCTTATTGGCAACCTGAAGGATACCTCTTACAGCTTTAGTTAAACACAGTAGGGGTACTTGGCATCAATTTCTCAGACATCTCAAAAATCTATGTTTCATTTCCTTTTCCCCGTTCTGGGAAAATTTTGGCAGAGTCTCCTCTACACTTCATACTATCCCATAACCTGCATGCAGAAAATACCAACAATGCCTCACAGGGCCAACACATATATATATATATATATATACATATTTATGTCACAGCCGCACAGGGCTTTCAATGTCATCTCATATCGTAGCCACTCAGAGCTTTCAACGTCAATAATAATATAAAAATACTGGACTTACCTTGTACGTCCAACTTCAAACTGCATCTACTGCACTTCCTGTCTGCTTTCCTTTCAGGTTTCAACTTTACATTTCAATAGTACTTCAATACTTTACCCGAAAAATATCTTTCGTGCCTTTACTTTACTTACTTGTGTGCTTCGTAATATCATATGTCGTCACTTACTTCCTTTGGTTGATGTCGTCCTTCTGTTAAGATCCAAGGTTAGTATAAGAAATTTTCCTATGACTCAGATCTATAGCACGATCTCAGATGTGAAGGAAAGAAAACATTCTAAATGCCCTATAGCTTCCCGTTTATAGATGTGGCGCGCAACACATCGATAACCAAGACACTACTAAACACGGTCTGCAGACACTCTAAGGCGAACTGCTCTAATACCACTTCTGTCACGACCCATCCCCATAGGCTGCGACTGGGGTTTGACCTGGACCCCCCGTACACATATCTATCAGTTGTGGTCACATTGAACTGTAAATAAGATAATATCATGTAACAGAGCCCCACTAGGTGATAACATTTACATATACCTGTAGCCCTTTTTGTTCATATCACAACATGACAAGGCATGCAAGCCGACAAGGCAGCCATAACATAATCACATATATCATATATCAGGTAGACCCAGCTGAATCAAACTAACATACATAACCCACATATACATGTCTGTAGACCTCTAAAAATATTATCGACAACATATGGCGGGACAGGGCCCCTTCTATACCCCTGAATAGGTAAAACACTTTTAAACATCCATGGTTCGTATCAAAACTAGGCTCCAATACAATGGAGTCTCTTCCAACTGAGCTTTAATGGAATCCTAAGCTGATGGACTCCCAAACCTGTACCTGTATCTGCAGGCATGAAACGCAGCCCCCCCGAAGAAAGGGTGTCAGTACGACTTATGTACTGAGTATGTAAAACATAACATAATACAACTGGAAGTGTATCTGAAGTAGAGAAGCAGGGGATAAAATATCAAACTTGGAAACCTGTACCTGTACTCTGTGAATCATGAAAGCATGCATGCTCAAATTATACAATATAGCCGGCCCTTTCAGGGGTCCGGTGAATCATATCTGTAGGATCATCATAGGCCCGGCGCCATCACCACCTTATTGCAACACATCATCATTATATATATATATATACGTACCCGACCCTCTAGTGAAGGGCTCGGTGGATAATGCAGTGAGTTGTGTACGAACGGACCTGGCCCAAGACTCAATCAAAGAAGGGTTACAGTATACACGAGTAGAGTAGTGAGTAACTATATGCAATTTAAATCATTATTAGAGTCCCAATAGAATAAGAAAGTTAAGCTTCTGTTTGAGGACCCAAGTAACGAAGTAGTCATCTCGAGTGTCCTCTAATTGCCATTATGGGCTATCTCAAAATTAATCTCGGGGACCCTAGACACGTATTAACATAGGGTTAACTCATTTATGGAATCAAAACACTTAGTCTCGTATAGTCTTTACGACTCGGAGCTTGTACATTTGGTACCTCTTTAACGTATAGAAGTTTCCAGGGAAAGAGTTCAACTACTATCAGAGTTCGATATTCAAAAGTAAACAAGAGACTTTCCTTCAGGTGATCTTCATATACATATTTCATAACCGGACCATCATGGGATCGGTGAACCATTATGGCATCATAATCTCATTTTCGTACCAAATACGTATCAAGGGAAATGAGAGATAGCTTTCCACATACTAGTGTTTAACACATAGAAGCCTTACTAGGCAATACTCAGTCCTTACAGAAATTCCAATACTAAGCAGTGGATAGGGGTTATGAAGCGTACTTGGAGTTTTGGGAATGGAATTATCCCCAAATTCCACAAACAATTCACTTAAGGCTAAAACTTGTCAAAAGGAAAGAAAGATAGCTGGACGAACTTATACCAAAACATGCTAAGAGAAAGCTTTACATACCTCTTGTGAGTTACTCTTTATCCCGTTCGTCTCATCATCCTCTGAACCTATTCAATCATGAAAGTAATACGAATATCAACTACCCTTAGCTTTCCATCATCTTAGTTTGTACCTTAGTATTCATGGAATCTATTTCCTTGTTCGTTTCCTCGACTAATTCTTTAATTAGTTAAGGCGTTAACGAAAATTGGGCAGCACCTCCCCTATAATGTCCCCTATCCAAATTTCCAATTAGATACTTAAACACTACAGCCAACCAACAACAACAACCTGCAACATATGTTTACACAATTCATATCAACAATATACAACATAAACTACAAATGACTCACTCAACAATACGATATCAAAATAGGGTTTCTAGTTTCCATTTTGCAAAACATTTAACCGTACTAAAAGGGGGGTCATGTGGATGAAACCAAAATATCCCCTGAATAATTTATAACATATTTAGACCCTGCAACAAAAAGCCACACCCTTGCAGCAGCACCTCACAAGAACAATACTTTATTTCGACGACAATTCAACTATAGCTACTCCAATTTAGTTTATTCCGAGCGTCAAGTGTTTCTATGCCATTTTCACATTTTCAGCCACCTATGGGGAGTGTAAAACACTATATAACAATACCATAAAGTCCAAATTAAAAGGAGAAACATTACCTTACCCGAAATTGGCCAAAATTGTCAAATCGCAACTCGGAACTTCTTCAACCGCGCTGAAATTAAGCGGGCTGTTTGTATGAATTCTTTGCTTACCCAAGAAGTAAATTTATGTTATTAGAACCCTAAATTCATCTTAGTATACCTTAGATAATTTATTTACGGAGCGAAGCTCGGTGGCGTACCTTGGCAGCCCCTAGGCCGTAGCCCTCCTCTCTTCTTCCTCTCACATTTCTGTCCAACTTTTCCAAGTGTACAGCTGAAGTAATGAATTATTAGTCATCATAATATACATATATATACATATATACATCTCCACATGCTTGAGGAACACCGTAGATAATTAATTCATGGAAGAATAATGAAGAACTCACCCTTAATTCTTCCAAACCAAAGCTGCCGTAGGTACTCTCTTTCTCTCACGTTTCCTCTCTATGTTTTGGCTGATTTTTTGGATACATAATTTTTTAAGAGTCATTAACATATATATCCACCCTTTTAAGAAGGTTCCACATCGCAGCCCCTTGGGGGTGCCACGTGGTAGCCCCCTAGGGAGCCACCTAGGTTCATGCAGCCTATCATACGTCGCCATGTGGAAGTGGGGTTCACCACCCCAAGAAGGCAGGTGAGTCACCTAATTTCTTGTCACCTGCTTGCTTGAGGTGGTTGCTTGTCACCTGCTTGCTTGAGGTGCTTGCTTTTCACCTGCTTGCTTCACTTTCGTAAGTTCGGAAACTAGTTTTTGCTCCCTATCGTAGGCTCATCATCTCACTTTAATTTAAGAGCCTATGTAATCCGTTCTACGCAGGCTTGGCATGTCCTCTAGTAGCTCAAGTATATAAAACTTTTACATTAACAACTTACGTAGGTAAATCGGGTCCTACAACTCGTTACTTGGCTTCCAATTCCTTCCGGATTATTATAATTCCACTTCCAACCTTCTCTACTATGGGGGATCACATCCTCCCCTCCTTGGCGTCATTTGATAGCGTCGTAGCATATCTGGCTCACATGATAATATCTAAGGAACTTATGAGACATTCCGATTTTTAAAAGTGTGGGATGTAACAGTCTCATAATGTAGGGGTTTAGGTTGAAGATCATATTCCTCTAATAGCTAGTTAAGCCTTCCTATCAATGGTGTTTATGGTGAGTCCTCATCTATCAGGGACTAGTCATTGAGTTTCTTATTGTTTCAAAGACTTTGTTATGTTTCATATTAAGGGTGAGCTAGGAACATGTCTTAGCCCCTGCCAATATTCATTAGTAGATGCATCTAGTTGGACAAATATTTCGAGTCTATGCTGTCATGTGATATTCTTAAATTTCTATTCATAGTTTAGACTCTCTTATAATGTTTTCGCTTTTATTTTACCTTGTGTATGCTTTAATATGTAAAAGAGGCTTGGTTGGAGCCCTTCGGGGTTTCGATCGCCATGTTACGACTAGGCTCTAGGTCGGGTTGTGACAACATTATCCTCATATCTTCCATTCTACTCAAGCCAAAAGTACTAAGTCATTCATGCGCAAGTATTTAAGACTATTATGTTTCATTTTCCCAAGTCGTCATATGAATGCATATTCATAAAGTTGAATTTTTAAAAAGTTATGATTTATGCTAAAGTTTAAATATTTCATGTTTGATGCATTTCAAGTGTCATTGTATATATTTTGGGTTGCTATTCCTCATTCCATGTCCTTTTCATACTAGTATTTTGCATTCAAGGATGAATGTTCCCAAGGGGGAGATATTGTAACACCTTGAAAATTTCTATGCCAAGACCCAAACCATTCTTCATATGTGTGTAGGATTGAACTCAATGAATTCTAATTTTATATATGAGTTAGAATCAATTCCTAAGTATTTTAAGGCTATTATATGCAGTTTAGGTTCATAAGGGATCTATAACACCAAGCCAAGTCTAGAGAATTTCTATCAATTAAGTTTTTGGATGAGTTCATATAAGGGTCCAATTCAAGCGACCATATCTCTCATCATATTAATAGCTAGGTAGCTTATGACATATAAAACTAAATTCCTTTGAGTCTTATTTCCAATGCTACCAAGTTTGCCTCGTTTAGAGTTTGGAGTAATAAGTTATGATCATTTTAGTGAAGTTTCTCAAATAGGAGAGGACCATGACCCGTGGTGGCCTTCCGTGAAACACAGTACGGTTTGTAGTGGCCATATATGAAAGCCACTTTTTCAACCAATTTAATCCATGGGATTATTGTTGATCACCACGACCCGTGGAGGTCTTCCATGAACTTTAGTACTGTCTGTAGTGGCCGTCCGTGAAGAAAGTTCAGAAACTTCTCTGCAACACATTCCAAAATATTTTTCCAAGTCTTTTACAATGAGACCCCACCATGGTCTGTGGTGGGAATCACATACCATGAAGGTCCCCTGTGGTGGGAATCACATACCAGGGACGTTTTGGTCTTTTCGTGTGTTTTAACCCAAAGTGGTGTCGTTTTGAAGGAACAATTCACCTATCTAAAGACCCTAGATCCTCGAAATCCCTCATTTTCTTTCACTCCAACGTCCCAAACACTAATTCTCCCTTCTCAAACTCTCCGAATAATTTCAAGCCAAGCTAGGGTTCATCTCAAGGCATCTTCAAGTCTCCTCTCCTTCTCAAGCTTTCATTAGGGATTTTATTTCCCCTAAGGTATGTGGGTTTTCATCCATGGGTCCTTCCACCCATGGAGCCCAAATGTTTTCTCAAACTAGATTTTTAATTTTAAATGATGAAATCTGACGTACTTTCACATGATGACTTTAAATACATATATTATGATATATTTGAAGATTCTTTACATATATTGATGTATAATGAATCTGGATTTAATGAAATTATGATGTTATGAAAGTTCCTATAAGAAGGCTTGAAAAGAGTTTTAAGACATATATGGTGGGTTGGTTTAAAAATGTGTATTTTATGCATTTTCATTACTCTCATACATGCAAGAATTCTTTAAAGGCATTGAAAAGTTTCTATGAAATGAACCAACATAGTTTCTTATGATAAAGCAAATTTGAAATGAAGCTTGACTCTAAATGAAAGTTTATGAAGAAAATGCCTACGTTTTGATTAAAGGGAGTCTTATGAAATCAAATGCTAGGAATGATGATGAAAGGGCTTCTTAGCCAAACAATAGATTCTTATATGATAAGGACAATTGTCCATATATTTAAATCAAATGAGAGGTTTTAATGAGCTATTCTATCGAATATGATGTTTGAATTCTCAAGCTATATATTATGACTATTTAGAAGTATAAAACTATTCTGTGGGGTTGACTTTATGTTTTATGATTTGTCTATTTCTCTAAGAGCTTACCTAGCACCGAGTTGGACTAGGAGCGAATACCCATGTCCTAGAACTATGTTCCACCATAGGTATAAAGGAGTTAGAGGCGAATACCCAAATCTCTAACAGGTGAGTACCCGAAATATCAAGGCTTAGAGGTAAGTACCCGAGTCTAAGATCTAGGGGTGTGTACCCGGTATAACTTAGTGGATCCACTTAGACATGAAGTAGTCTACCTTGGCAAGTAGTCTCCCCCTTTTCCTCCAATGTAGGGGTAACATCGGGACTCTATATTATATCTCACATGGTTTATGTCGGTTAACAATGATCTCACAAAGGTAGAAGGTCCCTCTTCCAATGTTTAACATATATCATATGATGTCTACTATATCTATCACAAGGTAAAATATGTGCTCTCATAAAGTTAAATATTTCTTTTAAAAGGTTTATGGTATACTTATTTACGATTCATCGTACTTTGCAAGTACATGGATTCATATAATGACTCATTATTACCTCTATAATGTTTAAGTTTCTTTTATGATTCATGATGGTTTCTATATTTCATTGACTAAGCTTCATAACTCCAAATGATATTTCATATGATTGCAAGGTTCTAGCATGGTCCATTGCATCTCCTTATTTTATAATGATATATTGCATTGCATGCTCAAATATTAGTATATTCAAAGCACTAACACATACTTTTTTCTACATGATATCACCATGTAGGGTCGACGTTACACCACATTCTCCTCAACATGGATAGTTTGATCGTTGAAGGGAACATAGTTGGTGAGTTCCCATATTATGGGAATAATATTCCATTTCGTTTTCTTGCTATTTACATATATAGACTTTTGGTTATCTTGTGCGACTTTTGGATACTTATCATGAGTTTGAGATAGGAACATGTCTTAGCCCCTTCCAAGTCTAAAGAAAGTAAAGGTATTATTGGACAAATAGACGTTGTTTGATATTGATGATTTCTATTCTATGTTATCTCCCTTAGTCCCATTACCCCTTTTTCTTCCGTAATTCATTGTATGTCATCACTTATGAAAAGATTAATAAAATTCTAAGAGTCTTGGGTGAGGTACCTCTAGGTGTCTCATTCGTCGTGTCACGTCTAGGCCCTAGGCTTGGGTCATGACAGTTTAATTCAAAAATCTCATGAAATATCATTACTTTTAAACTTCAATTTTGATGAATTATGCTGGGTTGATTCAATTTTGTATTTATTCATCATTTATGATTATTATGAGTATCTTTTATGTAAATTACATGATTTCAAGATGGATTATGAAAGCCTTTGCATGAAGATATTTTCTATGATGAATTTTAAGAATTTTGACCATGAAGTCTTATGTTTCAAGCTATTCTCATGGTTTTCAAATCAAATGATGTATATGAGTTTTCACTCTAAATCTAAGTTTGAATTATGAGTATGAATTATGAGCATGTTTCAAGTTATGATTTTCATACAAATTATAGAAAAGGTGACTTAAGGCCCAATGTGGTGACCTAAGGCATAATGATAAGAACTATGTATGTATGATTTTTAATGTGGAAGGACAATACCCGCATTGCATCTATTTTATGAAATGAGCTAATCTATCAATTTCAAACCTATGATCATGTCTATGATATGCTAATTATGATTTTTATGGTATGTAAGTATTTCATGAGATTTGACTTAGCACCGAGTGGACTTGAGGTGAAGGCCCTAATAAAAGTTTTAGTAGCAGCCTCATGTCCCATAAACTATGTGCCACCATAGGTTTCCTTATGGATTAGTTAATGGATCCACATATAGCGTATGTACATGACCCACCTTGCGGGGTAGAGTCTACCTTGGCAAGTCGATTCCTCTTTTCTTCATCGTATGGGAGACAATGGGATTCCATTTTATAGCTCGCATGGTCTTAGAGTCGATTATGGTTCCTATCCCACATATGTATATGAGTATTATGCTTTTTAATGATCTTCAACTATCTTTTAAATGCTTTGATCATCATGGTATTCCCCACGAGGTTACTTAATCTTTTTATCATGTATAATCTTGATCATTGCATCTTATGATTCATATTGCATGTCATGCCCACATAATTAGTATATGAAAATGTACTAACATATATTGTTGTCTATATTGTCAAATAATTTAGGAGTTGAGATTGAAGATCATATCCATCCATGTGGCTAGTTGAGTTCTTACGACGAAGTCTTGGTGAGTCCTCATCCATTAAGAGAGGTTTATGAGTTATTTCTTTCAAAGACATTTGTTTCTTTACCTTGAGGGTGAGCTAGGAACATGTCTTAGCCCCTGCCCCATGTTCATGATTAGAGGCATTAGTTGGAAAAATGTTAAGTCTATGTTGTCAAGCTACTTATTCATTATGATTCATGTTATAGACTCTTTTTATGATGTTTCTACATTTACTTTACCTTATGTATTCTTTTATATGAACAATAGGCTTGGTTGGAGCCCCTTCAGGGTTTCGATCGCTATGTTATGACTAGGCCCTAGGTCGAGTCATGACCAACTTTGAATCAGAGCACAAGGTTTAAGATGTCCTAGGGTATGAAACTTGCCGCATCAAGTAAAGTCTTATTCATGGTTGTGAAGCCCACCACATATATAAATAGCAAGCTATAAGACATTTTTAGAATTCTCACTTTTTTCATGATCTATGTTGTGCAGTAGAGTGTGTTTTGAGACTTCCTTTCCATAATGATTTTCTTTTGTGATTTTTAGAAAAATGGCTCCAAGAAGACCACTATTGAAAAAGGGAAAAAATATTAATAAGGCCCAAGTTCCCCCAGCTCCTCAAGACAATGGTCCCCTACTTG
The DNA here is from genome assembly GCF_947179165.1 of Solanum dulcamara. NCBI lineage: Eukaryota > Viridiplantae > Streptophyta > Magnoliopsida > Solanales > Solanaceae > Solanum > Solanum dulcamara. The sequence continues at coordinate 42,490,646 of NC_077237.1, read as the reverse complement.
ACCAAGTGAATAGTGCAGAGTTCTGGACCACCATTACTATGCTAGTCTAAGTGGTGGCTAACCAAGGGGTTGTAGCTCCTCCTAATATTCCTACTCTAGCCTCAGGAGTAAGGAAATTTTCACGAATGAACCCTCTGGAGTTTCATGGCTCAAAGGTTAATGAGGATCCTCAAGAATTCATAAATAAGGTCTATAAGATAATGAACATTATGGGGATGTTTTCCGAAGAGAGGGCGGAGTTAGTGGCTTATCAACATAAGGGTGTTGCATAAGTGTGGTATACCCAAAGGAATATAGAAAGAGTGGATGAAGGTTCCATTGAATGGGAAGCCTTCAAACTTGCTTTCCTTGATCTCTTCTTCCCTCTTGAACTAAGAGAAGCTAAGGTGTTGGAGTTCATCAATCTTCGACAAGGCAATATAGGAATAAGTGACTATGCCCTCAAGTTTATTAAGCTCTATAAGTATGCTCCTTCATTGGTTGCCGATCCACATGCCCGGATGAGTAAATTCATATTGGGGGTGTCCAATTTTGTTGCTAAGGAATGTCATACCACCATTCTTATGAAACAAATGGACACAGCTCGGCTCATGACTTATGAGGATGATGGATTCTAAGTGGGTGGATTATGAAGTTGGTTTCTCCAACTCTAGGACCGAAGGTGGTAGTAGTAGCCGATCTCAACAAGGACAAGGTTTGGGGAAGAAGTTTGCTAAAAATATAGTGTCATACCCTAAGTCTCAAAAAGGAGGAGGTGTGAATTCTAATAGCCCTTCTTTTCCTACATGTGCAAAGTGTGGGAAAAATTAGGAAGGTAGATGCTTGATGGGAATGGGTGCTTGTTATGGATGTGGAAAGATGGGCCATAAGAAATCCGAGTGGCCTCATATTTCCAACAAAGGTGGAGAAGGTCTTCCATAAGGAGGCCAAGTGTAACAAGGCACCCAAGGTCAACCTAAGGGTGACTAACGCAATAACTGATTCTCTGCTCTTCATGCTAGGCAAGATGTGCATGAGACTCCCGATGTGGTAACGGGTATGTTACGAGTCTTTAAATTTGATGCTTATGCATTGCTTGATCTAGGTGCCAACTTGTCTTTTGTTACTCCTTAACTTGGTGTGAGATTTGATGTGACCCTCGAAGTGTTGATAGAACCTTTTTTGATTTATAATCCTGTTGATGATTAGGTAGTACAAAAGACATCTTATAGAAACTGTCCTGTGTCGGTCTTGCATAAAGTTATTCCATGTGATCTTGTTGAACTTGACATGACCGATTTTGAAATCATTCTTGGTGTTGATTGGTTACATGCTTCTTATGCGTCCATATGTTGTAGGACTCGTGTGGTTAAGTTTCACTTTCCTAATGAGCCTATTCTTGAATGGAAGGGCAATGATTCAGTGGTTAAGGATTGATTCATCTCATGTCTTAAGGCTCAAAAAATGATTTCCAAAGGGTGTATTTATCATACCGTGTGAGTAAGGGATGTTTATTCTAAAACTCTTACTCTTGAGTCGGTCCCTATAGTTAATAATTTTTCTAATGTATTTCCTTATGATTTTTTCGGTGTTCCTCCTAAAAGGGAAATTGACTCTGACATAGATCTTCTTCCTAATCCCCAACCTATTTCTATTCCTGCTTATGGTATGGCTCCAATGGAACTTAAAGAGTTCAAAGAGCAATTGAAGGATTTATTAGATACGGGTTTTATAAGGCCAATTATTTCACCATGGGGTACTCCTATATTGTTTGTTATGAAGAAGGACGGGTCACTCCAAATGTATATAGATTATCGGCAATCGAACAAGGTCACTATAAAGAACAAATATCCAATTTCGAGGATAGATAACTTATTTGATCAATTGCAATGGGCAAGTTACTTCTCCAAGATAGATCTTCATTTTGGTTATCACAAACTAAGGGTGAGGGGGTGTGATATTCCCAAAATTCCATTTCGAACAAGATATGGTTATTTTGAATTTGTAGTAATGTCATTTGGTTTGACTAATGCTCCCGCTATCTTCATGGATCAGATGAATCATATTTTTAAGCCATACTTGGACATGTTTTTTTGTGGTGTTCATTGATGAAATCTTAGTCTATTATCGAAATAAGGAAGATCATATCGATCACTTGAGGATAGTGTTGCAAACATTGAGAGAGAAAACATTATTTGCCAAGTTTAGTAAGTTTGACATTTGGCTAAGGGGAGTTGAATTTATTGTCCATGTGGTGTCCAGTGATGGGATTAATGTAGATCCAAAGAAAATAGAAATGGTTAAGAATTGGCCTTGACCATTATCTCCTTCAGATATTAAAAGTTTCTTGGACTTAGCAGGCTACTATAGAAGGTTTGTTGAAGCGTTCTCGTCTATTGCTTCGCCTTTGACTAAGTTGACCCAAAAGAAGGTGAAATTTCAATGGTCGAATGAATGTGAAAAGAATTCCAAATAATGAAGGATCGTCGTACGTTGTCTCCTATTTTGACATTGCCCGAAGGTTCGGATGGGTTTGTTGTTTATTATGATGCCACACGTGTTGGTTTGGGTTGTGTCTTAATGCAACATGGTAAGGTGATAGCCTATGCTTCTTGGCAACTTAAATCAGGGATTACTATATTGTCTATGTATTCATTCTTTTTTAGAACAAAATGCACCAGTGCAACCAAAAATTGGAGAATCAATAAGTAGGGAGCCACGATCTAAAATAAGTTTGAAGAATCAGCAACCTAATTTAGATGAGCTTGCAGCCCAAGCAGTGTCTGAAGTGGAAGGAGGAGTAGAGCATCAAGCAGAAGAAGGAGTTTCTCCTTCCTCCTTTGTTGAATCAGAGATCCTTGATCAATCCTCTAAAAAAACAGAAGATGGAGGAGAGGAAAAGGAGATGATAAGGTCGACGAAGAACATAAAAATAATAAAGATGATGACAAAGAAGAAGAAAAAGGAGAAGGAAATGTCCAGGAAGATAATAAACAAAATAAAGATGACGAGAAAGAAGAAGAAAAAGATACGAATGATGAAGAGGAAGAAGACGATCAAATGTCTCTTGTTGAACATAGAAAAAAATAGAAATTGAAACATGATGAAGAAAAACTCTTGGCAGACATAATGATCCTATCACCTCTTCACATGAAGAAGTAATAAAAATTGTCGATGCAGGCAAATTTCATGTGCATCTCCAGCCTAACACTACTGGTGATATCATAATAAGTTCAACCTTAGGAAAAGCTTTTGAAGAGTTCAGAGTTGATATACTCCAGAAGAAAGGTCTAGAAGATTTTTTTAGGAGTAATTATTTTGGCAAGTATCTTGATTTTCCTTTAGATAATAATGCCCGTTTCAAATGAGAATGGTGTATGCTATCCTCAAAAGAAGATTTTTTTTTGAAATTAATGAAAAGAATGATGAGGTTTGGATCAATTATTGTGGCATGCCACTTTGGTCATGAACCAATTTCTTAAGTCATGATGGCACCTACTATCAACCCACCAGTAGGTAATCCTAATCCCATAGTCCAGAACCATAGGAAATGAACCATCACAAGCGGAAGGAAAAATATAAATAACAATAACAATAATAATAATAAAAGAAGAATAAGATAAATACAACAAGATAACCCCCAAGACTTGGTATCAGTCGGTAGTCGATCCACTAAACTAACTAATGGAGTACAAGGTTTATACAGATAAAATAATAGCATAACTGTCCCCGAGTACAACAAAAAAGACTAGTCAAAGCAAAAATAAAGGGAGATAGGCAACTCAGACTGCAAAGAGCTCATCCAAGTCTCTAAAATCAAAGAGTTTGTTCACACAATATCCAAATCAGTAGTGAAACCCCGTACTATGATCTATAGGGTGCAAAAGTGTAGTATAAGTACCAACAAGTGGCACTCAGTAGACATCGGCCAATAGAGCTCCAAAGATAAAGCAAGTATAAAGAGCATGTAAGCAAGGAGTGTATATCGCAAGTCACTATACAGAATAATAGGTAATCCTTCAATAAGAACATCTGATAAAGGGGGAAGATAGGAAACAAAGGACGTACCTAGTGGTGCTAGTCCAAGACCTAAACAAGACAACACACTACGAAGGGGAAACAACTAAATGACAACCTACTAACAAAAGTAAGCACATATATCACATAAAGGCCCAAAGGACCGTATCAACTAAATCCCTGCAAAAAGATAGATAAGAACAAGGCAGTATCTACCTTCAAACAAGATACCACCCTTTATACCGCCACAAGTTCACAATTAGTAAGAAAATACCTCCCAAGCCCCTGTGTGCCTAGGTAGTTCACTCACAAATAGGTAAACCCGCACGGCATCCTATACTACCGATAGGTACAAACAACTATGCTTGTGATAGACAATGCATATATGCATGAAAGTAATGTAGTAAAACTAGTAGTACCATCTGTGCCAAGCATCTCATACCAAGATATATATAGCTACTTTCAGTCCCGGCTATGAAGTAGGACCCATGCCCCTCTATGGTATCACCATGGGAGACTCGGGAATGCATCTATATACCGCCTGGTCCTGATCCAGGTCTTATCTCAAACTGTAACATGAGCGCATCTTTGATGCCTTAAATCAATGTCAGAAAATGATCGCATACTCTATGCCTCAAATCAGTATAACAAAATGAGTGCATCCTCGATGCCTCGAATTAATAGTACAAAATGAGTGTATCCTCGATGCCTCCAGTCTACTGAAAATAGTAGTAGCAAAGGTAGTACGACCCCCCATTTGAAAATCAGTGTAAAATAGTTTGGGTTACAACCCAGCTTCCTCAAATCAATGCTAGAACCAATGTATGCACCGGGGTCGACTACATCCGTGAGAAAGCAATGATCCAATCCAATCCATGCCATTACCATTACCCAAACAACATACACAATCACATACAATTATGACTCCATAAGAACCTTATCCTCTAAAGCATACAAATAAGGCTCAAAAATACCACTGACCTATAATCAAGGCCTAAAGCTCGAATCTACTCTTTTAACTCAAACACAAGACCCATAAGGAACCTCAACCCTAACTGGGTAACAAGAAGAAGGAAAATGAGGAAACAGGTTATCAACTAGTCAATCAATACCTCTAGATCCATCTGGGAAATATCACCTTGAGATTCATAACCACAGATAGCCCCGCCAAACGGCAACAGGAAAGCATAGGGGATTCTAATTTCAAATCTAGAAATTGAATCCAACAATAGTTCATAAGCCTATTCGAGGTGAAAATCTCTACACCAAGGCTTCACGATAGGAATTACACTTGTGAAGGATACTAAGTCTCATAACTTCCGGCCAACAACGGCTACATTAACTAAATTTCATCCTATAATCAATCCTAAGGCGCAACTCTGCCAATTATCAAAAACACCAACCAAGCCACCTAAACTAGGCTAACCAAGACCAAACTAAGGCATAATTACTAAGCTTACTAACTAGACAGGAAATCTTATAAAGGCAAACTAGCCTAAGGTTCGTAGTGGGATAATGAGATAATAATTTAGGAGTCAAGCCTAACCCACCACATATAGTCCAAATTAAAAGTAATTTATACTAAACAATACCTTATGAAGCTCAATCAAAGGAATGAAGAGCGTAGTCTACCTCGAAGCCAAAAATATGTGCTCCAAGTCCACCTTCCAATAGCATTCCCCTCTAAAAGCGACTCCAAATGCCTCCACGCTATCAAAATGCCGATCACCTCATGAATAAGAATATTTTGAAACTAAAATTATATTTTTCAGAGACAGACCCAAAATTGGGTCTAAAAAGGGATTGGAACCTGTGCACGAAATTGAAAAACCAACTTAATCACAAGGTCCCAAATAGCTCAAGGAACTTGTGCCGAAAAAATAGGCACATTCTGAGCATCGAAAAAGCTCAAAATAACTCTACCAATTTCAAGCCCTAGAATAGTCAAAAATACAAGGAAACAATGAATTTACATGGAACTTACAAGATGTTTAGGATGAGGAAAGGTCCCGAAACATTTCCAAAAGAATTTCCAACTCACCGGAACAAGAATCATGGATTTTTGTTGAGAATTTCTCTCAAAAACCCCAAGAATGCCAAGTCTCGAAATGACACTTGGCTACTGAATGGGTCTGTTTAAATAAAACTATCAGGTCTCATTTGTTCTCCACAAACGCGGAGGTCAAGCATGCACCCTCCGAGAACGCAGATAGTCCTCCCACGAATGTAGAGGACTAGAGGTTATCCCTCTGCGAACGCGGAAAAGTGCCCGTGAGTATGGAGGCTTGGCTGCCATACTTTCGCAAATGCGGACAAGAGTCCCTTGGACTCGGAACACAGTAGTTGGATGCACCAGCACCCCTGCATAAGCTAAGGCTAAGGGAATTTAGGATTCTCCGATGGGGGTTCAAAATTTATTCAGAACTCCATGCGTGAAAATGGACTATGCTACCATACCAAATTCAAAGTTCCGGACTCAATGGCGAAGTCAAAATTTCCATTCGAGGTCGTCTTGAAAAAATATGGGTCCCAGACTTAGGCATAATTTTTGCCATTTCCACAAAATGGGTCAAAATGAGATGAAAGCCTTGAGACATGAACGAAAGGTCATTTTAGACCAAACTCTACATTTTTGGAGCAAACCATTTTGACTAAATTTCAATCCGAGCACGTTTTATAAGAAAGTTGAACAAAGTCAATCTTAGGCCAAATTTCAAAGGCTAAAACACCAAATGGCCTCAAACTAGCACCAAGTGCCTTGATACTCGAGCTGACCATGCTACTAACCTAATTTGGCCATTCCAGAGCTGATGAAACCATCCAAATTCCATTTTGGGGTTATATTCCTAGAGTTTTGACTAAAGCAACCATTTGAACTCCAAGGGCTCCAAAATAGGAAAATGTGCATAAAACCTAAAGAATGACCAGACAACTGAACTGTTAGTGCCAACAAGTCATAAAAGACCTAGGGTCTCTACAAGAAAGCTCTAAATGTAGAAAATATCTAAAAAAGATGAAAATGACCATGAGATTCATTAGAACATCCACTACTAAAAGGACTTTCATCCTCAAAAATCAAAGGATAAAAAAGAACCCAAGGGCACAAGAAGATTAGAAAGCTAGGCCCACAAGTTCTGCCAAACCTACAGGTACCTTCTCAAGTCGGGCAATGCCAATCCTGAACTCAAGCCAAGGGAAAGCTCTCAAATTCACTTTTCTTATTTAAAACTCAAACCAAACTTCCAATTTCTCTCTTTGATACTAACTTCCACCTGACAAGAACAGACTCAACCAAAAGCAACAGACTCATCTGAGATAAACCAAAACCACACAGATTCTTTGGAAATAGTCGACAAACAGATAAGAGGGGATGCTAAATAACTCCCAAGTCGAATTCTTTGCTTTATACTCTAAACTCAAGATTCTTTAATCATCATAGGTATCCTACATATCCTAAACCACTGTAATAGCTCCCAATATTATCTGAGCATTTCCCCACTAACCAAGAAGGATACGTAAGCACTACCTGAACATCAAAAGCGGCAAGAACTCAACATAAGCAACTCAGCCCAAGGTACAAACCCAAAGTTCTAACATAATAACTCCCAAAACACATAACTTGAGGCTAAAATTTATCTTTTAAAACTTAAAAAGGCTACTTTGAGGGACAACCAAACTCATGGGTAGAAATATCGCATTGAGACCAACTCTAATGTCGCTTTGCTCCAAATAGAACTTCTATAAAGATGAACCAATATTCGAATCTAACCCAAAAGCAATAGAAATTGATGCCATGAGTCCATCCACCACTTCTCGAGTGAAAAACTATGGTACCACCCTAATCCAAGAGTAACTGAGCTGGCAAATAACAAGTAAGTAGATCACCCCACCAAAAGTGAGTCAAATAAGGCTGAACCATGGCAAGGAACACCACAAGGGACACTTTTAGATAACCACAAGAACACACATGAACCTCGCAAATTTAACAAGAAACCAAGAGATGATCCCACGAACTAGTTTTACTCCATCCTGAATAAGAGTTATTCAAGAAAAAATTTCCATTCACTCTTAGAAGCCAAAGTCTAAATTAGTTAAAGCACACCACCATAAAAGACCTAGTTCAACAATATGATGTTTTAAACCATCGACACAACCGCTGTAGTTTATCGGCAGAACCAAGGCACAACACAAAATCACCGAGATTGAAGATAGGTCCTAGTTGTAAGATAAAATAAATTAGTGACTGAAATTTGTAAAACACATTGAACAACCACCTAAATGTCCATACATCTGAAGAGCATACCGATACAATTCTTATAAATCAAGACTCATCAATATAAATGATCTCACTCCACAATCATCCTTTCATACTACTTGCTAGTAGGTCACAAGTATAAGAGGACCACCATTTCCATGAATCCACTAGAACCCTCTTTACAAGATGCTTAAAGCTAAAACATGATTTTTAATTTTAAATGATGAAATCTGACGTACTTTCACATGATGACTTTAAATACATATATTATGATATATTTGAAGATTCTTTACATATATTGATGTATAATGAATCTGGATTTAATGAAATTATGATGTTATGAAAGTTCCTATAAGAAGGCTTGAAAAGAGTTTTAAGACATATATGGTGGGTTGGTTTAAAAATGTGTATTTTATGCATTTTCATTACTCTCATGCATGCAAGAATTCTTTAAAGGCATTGAAAAGTTTCTATGAAATGAACCAACATAGTTTCTTATGATAAAGCAAATTTGAAATGAAGCTTGACTCTAAATGAAAGTTTATGAAGAAAATGCCTACGTTTTGATTAAAGGGAGTCTTATGAAATCAAATGCTAGGAATGATGATGAAAGGGCTTCTTAGCCAAACAATAGATTCTTATATGATAAGGACAATTGTCCATATATTTAAATCAAATGAGAGGTTTTAATGAGCTATTCTATCGAATATGATGTTTGAATTCTCAAGCTATATGTTATGACTATTTAGAAGTATAAAACTATTCTGTGGGGTTGACTTTATGTTTTATGATTTGTCTATTTCTCTGAGAGCTTACCTAGCACCGAGTTGGACTAGGAGCGAATACCCATGTCCTAGAACTATGTTCCACCATAGGTATAAAGGAGTTAGAGGCGAATACCCAAATCTCTAACAGGTGAGTACCCGAAATATCAAGGCTTAGAGGTAAGTACCCGAGTCTAAGATCTAGGGGTGTGTACCCGGTATAACTTAGTGGATCCACTTAGACATGAAGTAGTCTACCTTGGCAAGTAGTCTCCCCCTTTTCCTCCAATGTAGGGGTAACATCGGGACTCTATATTATATCTCACATGGTTTATGTCGGTTAACAATGATCTCACAAAGGTAGAAGGTCCCTCTTCCAATGTTTAACATATATCATATGATGTCTACTATATCTATCACAAGGTAAAATATGTGCTCTCATAAAGTTAAATATTTCTTTTAAAAGGTTTATGGTATACTTATTTACGATTCATCGTACTTTGCAAGTACATGGATTCATATAATGACTCATTATTACCTCTATAATGTTTAAGTTTCTTTTATGATTCATGATGGTTTCTATATTTCATTGACTAAGCTTCATAACTCCAAATGATATTTCATATGATTGCAAGGTTCTAGCATGGTCCATTGCATCTCCTTATTTTATAATGATATATTGCATTGCATGCTCAAATATTAGTATATTCAAAGCACTAACACATACTTTTTTCTACATGATATCACCATGTAGGGTCGACGTTACACCACATTCTCCTCAACATGGATAGTTTGATCGTTGAAGGGAACATAGTTGGTGAGTTCCCATATTATGGGAATAATATTCCATTTCGTTTTCTTGCTATTTACATATATAGACTTTTGGTTATCTTGTGCGACTTTTGGATACTTATCATGAGTTTGAGATAGGAACATGTCTTAGCCCCTTCCAAGTCTAAAGAAAGTAAAGGTATTATTGGACAAATAGACGTTGTTTGATATTGATGATTTCTATTCTATGTTATCTCCCTTAGTCCCATTACCCCTTTTTCTTCCGTAATTCATTGTATGTCATCACTTATGAAAAGATTAATAAAATTCTAAGAGTCTTGGGTGAGGTACCTCTAGGTGTCTCATTCGTCGTGTCACGTCTAGGCCCTAGGCTTGGGTCATGACAGTTTAATTCAAAAATCTCATGAAATATCATTACTTTTAAACTTCAATTTTGATGAATTATGCTGGGTTGATTCAATTTTGTATTTATTCATCATTTATGATTATTATGAGTATCTTTTATGTAAATTACATGATTTCAAGATGGATTATGAAAGCCTTTGCATGAAGATATTTTCTATGATGAATTTTAAGAATTTTGACCATGAAGTCTTATGTTTCAAGCTATTCTCATGGTTTTCAAATCAAATGATGTATATGAGTTTTCACTCTAAATCTAAGTTTGAATTATGAGTATGAATTATGAGCATGTTTCAAGTTATGATTTTCATACAAATTATAGAAAAGGTGACTTAAGGCCCAATGTGGTGACCTAAGGCATAATGATAAGAACTATGTATGTATGATTTTTAATGTGGAAGGACAATACCCGCATTGCATCTATTTTATGAAATGAGCTAATCTATCAATTTCAAACCTATGATCATGTCTATGATATGCTAATTATGATTTTTATGGTATGTAAGTATTTCATGAGATTTGACTTAGCACCGAGTGGACTTGAGGTGAAGGCCCTAATAAAAGTTTTAGTAGCAGCCTCATGTCCCATAAACTATGTGCCACCATAGGTTTCCTTATGGATTAGTTAATGGATCCACATATAGCGTATGTACATGACCCACCTTGCGGGGTAGAGTCTACCTTGGCAAGTCGATTCCTCTTTTCTTCATCGTATGGGAGACAATGGGATTCCATTTTATAGCTCGCATGGTCTTAGAGTCGATTATGGTTACTATCCCACATATGTATATGAGTATTATGCTTTTTAATGATCTTCAACTATCTTTTAAATGCTTTGATCATCATGGTATTCCCCACGAGGTTACTTAATCTTTTTATCATGTATAATCTTGATCATTGCATCTTATGATTCATATTGCATGTCATGCCCACATAATTAGTATATGAAAATGTACTAACATATATTGTTGTCTATATTGTCAAATAATTTAGGAGTTGAGATTGAAGATCATATCCATCCATGTGGCTAGTTGAGTTCTTACGACGAAGTCTTGGTGAGTCCTCATCCATTAAGAGAGGTTTATGAGTTATTTCTTTCAAAGACATTTGTTTCTTTACCTTGAGGGTGAGCTAGGAACATGTCTTAGCCCCTGCCCCATGTTCATGATTAGAGGCATTAGTTGGAAAAATGTTAAGTCTATGTTGTCAAGCTACTTATTCATTATGATTCATGTTATAGACTCTTTTTATGATGTTTCTACATTTACTTTACCTTATGTATTCTTTTATATGAACAATAGGCTTGGTTGGAGCCCCTTCAGGGTTTCGATCGCTATGTTATGACTAGGCCCTAGGTCGAGTCATGACCAACTTTGAATCAGAGCACAAGGTTTAAGATGTCCTAGGGTATGAAACTTGCCGCATCAAGTAAAGTCTTATTCATGGTTGTGAAGCCCACCACATATATAAATAGCAAGCTATAAGACATTTTTAGAATTCTCACTTTTTTCATGATCTATGTTGTGCAGTAGAGTGTGTTTTGAGACTTCCTTTCCATAATGATTTTCTTTTGTGATTTTTAGAAAAATGGCTCCAAGAAGACCACTATTGAAAAAGGGAAAAAATATTAATAAGGCCCAAGTTCCCCCAGCTCCTCAAGACAATGGTCCCCTACTTGACCAAGTGAATAGTGCAGAGTTCTGGACCACCATTACTATGCTAGTCTAAGTGGTGGCTAACCAAGGGGTTGTAGCTCCTCCTAATATTCCTACTCTAGCCTCAGGAGTAAGGAAATTTTCACGAATGAACCCTCTGGAGTTTCATGGCTCAAAGGTTAATGAGGATCCTCAAGAATTCATAAATAAGGTCTATAAGATAATGAACATTATGGGGATGTTTTCCGAAGAGAGGGCGGAGTTAGTGGCTTATCAACATAAGGGTGTTGCATAAGTGTGGTATACCCAAAGGAATATAGAAAGAGTGGATGAAGGTTCCATTGAATGGGAAGCCTTCAAACTTGCTTTCCTTGATCTCTTCTTCCCTCTTGAACTAAGAGAAGCTAAGGTGTTGGAGTTCATCAATCTTCGACAAGGCAATATAGGAATAAGTGACTATGCCCTCAAGTTTATTAAGCTCTATAAGTATGCTCCTTCATTGGTTGCCGATCCACATGCCCGGATGAGTAAATTCATATTGGGGGTGTCCAATTTTGTTGCTAAGGAATGTCATACCACCATTCTTATGAAACAAATGGACACAGCTCGGCTCATGACTTATGAGGATGATGGATTCTAAGTGGGTGGATTATGAAGTTGGTTTCTCCAACTCTAGGACCGAAGGTGGTAGTAGTAGCCGATCTCAACAAGGACAAGGTTTGGGGAAGAAGTTTGCTAAAAATATAGTGTCATACCCTAAGTCTCAAAAAGGAGGAGGTGTGAATTCTAATAGCCCTTCTTTTCCTACATGTGCAAAGTGTGGGAAAAATTAGGAAGGTAGATGCTTGATGGGAATGGGTGCTTGTTATGGATGTGGAAAGATGGGCCATAAGAAATCCGAGTGGCCTCATATTTCCAACAAAGGTGGAGAAGGTCTTCCATAAGGAGGCCAAGTGTAACAAGGCACCCAAGGTCAACCTAAGGGTGACTAACGCAATAACTGATTCTCTGCTCTTCATGCTAGGCAAGATGTGCATGAGACTCCCGATGTGGTAACGGGTATGTTACGAGTCTTTAAATTTGATGCTTATGCATTGCTTGATCTAGGTGCCAACTTGTCTTTTGTTACTCCTTAACTTGGTGTGAGATTTGATGTGACCCTCGAAGTGTTGATAGAACCTTTTTTGATTTATAATCCTGTTGATGATTAGGTAGTACAAAAGACATCTTATAGAAACTGTCCTGTGTCGGTCTTGCATAAAGTTATTCCATGTGATCTTGTTGAACTTGACATGACCGATTTTGAAATCATTCTTGGTGTTGATTGGTTACATGCTTCTTATGCGTCCATATGTTGTAGGACTCGTGTGGTTAAGTTTCACTTTCCTAATGAGCCTATTCTTGAATGGAAGGGCAATGATTCAGTGGTTAAGGATTGATTCATCTCATGTCTTAATGCTCAAAAAATGATTTCCAAAGGGTGTATTTATCATACCGTGTGAGTAAGGGATGTTTATTCTAAAACTCTTACTCTTGAGTCGGTCCCTATAGTTAATAATTTTTCTAATGTATTTCCTTATGATTTTTTCGGTGTTCCTCCTAAAAGGGAAATTGACTCTGACATAGATCTTCTTCCTAATCCCCAACCTATTTCTATTCCTGCTTATGGTATGGCTCCAATGGAACTTAAAGAGTTCAAAGAGCAATTGAAGGATTTATTAGATACGGGTTTTATAAGGCCAATTATTTCACCATGGGGTACTCCTATATTGTTTGTTATGAAGAAGGACGGGTCACTCCAAATGTATATAGATTATCGGCAATCGAACAAGGTCACTATAAAGAACAAATATCCAATTTCGAGGATAGATAACTTATTTGATCAATTGCAATGGGCAAGTTACTTCTCCAAGATAGATCTTCATTTTGGTTATCACAAACTAAGGGTGAGGGGGTGTGATATTCCCAAAATTCCATTTCGAACAAGATATGGTTATTTTGAATTTGTAGTAATGTCATTTGGTTTGACTAATGCTCCCGCTATCTTCATGGATCAGATGAATCATATTTTTAAGCCATACTTGGACATGTTTTTTTGTGGTGTTCATTGATGAAATCTTAGTCTATTATCGAAATAAGGAAGATCATATCGATCACTTGAGGATAGTGTTGCAAACATTGAGAGAGAAAACATTATTTGCCAAGTTTAGTAAGTTTGACATTTGGCTAAGGGGAGTTGAATTTATTGTCCATGTGGTGTCCAGTGATGGGATTAATGTAGATCCAAAGAAAATAGAAATGGTTAAGAATTGGCCTTGACCATTATCTCCTTCAGATATTAAAAGTTTCTTGGACTTAGCAGGCTACTATAGAAGGTTTGTTGAAGCGTTCTCGTCTATTGCTTCGCCTTTGACTAAGTTGACCCAAAAGAAGGTGAAATTTCAATGGTCGAATGAATGTGAAAAGAATTCCAAATAATGAAGGATCGTCGTACGTTGTCTCCTATTTTGACATTGCCCGAAGGTTCGGATGGGTTTGTTGTTTATTATGATGCCACACGTGTTGGTTTGGGTTGTGTCTTAATGCAACATGGTAAGGTGATAGCCTATGCTTCTTGGCAACTTAAATCAGGGATTACTATATTGTCTATGTATTCATTCTTTTTTAGAACAAAATGCACCAGTGCAACCAAAAATTGGAGAATCAATAAGTAGGGAGCCACGATCTAAAATAAGTTTGAAGAATCAGCAACCTAATTTAGATGAGCTTGCAGCCCAAGCAGTGTCTGAAGTGGAAGGAGGAGTAGAGCATCAAGCAGAAGAAGGAGTTTCTCCTTCCTCCTTTGTTGAATCAGAGATCCTTGATCAATCCTCTAAAAAAACAGAAGATGGAGGAGAGGAAAAGGAGATGATAAGGTCGACGAAGAACATAAAAATAGTAAAGATGATGACAAAGAAGAAGAAAAAGGAGAAGGAAATGTCCAGGAAGATAATAAACAAAATAAAGATGACGAGAAAGAAGAAGAAAAAGATACGAATGATGAAGAGGAAGAAGACGATCAAATGTCTCTTGTTGAACATAGAAAAAAATAGAAATTGAAACATGATGAAGAAAAACTCTTGGCAGACATAATGATCCTATCACCTCTTCACATGAAGAAGTAATAAAAATTGTCGATGCAGGCAAATTTCATGTGCATCTCCAGCCTAACACTACTGGTGATATCATAATAAGTTCAACCTTAGGAAAAGCTTTTGAAGAGTTCAGAGTTGATATACTCCAGAAGAAAGGTCTAGAAGATTTTTTTAGGAGTAATTATTTTGGCAAGTATCTTGATTTTCCTTTAGATAATAATGCCCGTTTCAAATGAGAATGGTGTATGCTATCCTCAAAAGAAGATTTTTTTTTGAAATTAATGAAAAGAATGATGAGGTTTGGATCAATTATTGTGGCATGCCACTTTGGTCATGAACCAATTTCTTAAGTCATGATGGCACCTACTATCAACCCACCAGTAGGTAAGCCTAATCCCATAGTCCAGAACCATAGGAAATGAACCATCACAAGCGGAAGGAAAAATATAAATAACAATAACAATAATAATAATAAAAGAAGAATAAGATAAATACAACAAGATAACCCCCAAGACTTGGTATCAGTCGGTAGTCGATCCACTAAACTAACTAATGGAGTACAAGGTTTATACAGATAAAATAATAGCATAACTGTCCCCGAGTACAACAAAAAAGACTAGTCAAAGCAAAAATAAAGGGAGATAGGCAACTCAGACTGCAAAGAGCTCATCCAAGTCTCTAAAATCAAAGAGTTTGTTCACACAATATCCAAATCAGTAGTGAAACCCCGTACTATGATCTATAGGGTGCAAAAGTGTAGTATAAGTACCAACAAGTGGCACTCAGTAGACATCGGCCAATAGAGCTCCAAAGATAAAGCAAGTATAAAGAGCATGTAAGCAAGGAGTGTATATCGCAAGTCACTATACAGAATAATAGGTAATCCTTCAATAAGAACATCTGATAAAGGGGGAAGATAGGAAACAAAGGACGTACCTAGTGGTGCTAGTCCAAGACCTAAACAAGACAACACACTACGAAGGGGAAACAACTAAATGACAACCTACTAACAAAAGTAAGCACATATATCACATAAAGGCCCAAAGGACCGTATCAACTAAATCCCTGCAAAAAGATAGATAAGAACAAGGCAGTATCTACCTTCAAACAAGATACCACCCTTTATACCGCCACAAGTTCACAATTAGTAAGAAAATACCTCCCAAGCCCCTGTGTGCCTAGGTAGTTCACTCACAAATAGGTAAACCCGCACGGCATCCTATACTACCGATAGGTACAAACAACTATGCTTGTGATAGACAATGCATATATGCATGAAAGTAATGTAGTAAAACTAGTAGTACCATCTGTGCCAAGCATCTCATACCAAGATATATATAGCTACTTTCAGTCCCGGCTATGAAGTAGGACCCATGCCCCTCTATGGTATCACCATGGGAGACTCGGGAATGCATCTATATACCGCCTGGTCCTGATCCAGGTCTTATCTCAAACTGTAACATGAGCGCATCTTTGATGCCTTAAATCAATGTCAGAAAATGATCGCATACTCTATGCCTCAAATCAGTATAACAAAATGAGTGCATCCTCGATGCCTCGAATTAATAGTACAAAATGAGTGTATCCTCGATGCCTCCAGTCTACTGAAAATAGTAGTAGCAAAGGTAGTACGACCCCCCATTTGAAAATCAGTGTAAAATAGTTTGGGTTACAACCCAGCTTCCTCAAATCAATGCTAGAACCAATGTATGCACCGGGGTCGACTACATCCGTGAGAAAGCAATGATCCAATCCAATCCATGCCATTACCATTACCCAAACAACATACACAATCACATACAATTATGACTCCATAAGAACCTTATCCTCTAAAGCATACAAATAAGGCTCAAAAATACCACTGACCTATAATCAAGGCCTAAAGCTCGAATCTACTCTTTTAACTCAAACACAAGACCCATAAGGAACCTCAACCCTAACTGGGTAACAAGAAGAAGGAAAATGAGGAAACAGGTTATCAACTAGTCAATCAATACCTCTAGATCCATCTGGGAAATATCACCTTGAGATTCATAACCACAGATAGCCCCGCCAAACGGCAACAGGAAAGCATAGGGGATTCTAATTTCAAATCTAGAAATTGAATCCAACAATAGTTCATAAGCCTATTCGAGGTGAAAATCTCTACACCAAGGCTTCACGATAGGAATTACACTTGTGAAGGATACTAAGTCTCATAACTTCCGGCCAACAACGGCTACATTAACTAAATTTCATCCTATAATCAATCCTAAGGCGCAACTCTGCCAATTATCAAAAACACCAACCAAGCCACCTAAACTAGGCTAACCAAGACCAAACTAAGGCATAATTACTAAGCTTACTAACTAGACAGGAAATCTTATAAAGGCAAACTAGCCTAAGGTTCGTAGTGGGATAATGAGATAATAATTTAGGAGTCAAGCCTAACCCACCACATATAGTCCAAATTAAAAGTAATTTATACTAAACAATACCTTATGAAGCTCAATCAAAGGAATGAAGAGCGTAGTCTACCTCGAAGCCAAAAATATGTGCTCCAAGTCCACCTTCCAATAGCATTCCCCTCTAAAAGCGACTCCAAATGCCTCCACGCTATCAAAATGCCGATCACCTCATGAATAAGAATATTTTGAAACTAAAATTATATTTTTCAGAGACAGACCCAAAATTGGGTCTAAAAAGGGATTGGAACCTGTGCACGAAATTGAAAAACCAACTTAATCACAAGGTCCCAAATAGCTCAAGGAACTTGTGCCGAAAAAATAGGCACATTCTGAGCATCGAAAAAGCTCAAAATAACTCTACCAATTTCAAGCCCTAGAATAGTCAAAAATACAAGGAAACAATGAATTTACATGGAACTTACAAGATGTTTAGGATGAGGAAAGGTCCCGAAACATTTCCAAAAGAATTTCCAACTCACCGGAACAAGAATCATGGATTTTTGTTGAGAATTTCTCTCAAAAACCCCAAGAATGCCAAGTCTCGAAATGACACTTGGCTACTGAATGGGTCTGTTTAAATAAAACTATCAGGTCTCATTTGTTCTCCACAAACGCGGAGGTCAAGCATGCACCCTCCGAGAACGCAGATAGTCCTCCCACGAATGTAGAGGACTAGAGGTTATCCCTCTGCGAACGCGGAAAAGTGCCCGTGAGTATGGAGGCTTGGCTGCCATACTTTCGCAAATGCGGACAAGAGTCCCTTGGACTCGGAACACAGTAGTTGGATGCACCAGCACCCCTGCATAAGCTAAGGCTAAGGGAATTTAGGATTCTCCGATGGGGGTTCAAAATTTATTCAGAACTCCATGCGTGAAAATGGACTATGCTACCATACCAAATTCAAAGTTCCGGACTCAATGGCGAAGTCAAAATTTCCATTCGAGGTCGTCTTGAAAAAATATGGGTCCCAGACTTAGGCATAATTTTTGCCATTTCCACAAAATGGGTCAAAATGAGATGAAAGCCTTGAGACATGAACGAAAGGTCATTTTAGACCAAACTCTACATTTTTGGAGCAAACCATTTTGACTAAATTTCAATCCGAGCACGTTTTATAAGAAAGTTGAACAAAGTCAATCTTAGGCCAAATTTCAAAGGCTAAAACACCAAATGGCCTCAAACTAGCACCAAGTGCCTTGATACTCGAGCTGACCATGCTACTAACCTAATTTGGCCATTCCAGAGCTGATGAAACCATCCAAATTCCATTTTGGGGTTATATTCCTAGAGTTTTGACTAAAGCAACCATTTGAACTCCAAGGGCTCCAAAATAGGAAAATGTGCATAAAACCTAAAGAATGACCAGACAACTGAACTGTTAGTGCCAACAAGTCATAAAAGACCTAGGGTCTCTACAAGAAAGCTCTAAATGTAGAAAATATCTAAAAAAGATGAAAATGACCATGAGATTCATTAGAACATCCACTACTAAAAGGACTTTCATCCTCAAAAATCAAAGGATAAAAAAGAACCCAAGGGCACAAGAAGATTAGAAAGCTAGGCCCACAAGTTCTGCCAAACCTACAGGTACCTTCTCAAGTCGGGCAATGCCAATCCTGAACTCAAGCCAAGGGAAAGCTCTCAAATTCACTTTTCTTATTTAAAACTCAAACCAAACTTCCAATTTCTCTCTTTGATACTAACTTCCACCTGACAAGAACAGACTCAACCAAAAGCAACAGACTCATCTGAGATAAACCAAAACCACACAGATTCTTTGGAAATAGTCGACAAACAGATAAGAGGGGATGCTAAATAACTCCCAAGTCGAATTCTTTGCTTTATACTCTAAACTCAAGATTCTTTAATCATCATAGGTATCCTACATATCCTAAACCACTGTAATAGCTCCCAATATTATCTGAGCATTTCCCCACTAACCAAGAAGGATACGTAAGCACTACCTGAACATCAAAAGCGGCAAGAACTCAACATAAGCAACTCAGCCCAAGGTACAAACCCAAAGTTCTAACATAATAACTCCCAAAACACATAACTTGAGGCTAAAATTTATCTTTTAAAACTTAAAAAGGCTACTTTGAGGGACAACCAAACTCATGGGTAGAAATATCGCATTGAGACCAACTCTAATGTCGCTTTGCTCCAAATAGAACTTCTATAAAGATGAACCAATATTCGAATCTAACCCAAAAGCAATAGAAATTGATGCCATGAGTCCATCCACCACTTCTCGAGTGAAAAACTATGGTACCACCCTAATCCAAGAGTAACTGAGCTGGCAAATAACAAGTAAGTAGATCACCCCACCAAAAGTGAGTCAAATAAGGCTGAACCATGGCAAGGAACACCACAAGGGACACTTTTAGATAACCACAAGAACACACATGAACCTCGCAAATTTAACAAGAAACCAAGAGATGATCCCACGAACTAGTTTTACTCCATCCTGAATAAGAGTTATTCAAGAAAAAATTTCCATTCACTCTTAGAAGCCAAAGTCTAAATTAGTTAAAGCACACCACCATAAAAGACCTAGTTCAACAATATGATGTTTTAAACCATCGACACAACCGCTGTAGTTTATCGGCAGAACCAAGGCACAACACAAAATCACCGAGATTGAAGATAGGTCCTAGTTGTAAGATAAAATAAATTAGTGACTGAAATTTGTAAAACACATTGAACAACCACCTAAATGTCCATACATCTGAAGAGCATACCGATACAATTCTTATAAATCAAGACTCATCAATATAAATGATCTCACTCCACAATCATCCTT
Organism: Solanum dulcamara; assembly: GCF_947179165.1. Lineage (NCBI taxonomy): Eukaryota > Viridiplantae > Streptophyta > Magnoliopsida > Solanales > Solanaceae > Solanum > Solanum dulcamara. The sequence continues at coordinate 42,470,398 of NC_077237.1, read as the reverse complement.
TCATACTACTTGCTAGTAGGTCACAAGTATAAGAGGACCACCATTTCCATGAATCCACTAGAACCCTCTTTACAAGATGCTTAAAGCTAAAACATCACCATACTTAGAATGAATAAGGAAAATTTCCATTTTCATCCTTCCAAAATCAACATTGCTATTTGACACCACAACACACAACCACTTGAACAAATAACTTAACCATCAAATTTACAATGAAAAGACAACCTATCCCAACCAAAGGGCAAACCTTAACTTTGCCACCTTAGAAACTAAGAATAAGAAATTGAAACAAGAAAAAATCAATGAATAAAATCTACAATACATCACAATGGACATAACCACTAACACACCCTTCTCTCAATAGAAACCTCACACCAATTAAGCACACTAGGGTAATTAAGAAGGCGAGAAAGAATCAACCCATGAAAACTCTAGAATGGCTAAAAAAAACTCCATCAAGGAAAACAACTAAGCTCAACATCCACAAGATATAACTCTACCACTACTGACATATAACAATAACATCAAAATGATCCACTACTAAAAGAAATCATCTAGGGAAGATAAACACATACACATAGATTTAAATAAAGTTGTCATGAAAAATAATAAGCAAGTAATCAGGCTAAGCAAGCATACTTATAGAAGTACAGGTAAAGTATCTACCAGATTCACAAGATGGATCTAACAAGCAAAGTAATCATTGAGGGGTACAAAGACCCCAATACTAAAGTACTACAAGCAAAAAGTTCGTAGAAACAAAATTTAGGCAAATCTGATTGACACCTGGAGTCTTGTCCTCTGTATGACCTTCTGAAGCATGGGATGAAATGCGCCTTGCCTCGAACTGAACAACTGAACCATTAATCGCAAAACTTGAGGTACTATCTCTAACTAACTGTACCTGAGCCCTACAAAACCAATCATGTCGCTTGTGATGTGTGACTGTAGGATACTCCCTAACTAGATTCCCAAACTCACCGTATGTATAGCATTTCTTACCAAATGCAGCATGCTGAGATAATACAGTTTAATTTGTATGAGTCCAAAAATCTAAATGCCCAGATAGCAAACCCTGAGAAGTGTTTCGTGAACTATGTCCACCGTGGATACCATAATATATCACAGGACCACCTAGAACTAGAGGTGCTCCTGCCATGGGCTTATTAGGTCTAGAGTGAGGTTGACCCTCACTAGGATGATGCCTACCTTGGAGTGGGAAGTTACCTTTACTACTCTAATGGTGGGATCTCTTATATCCACCTATATAAGTCTCCATACATGCATGCTCCATAGAACTCACATAGCTGAACAATTGGGGAAAAGTCAACCCAACTGTTATCAAGTGTTGTGATACTTGGAGGAGCGGCAAAATCAATACCTCAATAAATTGATGAGTCATATCTTGCTTTATAGGAAACAGTGTAGGAGCATGCCCATTCCAATCTAGGAACTCCATCACATACTCAGACACCGATGAAGAACCCTATTGAGGGCCTACAAGTCCAACTCTAGGATGAAACTACTCAATACACCCAAAACCACACCTGCCTGTGGTGTATGCTTATTGAGATGTAGAATCTCTAACATTGGATCCAAAGAAGCTGAGGTGCTCACAAATACTATTGAAGCCTGGGTAGTAGGTATTGATGCTCTAGTCATGTCCATAGGAAAGCTCGTACTATCTATCTAAGGAGGCATGAATCCCAAGAAGGTATTTAGAAGTTGACCAAAGAAGTTTCATATGATAAAGAATCAAGAATAGGGTTTACCTAAAATGCCCTATAACCTCCCGAAGATAGGATATGGACGTCTCTACACTGATCGCAAGACTCTACTAGGCACTTGCTCTTATACTGATGATACCGGTGAACCTAAGCTCTGATACCAGTCTGTCATGATCTAATTTATTAAGTAAAAACGGCACCTACTATCAACCCACCAGTAGGGAAGCCTAACCCCAAAGTCTGAAACCATAAGCAATGGAATATTACAAGCAGAAGGAAAGAAATGAATAATAATAACAATAATAATTAGAAAACAAGAATAAGATAAATCCAACAAGATAACCCCAAGACCTGGTATTAGTCGATAGTCGAGCCACTAAACTAACTAAAGGAGTACAAGGTTTATATAGATACAATACTAGAATAAATGTCTCCGAGTGCAAAATAAAGACTAGTCCAATCCAAAATAGAGGGAGTTAAGCAACTTTGAACACCAAGAGCTCACCCAAGTCTCCAAAATCAAAGAGTTGTTCTGCACGATATCCAAATCAGTAGTGAAAATCCGTACTATGATCTGCAGGGTGAAGAAGTATAGTATGAGTATAAACAAGTGTCACTCAGTAGGAATCAACCGACTGAGCTCTAAAGATAAAGAAAGTATAAAGAGCATGTAAGCAAATAGTGTATATCATAAGTAACTAACAAGAATAATAGGGAATCTTGCAATAAGAAAATCTGATAAAATAGGGAAGGTAGGAAACAATCAAGGAAACAAAGGACGTACTTGGTGGTGCCAACCCAAAATAGAGGGAGCTAAGCAACTTTTAATGCCAAAAGCTCACCCTAGTCTCCAAAATCTAAGAGTTGATCCGCACGATATCTAAATTAGTAGTGAAAATCTGTACTATGATCTGCAGGTTACATAAGTGTAGTATGAGTAAAAACAAATGTCACCTAGTAGGAATCAACCGACTTAGCTCCAAAGATAAAGCAAATATAAAGAGCATGTAAGCAGAGAGTGTATATCACAAGTAACTTACCAGAATAATGGTCAAATTTTAAAAGTTAAAGTGCCAAATAGTCTCAAACTAGCACCGATTGCCTTGATACTAGAGCCGACCATGCTACTAGCCTAATTTGGCTATTTCGGAGCTGATGAAACCATTCAAATTCCATTCTGGGGTTATATTCCTAGAGTTTTGACCGAAGTCAACTATTTGAACTACAAGGGCTCCAAAATAGGGAAATGGGTTAAAACCCAAATGAGCAACCAGTCAGCCAAACTGTCAGTGCCAGCAAGTCATAAAAGACCTGGAGTTGCTACAAGAAAGCTCTAAATGATGAAAATATCAAAGAAAGATGAAAACGACCTTGAAGGTCATTATAGTTTTGGTAGAAGAGAGGTTGCCATAGTGACTGGACTAAACTGTCATCCTCCTTCTTAGTCTATCTTAAATTTTAAAGTACCCAAACAATGTCGCAAATGAAGGAATGATTGAAAGATAGAAGAATCTAAGGAAATAACAAATAAATATGAGTCAGGTGATAAGGACTTGGTGTCCCTTGTTTGTCCAACTTCAAGAATCCTAGATTGGTAGCCCTGTTGAGAGGGGAAAACGTCTCAAAGAAGCCCAAGGAGTCATTGTGCTTACTTTGGTTTGTACATAATATAGTTTTGCCCAAAGATCTCAGTAACAACATCCTAATTAATTTGTTGAAGTTCTTGGTGGATACGACTCTTTCAACAACTATCCTTGGGGTCATAAAAGCTACATATATACTGCTAAATACATGTTAGCTCCATTATCTTCAAACATGACCAACTTGTATGGATTTCCATGGGCTTTCATGGAAATGCATATCATCTTTGGTATTTTTTAATATATTATTGAATACTTTAATAGTTTATTTGTTTGAAATCTTTTTTTTAGTATTGGTCATGTTTGAAGCCATTCCTCATTTGAGGCAACAAGTAATTGCCAAGGAAGAGCTATCAACCCCAAGAATCGTGAGATGTTTGTCTACCAAAAACAACAAGAATCCTCTAGATCTTTTTAACCCACCAGATGATGCAGTAAGAACCAGTTCTTGAAAGAAGAGTCAGATATTGCAACATAATATCCTTAATCCATAACATATGCCTAACATGTTGTAAATTCAGACTCAGATGGCTCAACATGTGATGAGCATAATAGTACACTTACAACTGATAGGAGATATGTTGCAACTTGGGACTAATATGTTGCAACATGACTGTTATATATTGCCAATTGTGACTAATATGTTACGATAGCTGAAACATATGTTGCAGCATAATTGTCATATGTTGCCTTAAAAATTAGCATGGTTACTTACCATACTCATATTTTATTGTAGGTTGTGCATCTGTGGCTTGTACTAATAGAAAAAGAGTTGTGAATGACATTTATCATTACTCTAGATCTTGTTGATACCCTATTTGATGTTGTGGTAGATAGGGTTAAAAAAGAATTGGATGGAGCTACAACAATCAAAAAGATGATAGTTGATTCTAGTCAGCATGATTTTTTAAACGATGATATGGTTGATGTAGCTATATGGTCTGGTGGGTTTGGAGCTAAAAACACAAGGGATGGTGTTGGGGTTGCTACCATTCATGGGGATGGGGCTGAAGATTTTTTTGATTCATCTCTACAACTTTTACGGTATGCAACGAATGTTGCTACCAAAAGATGTTGTGCCTGTCAGTGTGAGAAGTGCATGGAAAAAAATGACTATTTTGTGAAGACGCTTAAAGAATTGACTGAGGCCGTTAAACAATTGGCATCTAAGAGGGGTGTCATTCCATCAAAGAAGCTGAAGGGTCCATATAATACTCCTCAAGCTAAGAGGATAAGAAAGTTTGTTGCCAAGGCATTATCCAATATGAAAAAAACAATTGTAGAATTGTCGATGGCCACAAGGGAGAATCATCCACTGAAGCCGGTAAATATTTAAAAATTGCTGCCAAAAAAAGAACAAATTGACGACTTTCTTGAAATTAAAGGAGCGCAAAATGTACAAAATGCACTACCTTGATGGAGAGTATTTCAGAAAGATGACAACTATGGACGAATGGTGGAAGGACTTGGTAAGTTTTTCCAAATGTGACTACTTTGTTTTACATTTACAATCATTATTAACTAAAACTAATTGTTATTTTAGTATATTGATGAAGTTCTTTGCTTCATGAGGGAGAGGAAAATCAGATTCAATGAGTACTATGCTTCATTAGAATCTTGGATCAAAACTTCTATACTTCCTTCAGAAGATCTTACCAAAACATTTGTGATGAAGCAACAACTCCTAGTGGCAGAAGGTTGAAGGAGTTGCAGCATCTTTTAAATGGGACGAAGATCTTCTTAACTATGTTAGAGGGAAGAGACCATTTTCCCATGACATGGATTGGTTAGGGGAAAGGAGGATTTTAGGAATAATGTGTTTAGACAAAAACATTTTGCGACTCTTGATATCATCTTGTAGAAGGGATTCATGAATGTTTATGAATGCAACTTGCTAGTTCTTAAAGATTGTGAGTTTCTGCCCTTCATACAGCCAATGTTGGATTTTTTTTCGATCATGTTGAGGCAAAGTGGATTCATGAATCATTTGCCAAGAAAAGTGCTCAACGAATCATGGGGTTTTGGAAAAGAAAATTGAGTTTCCAACCTCCCTAAAAATAAAAGTAATACCGCGTGTGGATCATACTCGCTTGCATTCCTGGAGAAATTATTAACCGGCACTACTGTGGATGTCAAAAAGAATTTATGAAATGATAATTTTGTGAATAGAATGCAAGAGTTTTTTCCTTTTGGGATAGCATCTCAGAGCTTAAAGCCTTGACGGGTAAGATTTTATCATATTAATATGAACTATCAATGTTTACTAGTTGGCTTTTATAACTCCACGCAGTTGTTTATTAATCATCACATTTATGTATATTAGTCACATGCTGAAGCTTATGAGTCATATGTTGCAACACATTAATAGTAATAACTAATTGTAAGACTACTAAATGAATAAAAGCAACAGAAAAAAGAAATGAAAAAGGAAAAGTGAATCAAGATCTAATTGGATCACTTCCAATATATTCATTATATTATATTTTAAAAAAATTGTGATTAATACATGTTTAACACAAAATGAAGAATCAAAAATATTCATATGCTTAAAATTTTAAAATTAATTATATATTTGTAAAAATAAATTTTATAAAAATGATGCCCCTAAAAAAGCAAAGGGCCAAGGCTTTGCTAGTTGCTTCGAGGTGAGTAATAATTACAAATCTTCTTGGATTTGGTAGATTTATGGGGAAGGGGAACCTTTAATAAATTCCTGACAACCCATTTCATAAGGTCATCTCGATCAGACCTGAACACAACCAAAATGGCGGTTTAGACACTATAAATACACTCAACCCTCATTCCACTTCTATATTGAAAGTTGAATTTTTTGCTACTCTCCATCCATAAATACAACCATGTCTTCCCATCATATCAAAATAAGAATGCTTCTACATCTCGGTCTGAGATAATTTGAAGAAACTACTTAAGAGTGAACTATTGTTCATGAAATGCGCTATGGAAAGTGATCCCATCTAGGAAAAAGAACTCCATTGAGTGAACTCGACGTCCTGAAATGAGGCTTGGAGAAGCTTATGCAGGATATGTGGACGTTGACGCGTAAATTCATTAACTTGGCCAAAGAAGTTAGGAATATAACCATGGGAAGTGGTGTTGCACGATGTGGTGAGGGATTGGCTAATTGGGTTAAGAAAGAGACCTGCAATGTTCGTTTATCGGAGGGTGGCATGATGGGAGGTCGTAATATATATTAAAGTCTTTTTGTGTTGATGTTATTTTGTTTTCTAGGAAAGACATGGTGGCTTGGTGGAAGGTCGTTAAGTGTTTATGTTTGTATATTTTTTGGTAAATACTCAATGTTTGTGTAAGTAAGTTATGATTTGCAAATCAATATTTTGTACCTATATTTTCTACCATTTAGACATTTTCTTATTTAGAACTCGTTAATCAGCCTTAATTTTAAATTATCTAATTTATTGAAGATGTATGGCGATTTAAAGTTCCAAATATTTTGTAATATCATTTTTTAAAAAAATTATATTTACACATCAAAGTTATTAATCATCTAACTTTCTGAATTCAACTTATATAACGTAAAAGTAATTTGAAAATAATTAACTTTTAATACAATGATTATATTTTAGAAGTCAAACTATAAAGTGATATATTTGATAATAAACTGACCGCAAAAATACTAAACTTTAAAACGTTAATTAACAATCAAAGAGCATTTGTTGCAACTTATTAGGCAAATGGTCCAACATATTATTCACAAGTTGCAATATTCGAGTCTTCTTGTGAGAGTTGTGGATCCAAAGATGCAACATAAGCGTGACATGTTGCGAAATATGACTCACAAGTTGCAACATAAATGTAATATGTTGCAACTTATGTGTCACAAGTTGCGACATAATGATGACATGATGCAACTTGTTGATCAATCCATATAATGGTAACCAAAAAAAGTAATAAGAACACTCCAAACTAAATTACATGTAGTTATAATATGGATAACAATTGTCTATAAAATTAGTTATGTACTCCAAACTTAATTTTGAATTTTCTAATTTATACAACATATGGGGATTTAAAGCTGAAAGTACTTTGTATTATTATTTTAAAAATTAGATTTACACATCATAATTATTACTCATTTAAATTTTGGATTTAAACTTATAGATCGTTAAATTAATTTGAAACTAATTAACTTTGAATATAACTGTAAAGTGATATAATAACATTTTGATAAACTTTAAAAAGTTTATTCAAAATAAAGAGCATTTATTGCAATATTTGAGTCTTCTTGTGCTACTTATGAGTCAAAATTAGCAACTTATTATATTCATAAAGAGGGAAATTCAATTCATAAAGCGGAAAATTCATAACTCTATGTGTTCATGATTCCTCACTTTTCAAAAAATTGACAACCGTCATTTCGACTCCCCCTATCCCATCACTCTTTTCCACACTCAAACCGTCCATCTTCATCGCCTACACATCCATTCTTACCAATAAAATAAACCATCAAAAAAGTGATGACAACTCCACCCTCTCTTACGCCTCAACAATCAGATTCCCTTGACTATTCTTTGTCATGCGATGAACAAGAGTCCTCTATCTCTCCTCCCACTAAGTTGAAAACCTCATTGTCAGGTGACGTCGACATAGACAATTATGGTGATATCATACTGAAATGTAAGTGTATTACCAAACCAAAATCCATAACCTCCGTGTGTTCCACTTCATCTCCATCTCTTCCTCCACCAGTCCCTTTTACCAAAAAGAGGGCTGCCGATGCACTCACAGAAGTAGAGTTACGAAAAGTTCATCTGTCCAAAGGAAAACAAAATATTGGATATGATGAATAACTAATAGGTGTTGATGAAGAGTATGATGATGAGGAGGTGTGTACTCCACAAGTTGGGAGAAACAACAATTATGAAAAGTTTTTGCGATTGGGGCCTCTTGTATACTATGGAACCCAAACCTTTCTGAAAGGAAGGGTGTTCGACAGTGAGGTAATGTCAAATTCCTTTGTTCAAAATTTGCTGAGTAGGCTTAGTTTTCAGGGATGAGATCATTTGTTTGTTGCTTTAAATCTTCGGTTGTATAAAAATAAAGTTGTCGAATTTTATGCAAATTATAAAATGTTTGATGGGTTGGTGGTGAGTAGAAAGGTGAATGGAGTAGATATAGTGTTTGATAGGAAAAAGTTAGGCAGAATCTTGATTGTTTCTTCTGAAGGTTTGGAGGAATATATATGGAAAAAGGATGAGGAATGCATACTCACAAGCAAGTTCTCACAGGAAAAAGAAACCAGGGTAGGGAGGAATGTGTTGAATGGGGAAATATCTCCTCTTCATAAACTTTTATTTGAAATAGTAAACAAGAAAGTACTGCCCAGGGAAGGAAGACATCATGAGGCAATCTTTTGCGATATGGGTATCATGAATTCCCTTGATTTGAGTAAAAAAATAAATAACACTCATGGTAAAGTATATGGGTAGGGTTACTTCACCCAAGAGTGTCCCTCATGGGATGACTTATGGGTTCTTGTTAACACAGGTTTTCAAGAGATGTGGGGTGCCTTTGTGCAAAGGGTTAGTCGGCACAAAGAGTGACAGGATTACCCTGTCTACATTAGAGGAATGTGACTGTGTAGCGGCTTCTTCAAGGAAGAAGAGTACTAGCCCAATGACACGGTCTATGTTAGACTTGGATGCTGCCTTGAAAGAGAATGTTGAACTACGACAAGAAACTGCTCTCTTGAAGGAATGACTGGATTCTTCCAAAGCACAAGTTGACTCCTTCAAGACTGAGATGATTGCACGACAAGGACAGTACATCCACCATATCCAATCCTTGATGGAACTCCTTCCCAAGGCAAACCCCCCTCCCAAATCCCTCCAAACTGACTTCCTACAGTTTCTCCATCCCAGTGACCATATATTATTCTACATTAAGACAATATTTTGGTTTTGGTTGTAAATATTTCACAATGTTTTGTTTAGGACCACTATATGGCTTAAATTATTCCTGCTAAGAGTGGGCTGGATGTTTTGCATTGCACAACTTTTGTTGCATCTTGAATGACTAATCCTTTTGGATCTTTAGACTGCTTCTCATGCAAATGGCTCGTTATTTTGCTTACACTAATGAAGGCATTGCTTTATAAACTCTGAAAGTGCCAAAATGAAATGTGTGGCGATTTAAAGTTCCAAGTACTTTGTAATACCACTTTAAAAATTAGATTTGCACATCAAAAATTATTACTCATCTAACTTTCCAAAGTCAACTTTGAATATAATGTGTTGTATTTTAGAAGTCAAAACTATAAAGTGATATATTTGATAAACTGACTGCAAAAATAATAAACTTTCAAAATTTAATAATGATAAAGAACAGTTGTTGCAACCTGTTAGGCAAATGGTCCAACATATTATGCACATGTTGCAGCATTTGAGACTTCTTATGTGAATTAGGAGTCTAAAGTTGCAACATAAATATGACATATTACGACATATGATGCACAAATTTCAACATAAATGTGATATGTCACAGCAAATGGGTCACAAGTTGCGACATATTGATGTCATGGTGCAACTTGTTCGTGAAGCCATCAGTTTTAGATCAATGCATATAATGTTAAACAAAAAATGTAATAATACCATTCTAAACTAAATTACACATAGTTATAATAAGGATAATACTTATTTATAAAAACAATTTCATGATCGCAACTACAAAGAAGACAATGAAAAAAGAAGTCTTCATTTTCGCTATCCATTGGCCAGCCATTTTTGTGAATGCGATTTTAATGTTGAACAGTGCAACAAATGGGTAGTTTGGGTCCTATAAATAAAGGATTACGCATCCATATTTGCTTCAAAATTTCTTTTAAACCACATCTACAATCCCTTATATTGCTAAGGGGATTCTTGTCTTTGATGTGGCAGGCAACATTACCCCTTTTCGCCCGTCTTCACTTCCCCTGAAGATTGATATTATGGCAATGGCATACAATGCCTTAAGATGACCTTTGTTTGTTGCACTTTCCTACAACTCTATTGCATGTTCTGGACTATTGTTACTGAAAAAGTCCATCTACAAAGAAACACAACGATAAACTCAATACATTTATCACTAAAATGTCACACACATATGAAAAGAAACTTAAATTAATTATTACCATGCCTTTTCGGTACAAGTCTTTTTTTTTCTGGAATCCCTATATATCTCCAAAATATTATTTATCCTTTTCATCTTCTTCACATTCCATGCACTTAGAATCGGAAAGTCTACCAATGTTAAATTCTCATATATGTATCGCTCATTTGCGATTTTCAGAAATAACTTGCAACTATAAAAATTAAATCATCCAGTAAAATCAAATTATATTATTTTTTTCTAAATAGAATATATGTAAATATATATATACACCTTCGTTTGATATTGATCAAATCCGTGAAAGAAAATGAAGCAACTTTTGCAACAATTTCTATTATAACATGGTTCGGAAGGAATTCAAATAAAGAAGAAAATTTTTCTTTCATGACTCTTCTTCTTTTTGCAATCCTCCACATCGTGTTTATTTTTGTAAGTAGGGTGATTATGATTATGAAAACTTTTATTTTTTGAGATTTATAAAAGTGACAAGGGACTGACAAATTGCTATTTTTTGGGTTCAACCTGTTACTGAAATGTTAAAATGAAAGGTTTTTTGATTGAAAAGTTTTGATGGAAAATGAAAGGGCTTTTGAATGAATTTTAACAAGTTTGAAAACTCAACGTTATTTCATAGATTAAGTATTTGATTTTAATTTAAAATTAGACGTAGAGAAGTGCAACCATGTAAAATAAATCCATTGTAGTAGTTTTATGTAGTACTTAATAGTAGTTATTAATAACAGGTTATAACCGTAATAACAAAATATTATTTTACTTTATAAAATGAATGCTACTGCAGCGTAAATGGTCAAATGTCAAATTAATAGTTCATATATCATGGGTTTGAAATGAGTTTAAGTTTCCATTTTATTTTTGTTTAGAGTACCTTTGTAAAAGAATAAGTTTGATGAGTTAAATAGGTAAATTTATGTGTCAAACTATAAACTAATAATATGTTGATTATATGAAATTACATTTTAAGTTCAACATGTTGAATTTATAAGATTCCCTCAAAAACATGTTGAGAGAATAGAAAGAGGTGAAAATTGAACAAGAGGTGTCTTAATCTTTTAAAGATTAACAAGAGGTGTCTTAATATTTTAAAAATTCAAAGAAACCCCATTTGTCACCTACCCCAATTATACCCCTTTGAAATTTCAAAATTCATTCAAACTCCTTCTCTATAAAAACAACAACATCGCTTCGGCTCCTCTACAACCAACAAGCATGCCTCATTGTCACTGTCACTCTACACTCAAAAAGACACCTTTTTTCAACCACAACCTCATCGTATCGCCGTCAGCTGTAAGTATTTTCTTTTCTGGAGGACTTTAATAATTTTGCGGACAAGAACATTGTACAACTCATTGTGTATTTATGAATAATGAATTATCGGGTTGATGGGTTTGGATTTTCTTGTTAATGAAATATAATCGAGAGAAGGGCTTACATATTTTCACCTCATTTGTCACCTACCCTAGTTATACCCCTTTGAATTTTGAAAATTCATTCAAACTTTCAAACTCCTCCTCTGTAAGAAAAAAAAAGATCTCTTTGGCTCCTATACAACCAAAAAGCTTGCCTCATCATCATTGTCACTCATCACTCAAAAAGGCACCTCTTGTTCAACCACATCCTCGCCGCATCGTCGTCGGCCGCAAGTCTTTTTTATTTTTTGGGGAGTTTAATGATTATGGCCAACAACAACACTGTAGAAGTTGTTGTGTATTTACAAATAATGAATAATCGGGTTGATGGATTTCGATTTCCCTATTGATGAAAGAAAATTGATAGAAAGGCTTAAGATTTTAAGGAATTTTTCTAAATCTTTTTTAAAGTTGTAACCTTTTTTTTGAACTTGTAGATAAAATGTCAGGACAAATACTATATGCTCAATCTTTTGCTGCTTCCTCTACTAACCAATGTTTTGTCTGTCAATGTGAAAAATGTCAGCATAAACTTGAGCATTTTAGTAGGCGTGTTATAGAATTGACAAATACTATTAAGAAATTGACACATAATGGGGATGTTATTCTACCAAAGAACAATGCTCATCTTTTGAAGAAGAAGTTTAGGACTTTGAAAAAAATAATTTGCAAAACACTATCAAAAAACAAAAAATGATCATTATCAACTCCTGTTGCTCATCCACTATTTGTTATACCTTCACCATATTTTGGCTTAATCTCAATAGCCAAAGGGAAAGTTACTTCGGATGTGTGGAAAAATTATCCACTTGAAGGTTATCCCATTAATGGCGAGGGTCCAACGTAACTAATGGTATCGTTCTCGAAATGGATACAAGAGGGCCTTCACAGGCGACATGCACAAAAGTAAGTCAGTCAATTATTTTTTATGTTCCTTCTGACCACTAATTAATTATAGTTGACGTTTATATAATTTCAGGAATGTAAATGATGAGCACTATATGCATAACTGCTAAAGTTTAGGATTCGAACAACTAGATTTTGCCGTTGCAAGCCCCATTATGAAGGACTGGTTCTACGTAATGTCTCAACCCAACAAGTGTTGGACAAATGAGTTACAACTATACCCATGTATGTTTTAATTAATACCTTCTGATGCATACATACAAATAACTGATACATTATGTTGTTGATTATGTATGTGTGCAACATTTGGATGTAATTTTGTATTATTTGCGGAAAAGTTAAAGAAATTGAATAATTTTACTATCAATACACCACCAGAAATTGTCTTTTCAAAACAAACTTTCAAAATCGCAATGGTATTGCTAATAAATAGGAGAGAGTTTGTGACATTATCAAAGGGTTTTGTATAGCCGCTAGACAGTCTTGGCACCTGACAGATGAGGTGTATTTCCAGGTAAATTGTGATGGGCAGTTTCACTAGGTCTTGGTTGTCGCTGTATTAAAGGAATGCTTCATTAAGGTGTATGATTCGAGTTCCTCATTGAGGAAAATCAAAATCTATAGTGAGGTTCAAACGATGGCTACAACGTTGTCAATAATCCTTTAATATAGTGGTTTTTTTTAGCAAAACGACTGAATCAACTGGTCAGACCTTGATTGTTATAAGAGCAATAAGAAATCTCTCCCCTTCTATATAAAATATGTTGATGGCATTGTCCAGCAAGCAAGTGATAGTTTTTACGTATCACATTTTTTCCCTTTATCCATTCACATGATGTTATGAGTTCTTAAATAGATGATAAATGATGTAGGGATTATGGACTTTTTGTTGTTGCATATGCAGAGTTTCTAATTGATGGACTGCAAGTACCATCATATAGGATTATCCCTGAATCACTTTGCATCAGATATACCTCATTGTTATGGAATTATGGAGTTATAAAGGCTTAAAACAGCAATGTTAGATACAATAAAAGCTCCAAGAGACAGCCTAGAAACAACAACATACCTCCGGATCAAATTTTTACTACCGTTGAATAGATGTAGAATATTTTGTTGATAAGTCCTTTTTGGTGATAGGCTATGACTGCTTATATTTAGTTATTGTGGTATCTCATATGTTGCAACACAAAACTCGTATATTAAAACATAAGGCGCATTTGTTGCAACTCGTGAGTTAAATATTGAAACATAACTATTCTATATATCATCAATGAAGTCATATGTTGTAGCATAAGAAACATATGTAGCAATTCGTGAGTAATATGTTGAAACTTAAGGCTTATTTGTTGTATCAAAGAAGTAAAATGTTGCAGCGTAAGACTCAATTATTGTAACTCGTGAAACATATGTTGAAACATGAAGGTAATTAACATAATATTTTACATATAGGTTAAACATAAAAAAATTCTAACTTAAACAACCCCAGCAAAAATTATTGATAAGATAGATACATTAGGTTCTAATTTATTTTTATCCACTACTATAGCAGATGAAGATTCTCCAAAACATTCCTCAGATAATATCACTCTATCAATTCAGAGATTCTAATCTTTTAAAGCTTCAACAACTTCATCATAATTGCCACACTTTTAATACAAGCTTCCACTAACGCCGATCACCATTTTTGTACACTCTTGCCAAAGAAAAGTGTATACTCTTTTTTTCCCTTTAAAAACAACATAAAGATACTTGGCCATGAGAATTGAGATGATATTTAGACAAGAAAATAGAGGGAAAGGAGAAATTATTGAAAGTAGGAACAATGGATGAACAAAAAATGGAAGACAGAAGAGAAGCACTTCTTCTCATAAATAAAAGAAGGAACGCTGCCCAAGAAATAATTCTTGGGAAGTGAAAGTTTGACCTTGGGACTTTTCTAGTTGTTTAAGATTAGTGGTTTTAATTTAGAGGGCATTTTGGGTAGAAAAATAAACTGAATTGACTGATCCACCCTTCCCAGCCTATTTTAATTATGAAAGTAGCCCTACAAAGTGCTTTTGTGCCAATTTGTATCAAATTCTTTTGTGCCATCTAGCATTACCCTTTCTACAAAGCCCATATTTTCCTCAAAGAAATCTGCTCTCAAAAAATTTGGATCTCCACTATTTCAGCAAGGAAAACGCTCTAATTTTTCGTCTTCTGGCCTCTTGATTTTCATCGTCTTCATTTTTGCTGGTGCAAAAGTCTTCTTCCTTTAAGTATTTATTTGTTTATCGAAATTTTATGACCATTGTTCATAAGAATTTTGGGAATAATTTATTATCCCTAACCCAATTATTTCACAAACTGTTTGCCCTTTTCAAATAAATGGTGGATTTTACATTTGTGGGATTTGAATATCTGATTGTGTTTAAAGATAAAAATAAGAATGACGCTTCTTTTTTTTAGCATTTAGTAACCGGCATTTAGTAACCGAACGAAACTCATAAATCGGTAAAATAGTCACACGATGCATAAAAAGGGCAGCCCTTGCACTTAAGCTCTCGCTATGTTAATCCATTTATTAAACTAAAATTATTCAGTATAATATATTTGGTAGTTATTTGATAATATTTGTTAGCATATTTGTAAGGAAATAATTAGTTTCCCTTAATATTTGGTAGCATATTTGGTAGCATATTTATAAGGAAATAATTAGTTTCCTTATTTCAATATTGTATCACATATATATTTTCTCTTGGAGGAATGAATCAAAGAAAGTCAGATTGTTAAGTTCTTTTCATGGTATCAGAGCCTCTACGATCTTGGTAGTGAATCAAAGAGCTTCCGCTGTCAGGGGGCGGCTATTACCCATATATGCCGCTCGCCTGGCCCATGGTTATGTTAACAAAAGTAGGATCAATGTTATATGTATGAATCTCATATGCAAGGGAAGAAAATTCAGTCAGACAGGTCACTGTGCATCTTTTCGGTGACTATTTTTTTGTTTCAGTAGGGTCGTGCCATCAAGACAACCCTATCCATATAATTGCTTGGGTTGTTTTGTATCAACCCTATATCCCTCAGTGTTTGTGTAGAACCGTGTCATCTTTTCGATGACTACTTTCTCATATCAAATTTGCGTAGCACCGTATCATCTTCTCGGTGACTATTTGCTTGGTTCAGTAGGGTTATGCCATTAAGTCGATCCTATCCATATAATTTCTATTTTCTAGTAAGGTCATCCCATCAAAAAAAAATTTCATCATAAATTTTTATGGCTGTTAAGGACGTACCTCCTCCACCACCACCCAAAATTGAGTCTAATTCTCCCTTTTTTCTCGGCCCTCAAGACTGACCCAGGGACTGTATCATGCCTACTTATTTCAAGGGCGACAATTTTAATGAATGGACAGCCGACATACAACCAAAGCTCTTAGCAAAACTTAGTTTGACTTCTTGCTTTCCAAGTTGAGCATTTTTGATTCCCATGCTCCAACTTGAGGGGGGGGGATATTGCAGTATAATATATTTGATAGTTATTTGATAATATTTGGTAGCATATTTGTAAGGAAATAATTAGTTTTCCTTAATATTTGGTAGCATATTTATAAGGAAATAATTAGTTTCCTTATTTCAATATTGTATCACATATATATTTTCCCTTGGAGGAATGAATCAAAGAAAGTCAGATTATTAAGTTCTTTTCAAAAATCCATGTAAAATGAGAGATCTTTTAGGTAATCATGTTCATGGAAGGGTCAAAGCTTTTGCTATATCATCATTTTGCACAACCAATGTTCTTATATTTGAATTTCGACAAGTATAGTCAGTTCCAACTTCCAAGACTGGATTAGACACTACATTGAATCTCTTTTCATGCGTTGGTATAGGAGTTTTTAGGCAGCTGTGTTCTAGGTCTCTCCTTTGTTATCTCCGTTTGCTTTGTTTATCAGAATTTTTTTGGAGTGAGTTTAATATTAACAAGTTAACGTGTACATAGAATGTTATTTATAAGTTTGGATCCTTTAGACATACTATTTTGCACTCAACTTTTGAATATTCTCAAATAGAATGCAGTGAGGTTTCACATTGATAGCCATCTCTCTCTCTTTTTCCTTTTCCTTTTCTTCTTTGATTTATTAGTTATTTTTGTTTGGAATTTAAATAGAGTAACATGCAGAAATGAAATAATATCACTTTTTTCATCTTTTTCTGAATTCCAGTTGTTTAATTTTACTGAAGAATGTGCAGTGATATAATGTGCTGTGATTTATGATATAGGTAACAACTTTGGTTGTTTGCTGAGGACACGATAACAAGTAAGTATTTCATGTTTCAAATAAGTTATTCCTCGAATCATTTTGTGATGTTCTAAATTACACTTCTTCTAAAGATCTTTCTTTTTTCTTGTAATGTTACTAACTTTAAGAAAGGTATTATATTATTTTTCTGTCGCACATATATGTAAATTTTTAGCTTTATTCTTTAACAAATATATCTTATGCAGAAATTCGGTTGACAACAAGGTTCAATTCAGGGATCCTGATCAATCCTTTGCACCCATGGGCGACAAAGTTAATTAATTGGTGTTATACTCCGTACTTTTGTACCTTGGAACGCTTCTTAAGCTTCTTAAGTTTCTTGAAAGGTTCTTAAGTTTTGTGGATGGTCCGCAAGCCTCTTAGAAGTTACCATGCGAGCCGAATAATCTATAACGCTACCAAACAACGCTAAGGAAGGGAGAATGTGACACTCCATAGTAAGAAAGATTGGAAATATGATTATAAGAATCCGGAAGGAGTTGGTGGCCAAGTAATGAGTCGTAGGACTCGACTTACTTACGTAAGCTACCAACTTGGAAATCTTACATACTTAAGTTACTTGAGTACATACCAAGTTTACGTAGCAAGAATTACATAGGTTTATAAAATAAGATGAGATTACGAACCCACAAGGGGAAAATAAGGTGACACATGGAAGCATGAGAGAGTGCCACATGGAAGCAGCTGAAAGTGCCATATGGGAGCAACTGGATATAGGAGGTGGACCCACATATGCCATGTGGCAGCACGTGATTGGAAGAGGTGGTGTGTTGGCCCAATGAGGTCTTGACACATGTCACCACTTAGGGGTTGACACATTTCACCTCC
Organism: Solanum dulcamara; assembly: GCF_947179165.1. Taxonomy (NCBI): domain Eukaryota; kingdom Viridiplantae; phylum Streptophyta; class Magnoliopsida; order Solanales; family Solanaceae; genus Solanum; species Solanum dulcamara. The sequence goes on along the minus strand of NC_077237.1, from coordinate 42,452,435 downwards.
TAAGGTGGCCTATATATATATGTTTTATGATCATCCTTATTAAGAAAAGTCATTCTTATCTCCTATGTACAAGAAAACTCTAGTGAAAAAAAAGAGAAGAGAAACCCTAAGCTAGAGACAAAGGCTACGGATTTGGAGAGGAAAAAGAGGTAAGTTTTTTGATTTCGTTCCATGAATTAATTATCTAAGGTATACCATGATAGTATGAAGGTGTTAGTAATATAAATTTATGATTTGGTGTAGCACCAAAAGGTTAACAAACAGCCATGAAGTTTTAGCCGCGCTAAAAGAACTTCTGAGGTGAGTTTTGGCAAGTTTCGGGCAAGGTAAGCATTTCCCTTTCAAATTGGATTTTATGATGTTGTTATGCAGTATATTACATATCTTAAATGAGGCTTGAAGTGGAAAAATTGTATAAGGATGCTTGATGTTAGAAACAAACTAAATTGAAGTTGTTATAGTCAAATCGAAGTCGAGTAGTGTATTGTGATTATGGTGCTGCAGTTGCAGCTGGTTGGATGGCATGTTTGAGGGATGGAAAGTGTTCTAAAAGGTGTATGGGTACTGCATGTTGCAGACACATGAACCTCCATTTCGTATTGTTAAAGAATTTATGAAATAAAAGTTAAAAAACTCTATTTTAGTATCGTAGTTTTGAGCTAGTTGTTTGGAGTTGTATTGAGTAATGTTGAAGTGATTTGATTGTATATATAGCTTGTGGTTGTTATTGGTAATATGACTGCTAATATAAGCAGTTGGATAGGGAAAGTTATAGGGGAGATGCTGCCCGATTTTTGGTAACTTCGAAACTAGTAATAAACTAGTCGAGGGAAATGGATAAGGAAACGATTCCTATGGATACTTGGTTGTAGAGTTAGAAATTGGAAACTAGAGGTTTATTAACCTTAGTATTGCTTTCATGTTAAATAGGTTCAAAAAACGACAAGGCAAACATGGTTAAGGGTAATCCATAAGAGGTATGTGAAGCTACCTTCTTTCTCTTGGCATTTTTTTGGCATAGGTATGTAAAGTTGTTCCTTCTTTCTTTTGGCATGTCTTAGATGTAAGTGATGAATAATATGAGTGTTGGGGTAATTCCATTTACTAGTCCTGAACATGATGCATGATCCTTACTCACCTTTAAATGTTATAAAATATGAAATACGCTTTTAGGATAATTCTATTTATGAGCTCTGAGTATAACTCGTGACCATTACTTACTTCTAAATGTTGAAGTTCTCAAAGTAGTTGAACTACGACCCTCAAGTCTTCTATTTGATGAAGAGTAATTGAATGCACAATCTCATTTTCCTAAGGTATCTACGATGGCAAACGTCTCTAATTCCATCAGCTATTTACCTTTGTCTCAATACACGTCTATGATTCCTAAGATTCCAGTTTACATGATCCTAATGATGTTTAGAAGGTACTCAACATGATTACTACTCTGGTCTTCAAGTGAAGGTTCACTTGACTATTTCATTGAGTCTTGGATGATGATTTACGTTGCATATGGTTTATCACTACTCGACTTGTGCATGCTGTAACCCATCTTCCTCTAAGTCCCATAGAGGGGATGGGAACATTATCGTGCACAATTTTACTACTTCTTCACCGAGTCCCGGGCTAGATATATATATGTATGAAGTATACGATGATGAAATTCCATATATGATAAAGATGAAGCATACAATGATGCTGTATGTGATGATGTTATTCACTGAGTCCTAGGCCGGATATATATATACGATGATATGATAAAAATATGTATTGGTTTATACGTTTCTCGGCATTATTTTAAATTATGGATCAGGAAGAATGTTCCTTGACATATTTTACTATGTGATAATGGCACCGAGTCCCATAATTGGCCGGGTGCAGTACGATATGTACATTACTCTTTCACCGAGTCCTTCACTAAAGGGCCAGATATGATAGATAGGCATGCATATGAAAACATAATGATGTATTTGTAACATATGAGATGATGTCGTATACGATGGCATGATGTTGTATATGATGTTATGATATCACCGATCCCCACAGTGGGCCGAGTATGGTATATGAGAAGGATGTACATGCCCTTATTTTATAAGGTGCAGGCATAGTAATTGTTAACTGTTATACTTATTTTCCTGCATCCCATTTCAACTATTTTCTCAGTTATGATGTTTTATGCTTTATATACTCAGTACATGTATCATATTGACCCCTTTCTTCGGAGGGCTGCGTTTCATGACCGCAGGTATAGGTACGCATTTTGGTGATCCATCAGCTTAGGATTTCCACTCAGCTATATTAGGAGTGCTCCACTGTTCTGGAGCCTAGCTTGTTGGTACCAGTCCTCTTATGTATATATTTATTTGTTTAGGGGTACGACGGAGAACCTATCCCACCTTATGTTACTGTTTTTGCTTTTAGAGGTCGGTGGACATGTATATGGGTTGTATATATATGTGTGTACAATTGTCCCTATATGTTGCGATGCAATCATCGGCTTATATGTTATCATGCTTGTCAATGCATTATATACTCAAACAGGGCCCAGGTTTAATTATAGTTAGTAGGGGTATACGCGAGTGTCCAGCTCGGGCACCCTTCACGGCCTACGGGGTTAGGTCGTGAAAATTGGTATCAGATAATGTAAGACCCCAAAATTATAAAAGTCAAAATAAAAGAAAATTTCAAGAAAAGGGACTGTCCCAGCATTTAAGGCTTGGCCTACGAGACATAGGGACTCCTGCAGGTCGTAGAAGTGTCTCAAGGAATTATATTGGGATTGGAAAATTGACTAGGTTTGGAACTGAGTTTACGAGTCAAGTTGACAACTTGTAGGAATGGTGAAGACTCGTAGAGTGAGTCGTAGAGTTGATCTTTAATTTTGTAAAATTGACAAGCCTCAGTACTTTCAAAACATCTCAATAGAATGAGTTGTAGGATGAGTTACGAGTCGTAGAATAGACTCAAAGAATTGGGTTTTGAGTTCTTAATCTTGATGAAGTGATGGGGGAAATTGATGAGTCATTTGTATGACTTGTAGAAAGGTCTACAACTCGTAATGATGAGTTGTAGGGAATAAGTTTCATTACAATAGCCTATAATTTTGGAGTACTACTTTGAAAACTCATGTTAACGACCCGTAGACCAAATAACGAGTCATAGAAGCCATCCGTAGTGTCGTAAAAATGTGATTCTTAATTGTGAATAGATGTTAAGACCAATTATTAAGTCTAGGAATAGATTTGGAGACGTTTTATGGTCACAAGAATCTTCCAGCACAAAGTCGAGTTGAAAGCTTCCTTACCGATTAAGTTTTGGTAAAAGATTTTACTTGGATCAACTTCAAATAATTATATATCCTATAATATAAGGTATTAGGTGGCCTATTAACTATAAAAGTAAAGGTATTTGAATCCTCTTTCCATGCCACCAATTTTGTCTCATTTGGAATTCGGATGAAAACGTTATGGCAATTTTACTAAAGATTGTCAAATCAGAAATATTACGACCTTGAGTTACGACCCGTGGAGACAAGTGAAAAGCCATAGAAATAGTTACTACCCTTAAATATTGGTCATAAACAAAGATCAGAGGCTCATTTTTTAGCCTTTTTTTCAAGGTTTGACAGGACAAAAGGAGTCTATGACCCGTAATGTTTTTGATGACTTTGTAAGGCTGCTTCATAGGGTCCTTCAAACAGATTTTTATGAGGGGTTGTTTGTTCTTTTACATATAAGTTTCTCATTGTATTTGGACATTTTTGGGACTAGGTTCTCAACTATTGACTAACTTAAGTATTCCTAAACTCTCATTCTATTATTAACACTCAAAAATCACAAGTCTTATCTCCCAAGGGCTCCTCTCAAAGGTCTTCTCCCACACTCAAGCTAGGCTGAAGCTCAACAAGGTTTCTTTTCAATTTCTTAGTGGATTCAATCAAGGTATGTGGGGATTTATTCATGGTTTCCTTTCACTATTAAGTCCCAAGATTTTTTCAAAGTTTCTTTTAATTTCAATTGATTATGAACTCTAGTTTTGATTAATTGTATTGGGCTGATTCAATTCCATTTTTAGATGTTATCAATAATCATTATATGTATGTTTTCATATAAATTTAATGATTTTATGTTGAATTATAAATGCCCATTCATGAAGCTATTTCCATGTTTAGATTATGAAGTCAAAGATGAGCTTAGTGGATCCACTTAGGCATATAGGAGTCTATCTTGGCAAGTAGTCTCCCCCTTTCCTCCGATATATGGGTAAACATTGGGACTCTATATTATAGCTCACATGGTTTATGTCGGTTAACGGTCGCTCTCACTAAGTTACAAGATCCGTCTCTCGACGTTTAAGATATTTCTTACTATGACTACTAATATATTTCACATGTCCATTATCTCTTATAAGGTTAAAGGTTCTATCTCACAAGTTACATGACATAAAGTAAGTTTTACTATGATGTTTATGATGCATTGACCACAAGTTCTTAATATGATTTCAAATTATTTGCAAGCCTTATTTCATGCTTGTCCTTACATTGGACATGCATCCTATATTCATATTATTTATGCCTTATTTCATTATTCATGCATATCTCACATACTTAGTACATTCAAATGTACTAACACATACTTTTGCCTACATGATATTACTATGTAGGGATCGGCATCGCTCCACACTCTCCTTCTCGTGGATATGTTGAGCATTAAAGGCTACCATTTTGGGTGAGTTCCCATGTTCTGGGAATGTCACTACTATTTTACCTAGCCTAAGTTATCTTTAGATGTTTAAATTAAGTTGGGTGTTTTTTCTTAATCTTGAGGGTGAGCTAGTGATATGTCTTAGTCCCTGCCAAGTCTTAATGTAGAAGGTATTGTTGTACATTGAAAAGTATGTTATGTTGTCTTTGACTCTTATTAAGGTGAAGTCCCTTAGTCCCTATATCCCTTATGTTTTCCTCTTGATTTGTTTATAATTCCCAATGAAATGCTTAATAAATGCTAAGAGGCTTGAGTGAGGTACTTTGAGTGTCTCATTTGCCGTGTCACATCTAAGTCCTAGGCTTGGGTTGTGAAAAACTTGGTATTAGAGCACGAGTTTTTGAAATGGTCCTCGTAGTCCAACATACCATCTTGTTCATGATTGTGAAGTGCGCCATTACTATGAATGGGAGACTATGGGACGTTTAGAAAGGTCTTCACTTCTTTTAATTCATGTCGTGCCTAGATTATCCTAAGTTTTTTTTCTAACTAACACACAATTTTTTGTTCTCTAGATAATTCCTCATAGAAGATCACCTCCAAGAGCAAAGGTTGACGATGAGGACCAAGCTTCTCCGATTCTAGATATCCCACATCATAAGGAGGGGGTAAATCATGTCGAGTTCTACAACATCATCGCATTATTGGCTCAAGTTGTAGCCTACCAAGGGAATCAAGGTGTACCTCTTCGTCAAGTAAAAAATTTGGCCTCTTGGATTTGTTATTTTCAAAGGATGAATCCGCCGAAGTTTGATTGTTCTAAATAAGATGAGGAACCCATGGAGTTCATTAATGAGATGTACCGGATCATGGAAATCATGGGTGTGCCACCGAATAAAAAGGACGAGCTAGTGTCCTATCAACTCAAAGGTGTGGCTCGAGTGTGGTACGAACAATGGTTTGTTGAGAGGGATGAGAAAATGAGGCTGAGATGATGGGAAGAGTTTAAAAGTGCTTTCCTAGACCGTTTCTTCCCATTAGAGCTTAGGGAGGCCAAGATACAAGAGTTTATCAACCTCAATCAAGGGAATATGGTGTGAGGGAATATGCCCTCAAGTTCACTCAATTATTGAAGTATGCCCCATTTATCGTTGCCAACCCTAGGGCTCGGATGAGCAAGTTTATTTCGGACTTGGTGTCAAAAGAGTATAAGATGGCGATTATGATAAGGCAGATGGATATCTCCCGACTAATGACCTATGCTGAATAAATAGAAGATGAGAAGTTAAGGGGGAAATCTAGGGGCTCCAAGAGTGCACGAACCGATAGTGGTCAATCTTTTATTAATGCCCCGGTGTTTAGGGCTAACAAGAAAGGACATCCTTTTCCCCTTGTGAAAGATATGGTAGGACTCACCAAGGAGAATGCATGGCTGGTAAGAAGGGTTGCTACAAGTGTGGTGATATAGGTCATAAGATGAGGGATTGCCCGGTGGCTACTAGAAAAGGAAGGGAGATGGCTCGGGCTACTTCATTTAGCATGTTACGAGTTTCCTTTGATTATGATAATGGTTGGTATCGATTAGTTTTGTATTCATTGTGCCATGATTAATTTGATAACCCGAGTGTTTGACTTTCCATGCTAGTTGAAGTGTTAGCTTCACATGTCTATCCTTACAAATTCCCGAGTTTTAGTTAATCTCATGTCTTTTTGTATGTGTGCATGCTCATGAAGTTGATTTTGAAGGTCATATTTTATGATGAATTCGAAGTTCCTAAGGTTTGTGCATTTTTATTTGTTGATGTATTTTATGTTGGGTTTCTAGTCCTCTTTCAGCGTCCTTTCTATGCCAGTCGAATCTCATTCGAGGATGAATATTCCCAAGGGGGAGATATTATAAGACCCCAAAAGTAGAAAAGTGAAAATAAAAGAAAATATCAAGAAAAGGGACCGTCCCAGCATTAACGACTTGTCGTACGAGTCATAGAGAGACCTACGAGTCATAGAAGTGGCTCATAGGAATTATATTGGGGTTGGAAAATCGACTAAGTTTGGAACTGAGTTTACGATTCAAGTTGACGACTCGTAGGAATGGTGAAGACTCCTAGAGTGAGTCGTAAGATTGATCTTTGATTATGTAAAATTGACAAGCCTCAGTACTTTCAAAGAGACTCAACAGGATGAGTCGTAGGATGAGTTATGATTCATAGAATAGACTCGTAGAATTGGGCCCTGAGTTCTAAATTTTGACTAAGTAATGGGGGAAAATTGACAAGTCATTTGTACAACTTGTAAGAAGTTCGACAACTCATAAGGACGAGTTGTAGGGATGAAGTTTCATTACAATAGCCTATGATTTTGGAGCACTACTTTGATGACTTATGTTAACGACCCGTAAACCAAATGACGAGTCGTAGAAGCTATTTGTACTGTCATAAAGGGGTAATTCTTAATTTTGAATAGATATTAATACAAATTACTAAGTTTGGTAATAGATTTGGAGACATTTTAAGGTCACAAGAATCCTCTAGCACAAAGTAGAGTTGAAAGCTTCCTTACCGATTGAGTTTTGGTGAAATATTTTAGTTTGGTCAACTTCAAATGATCATATCTCATAGAATATAAGGTATTAGGTGGCCCATTACTGTTAAATTTAATTTATTTGAATCCTTTTTTCCAACGCCACAAACTTTGTCTCATTTGGAGTTCGAGCGAAAAAGTTATCACAATTTTACTAAAGACTGTCAAATCAGAAATATTAATACCTTTAGTTACGACCCGTGGAGACAAGTCATGAGCGGTAGAAATAGTTACGACCCATAAAAATTGGTCATAAAAAAATATCAAAGTCTCATTTTTCATCCTTTTATTCAAAGTTTGACAGGACAAAGGGATCTATGACCCATAATGTTTTTGATGAACCATAAGGCTGCTTCATAGGGTCATTCGAACAGATTTTTATGAGGGGTTGTTTGGTCTTCTCCCTATAAGTTCCTCAATGTATTTGGACATTTTTGGGACTAGGTTCTGAAATATTTACTACATTAAGTATTCCTAAACTCTCTTTCTTTTATTAACTCACAAAAATCACAAGTCTTCTCTCTCAAGGGCTCCTCTCGAAGGTCTTCTCCCACACTGAAGCTAGGGTATCAAGCTCAATAAGTTTTCTCTTCAATTTCTTAGTGGATTAAATCTAGGTATGTGAGGATTGATTCATGGGTTCCTTTCACCCATGAAGTCCCAAGATTTTCTCAAAGTTTCTTTCAATTTCAATTAATTATGAACCCTTGTTTTGATGAATTGCATTGGACTGATTTAATTCCATTTTTAGATGTTATTAATGATCATTATATGTATATTTTTCATATGAATTCGCATGCATGAAGCTATTTCCAAATTTAGATTATGAAGTCAAAGATGATTTTCATGAATAGATTACGAGTTCAATGATCTTCAAGTAAAGTTTTCATAATTTAAAGTTGAAATTATGATTTTTATGATGGAAATTATAATGATGATCAAATTTAATATCAAAGAAGTTATTATGGTGTAATAAGTCCATCTATCATGTATGCATATTTTACCCTAAGTTCAAGTATAAGCTATGATCTTGAGTTCCAAGTTATATGCAACGAAATTTTATGAATGTTTGACAAGGTCTACAAATGAGCTTAAATATGGTTTTTTCAAAGAAGTTTTGTGAATGATGATTCTATAATGTTCAAGCAAGTTAATATAGGGTGAGTTAAGGCCCTAAAGATGTTTTAAGAATAAATATATGTGATGATGAAATGTCTACACTCACATTACAGAGATAAAGTTAAGGATCTATTTTATGATTATGTTCTTGTGAAGCGTGGACGGGTAGTAGATATGGCCCCTCCCATATGAAGATTGAGTTATGTTTTATGGTTTTTCTATTCCGTTGAGAGTTTACCTAGCACCGAGTGGATCTTGGGATACGCATTCTGTAACACCCCCTAAAAACATTGTATATCATGTTTCAATTCTCGATCAATATGATACAACTTCTGTATTTTGGGCATAACTATCATGCCTAAAGTATTTTGATTATATGATAAATTATGTTTATTTTTTTTAAGCTTTATTCTAAGTTATGTGGGTGTTTATCCATGGATTCTTCCACCCATGTAGTTCAAAACTCTTTCAACTAAATCTCTTGATTTCAAGTAAGATTTTCTTATGGGTAATTCTTATTTCTACTTAATAGCATGAATCATTATTAAATTAATGATTATTGGTCTATTTTGAGGCAAAATGATTTTATATGTATGAATTGATGGTTTGCAAGTATTTTCTCTATTTAGCTCTTTAAAGGTTTTTGAAATTCATGGTGGTTTATTTAAAGCATGATTTTTAATTAATGAATTTCAAAGTATTTATGTATAATTTTATTTACATTCATGTTTTAAAGTTGAAGTGATTTGAACCCACCAAGTTTTACTATGTTTTCAATAAAGTTTTACTTGAAAGCTTTGACTCCAAATGAATGTTTAGAAAGCAATATATATGATAAAAAATGAGTCTTATGAAATGAAAGAATGATGAAATGATATGAATGATGAATTCTTTAAGCAATAAGGACAATTCTTGCATATTTTAATTACCAAAGGTTTTAATGAGCTATTCTACCGAATATGATGTTTTGAATTCTCAAGCTATATGCTATGACTATTTTGAAGTATTGACTATTTTGAAGTATTAAACCATTCCATGGGATTGACTTAGCACCGAATGGGTCATTGAGGTGGGATTCGGTAAGGGAATCCTCGTAGCAACCCTTTGTCGCATTAACTAAGTGCCAAAATAGGAGCCCTTGTAGTCTTAGGCTAATGGATACACAAATAGCCCTTAAAGTTAAAGTTAAAGAAATAAATAAAGTTGATGGAGTTCTACCTGGTAAGTAGTCTCCCCAGCCAATGTAGGGGATTATGTTGGATTCCATGTAATAGCTCGAATGGTCTTAAATGCCGGTTATGGTCATCTTCCCACAAAATAAATGTTTGAAAGGATATGTATATGATTGATTATGCATGCATTGCATTATATTTCATATTACATAAATGTTTTAATGTTTCCTGAATGTTTATGCATGATTACATACTTAGTACATTCAAAGTACTAACGCATACTCTTTTACCTATATGATATCACCATATAGGGACCAGTGCTCCTTCTCATTCCCATCTACGTGGCTAGTTGAGATTTCATTTTGAAGATTACTTTTGGTGAGTTTCCATGTTCCGGGAACAAAACTCATTTATCTTTCTAGCTTATGATATGTTAAAATCTTTAGACACTCACTATGGCATTTCATTCTATTATGATTGAGGGTGAGCTAGGGACGAGTCTTAGCCCCGTTAAATCTAGAAGTTAGAGGTATTATTGGACATATGTAAGTTGAAGATTTACTATTATGATTTCTGCTTGTTTATTTATTTTCATTATCTATGAAAGGCTAAAAGAATTCTAAGTGGCTTGTTTGAGGTACTTTTGGGTTCCTCATTCGCCATGTCGCGTCTAGGTTCTAGGCTTGGGTCATGAAAAAATTGGTATCAGAGCTTGAGGTTTTGAATGGTCCTCAGAGTCCAACATATCGCATCAAATAGGATTTTGTTCATGGTTGTGAAATGCTCCATAACTATGAATAGGAGACTATGGGATGTTTAGGAAAGGTTTTACTTCTTTCAAATTTATGTCAGGCCTTAGAGTGTCCTAAGATTTCCTTTAACTAACGACCCTTTTGTGTTCTCTAGATAATGACTCATGGAATAGCACCTCCAAGAGCAAGGGTTGACGATGAGGACCAAGATCTTTCAGTTCCTAATGCCCCAAATCACGAGGAAGTGATAACCCATACCGAGTTTCGCAATATCATTACATTTTTTACTCAAGTTGTAGACAACTAAGGGCATCAAAGGTTTTCTCCTCTCCAAATACAAAATTAGGCCTCTAGGATTTAGGATTTCCTTAAGATGAATCTGCGCGAGTTCGATAGTTCTAAACTAGATGAGGAACCTATGGAGTTCATTGATGACCTATACTAGATTGTGGATATCATGGGTGTGCATCAAATAAGAAGGCTGAGCTAGTGGACTATCAACTCAAAGGTGTAGCTCGAGTGTGGTAGGAACAATGGGTTGTTGAAACGTATGGAGAAATGGGGCCGACAGGATGAGAAGAGTTCAAAGGTGCCTTCGTAGACCGCTTCTTCCCATTTGAGCTAAGGGAGGACAAAGGTGACAGCGGTGTTCATAAACTTGATGAATAGGATGTTCAAACCTTACCTTGTGTGGTGGTCTTCATTGACGATATTTTGATTTACCCTCGGGGTGAGGAACAACATAAAAATCACTTGAGAGTTGTGCTTCAAACGTTGAGGGATAGGCAATTGTTTGCAAAATTTAGTAAGTGTGTATTTTGGTTGAAGGAGGTGGCATTTCTTGGTCATGTAGTGTCCAGTGATCTTTAAATTTAATCCAAGATTGTGATGTCAAAATGGAGGATTCTAATATGATGGGTGATGCAAATGGATCTAGATCGTCCATGGTTGGTTAGATGAATCTTTTTTAAGGAATACCCTTTTGCGGAGCTATGTTTTGAATAAAATAACTTCCTAATTAGGATTTGGTGTCTACATATGAATTGTAGCTATAAAAGTCTCCTTTCATTTCATTCGAGAATCTAGTAAATTGGATAATCCTAAGGTGAGATATAATTTTTCTTCTACAAATACTCTATTTCATCACAACACTATGTCTTGAAAAAATTAATTTATTTGACCTACTTATTCTTTGAATCATAAGCTATGATCTTCACAAAATTTATAGAGAATGATGTTGGGTTCTTCATCAACTTGAATCACCTAATTTAGACCATTTTATAAAGAGTTATTCCTAAAATACATAAGCAATATCATTTTCATGAAAAATTGGAATACCACAAATAATGTTTTTGGGGTGTTACAATATCTCCCTCTTGGGATCATTCATCCTCTAATAAAGATGAAACTAGGATACATCTAGCATAAATATCATCAAGACATCAATTACTAAAAAACTCCGATACTCAAATGCTCAAACAACACATACTTAAATAGTCCATGACTCAAACTCAAGAATACACATCCACTCAAAGGTAGAAGTAAGTAATATTACCTTGAACATCATCATCGGAAGGCACGAATTGATGAGGATATTTAGCCTTCATATCTTCTTCAGCTTTCCATATAGCTTCCTCAACAAACTGACTTCTCCATAAGACTTTGACTAATACAACCTCTTTGGTTCTAAGCTTGCGAACTAGACGATCAAGGATTTGGACAGGAATCTCCTCATAGGACAAACTATCTTTTACTCCAAAGTCTCAATAAGGAAAACCAATGAAGGATCTCCCAAAAACTTCTTAAGCATCGAAATGTGAAACATGCGATGAATAGTCAGTAACTATGGTGGTAGCTCTAACTCATAAACTACATTACCTACTCACTTCATGATTTGGTGAGGACTAATATATCAAGGATTTAACTTTCCCTTCTTTCCAAATCTCATCACAACCTTCATGGGTGAAACCTTCAAGTATACACAATCATTCACCTCAAACTCTAAATATCTTTTCCTAACATCTGTATAGGATTTTTGGTGATGCTGAGCAGTCCTCAACCTCTCTCAAATGATCTTCACTTTCTCCATGGCTTGGTGAACTAAGTCTGGTCCAATCAACTTAGCTTAACCAACTTCAAACCAACCAATTAGTGATCTGCATCTCCTCCTATAAAGGGCCTCATAAGGAGCCATCTGAATGCTCGAATGGAAACTTTTATTATAAGTAAACTCAATAAGAGGTAAGTAATCATACCAATTACCTTTTAAATCAATGACACATTATCTCGGAATGTCCTCCAAATTCTCAATAGTGTGCTCTACCTAACCATCAGTTTGAGGATAAAATGTGGTGCTAAGGTTTACTCTCGAACCCAACCCTTTTTAAAAGTACTTCCAAAACTGAGGAGTGAACTAGGCTTCTCTATATGAGATGATAGATAGAGGGTTTCCATGAACTGACATCTCTCGAATAAGTAGTTGTCCATAGCCCTATGAGGTGACAGTAGTCTTAACGGGTAAGAAGTAGGCTGATTTGGTTATCCTATCCACAATCACCCAAATTGAATCATACTATCTTCGATACCTTGGTAAGTATATAACGAAGTCCATATTGATCATAATCCACTTCCATTATGAAATTTCTATATTCTGAGCTATACCACATGGCCTTTGGTACTAAACCTTGACATGTTGGCAATTTAGACATTTGAAGACATAGTCTGCAATGTCCCTTTTCATACCATTCTACTAGTAGACTTTCCTCAAATCATTATACATGTTAATAGACCATAGATAGATAGAATACCTTGAGCTATGAGACTTTTCCATAATCCATCTTGGATACAATCAATACTCGGAACACATAATTTGCCTTGGTACCTCAACACAGGATGATTGAGTATAAGAGGTAATCAATGATAGTTACAAAGTGATGAAGAAGTCCTATTTGAAAGAATCTGACATGAAAAAAAGGGAGAGAAGAAAAATTAGTTGAGAAAAAAATGAGTGAAACGTTCTTGATGAGATGAAATCACTAGTGAATAATTGTTGAAGCGAGAGCTAAAAATAAAAAAAATAATGATGGGTGATGAAGTCTTAAAGTGTAAACTGCTTAGGGAAGTGTAAATAACTATTACATAGTTTTCCTACCCATACCTTAACTTATATTACTACCCATTAAGTCCTATTTGATTTTTTTCGAGCATGCTTAATTAGTGGAGATGTACATAGTGGGAAAGCCTTTGGTTCTTTATGCATATATTTTAATATCTTTGTGAGTATGAGAGTTGTTCTTTGATGCTAAGTCCTTAATTTATATTTAATTCTTTAAATTGAGTATGTGGACTATTTCTTCTTCTGAGCACACTTGTTTCATGATATATTGGTGATTTTATTAGCTTTCTTTAATGGAGTAGGTGAGTAAGCTTAAGTTTGATGAGTTAGAGCCTTTTATTGAGGTTAGTAGATTAGAAGTTTGTGTTTTATTGTATATCTTGCATAATGATCGGAAAGTATACTTGGTGTTTTGAAATTGTTATGTGGCCTAATTGTTAGTATCAACAAAAGTGGTAATGTTCCTTACTTGATATTCTTTTGATGAGCTTTAATGCTTGCCGGAGGATGAGCAAATGTTTAAGTGTATGGTAGTGCTGAGAGGCCAAAGATACATATTTTTAGTTATTATTTGCTTCATATTTAGTATTTTTATTTATTCTTTTTGAGCATAAATTTTATGAATTATGCTAAATAGTGTATTTTATTTGTAGGATTAATATGACGCGAAGATAAAATTTGGAGCCATAAGAAATTTAAAATGGAAGATTGTAGAAGGAAATCAAGCAGGCATGTAATGACTCTATAGGTCATTTCCTACATTTTCTGATCTTTTCAACATAGAGCTTTCCTGTAGCTACCCCAAGTCATTTATGACTTTCTGGGACTGACAGTTTGGTCACCTGGTAGTTTGTTTGGGTTTTATATCTGTTTTCCTATTTTAGAGCTCTTAGATTTTGAACGGTTGACTTTGATCAAACTCTAACAATACGACCTTAGAATTGAATTTTGACAGTTTCATCAGCTTTGGAATAATCATTTTAGGCTAGTGGCATGGTCAACTCGAGTCCCGAGGCTTTCAGTTCAAGTTTGAATTATTAGGCATTTTAGCTTTAACCTTAGTAAGTCTGTCTTTGGTCAACATTCTTGGTAAACATGCTCGGATTGAATTTTTTTTAGCACGGTTAGCTCTAGAATGTTGATGTTGATATAAACTGACCTTTTATGTGATTCTTGAGGATCTCAGTTTCATTTCGAGGCCCCTTATAGAATTGACCAAAAATAAGGTTTGGGTGTAGACCTATGTTTTCTCGAGATAACCTTAAATGGAAATTTTGACTGTGCCGTTGAGTTTGAAACATCATATTTGTGGGTTAGCAAAGCTTCTTTGCGCGCATGGGGTTCCAAATGAATTCTGAGCACCCAATCAAAGATTTGGAAAATGGATAAAACTAGCTGATGAGTATAAGTTGGTGCAGACCCATTTTGGTCTTTGAGTTCATACTACTGGGCTACGTTTGTGAAATCCACTAGTCTAGACCTCCGCATTCATGGGCATGGGGCCGCATTTATGAAGGCTTGAATAATTGTCCTCTGTGTTTGCGGCCCCCTGCCGCATTCTTAGAGCTTAGTGGCTTAGCACTCTATTTTCGTGGTGGCCCTGCTGCATTTCTGGTAGCCTTGCCGCATTTGTGGAGCTTGGATGGCTTAGCCTCCATGTTTGCGGACCTCTTTCTTTGGGTTCACGTTGAGACCAAATTCACCTGTTCTTTAAGTTAAAATACGTATATGATTCTTTAGCTTGGGAACATTATTTTATCTGATTTCAAGTGCTAAGTGTTCGTATTGATTGTGGCTACACATTAGAGTTAATTAATGTCTTAATGGGATACTCTCTCTTTCTTCATAAGCTTTAATAATGAAATGCCTTGGGTGATTTCTTTCTTTATGAGCATCAAATTGTGGTAAGACTTTATGTTACATTTCGAATTGCTTGTACCTTGTTTGGATCCTGGTGATGGCATGCTTAAATTGATTGAGCATTTTCACATGTTTTGTGGTACGATCCCAAGTCCTTTAAGGATTTTTAATACTATTTTTGAGAAAGAATTCTCACACTTTTACCACTTTTTAATTTTTTTTGACAGGAGTCATACCACATGGATAATTTGGACACTAGTTTTGAGACTTATGAGGCATCGAGGAAATTATCCTTTTCTACTGACAATATTAGAGGTATCAAGGATGCACTTCATTTTTATTAATATTTGGCACCGCATTTCCCTTTTCTACATAGGCTATGTGTTATGTATAAGACCTAGTTCGGGCCTAGGAAGTGTATACTGACTCCCCGCGTCACCTCTAGACTCCTCTAGATGTGCACACTGGAAAGGATGAGGGAGATACATGGGTTCCATCTGACAGGCCGAGGGTCGAGGTGGGTCTATGCACTTGTTTATTGATGATCTCTAAGAGCCACTGATGATGTTACTGAGTTTTACTACAAACTTTCATTCATTCACATCGCCTATCACCAATATACTTCTTTGTTGTTTGGTCCCCAAGTTTTATATAGGCCGGAGGTGTGTTTGTGTTTTTTGTACCTTCTGGGGGTATGAATATCCGATTGGTTATTCTTTAATTATAGTTGTACTTATCTTATGTTATAATTGGAGTTGGTTAGTATGGGGTTTTGGTCTGTATTTGTTTTTGATACTCATTGCTAGGCTGAGTTAGAATATTTCCTAGGTGACTATGTGATTAGCGGTAATCATTGGTTTTCATTATTTCTAGTTGACTCTTATACTGTTTCTCTGTTGTTAGCAGGTTATTGGCTTGCACTTCAGGTGCATTCCTTGACTCTAGTTCTTTTTTCTATGTATCTTATCTCTTTACTCTTATTTCCTGTTCTACCTTATATTAGTTCATGATTAGTTACGTGTGTTATGTTTACCTTGTAATATGTTATCTATACTCTCTTTATCTATGGAGCTCAGTCGTCCTATGCCTATTGAGTACCATTCATTCGGTACTCATGCTACATTTCTACACCCAGCAGATCATAGTATAGGTTATCACCGGTAATTTGGACTTTGTGCAGAGCATCTTGGGTTCAGAGATTTGGTGAGCTCCTGGCATCCAGAGTTGCTCATTTCTATTTATTTTTGCTAGGCTAGTCCTTATATTGTATTCAAAGATAGCATTCACTCATTTTAATTGTAAAATCTGTATACTCTTATTTTATTTAGATACTCGATTACTGACTGTTGTTAGGTCTTGGGGACAGTTTCTTTGATACATTTATGTTGATTCCTCTTTGTTTTCTTTATTATTATTTATTTCTTCATTGTTTTTATTAAGCTTAATATCCGGTTGCTTCTGGCTCTGGTCTATGGGTTAGGCTTACCTATGGTGGGTTGAAGTAGGTGCCATCATGACCTGAGAAATTAGATTGTGACAAGTTGGTATCAGAGCTCTAGGTTGATCAACATCGTTAGTATGAGGGCAATTTCTAGTAGAGTCTTATGTATTGGTGAGGAGACATTTGTATCCTATCTTTAGGAGGCTATAGGTCATTCATAAGAAAGTTTGTTCATTAACTCCTGCTCGTGTGTGTTTCTACAATTAACCTCTAAAACTAATCCTTTGAAATCCATTCTCTCTTAGATAGATAGCATGAGGTTTATAGTAGACGTGGTCGGAGCATCAATGGGTTTTACCCGAGTTTTGGCAGAAGATTATTAGGCCAAATATGAGATGATGATTCCCAGTAGGGTTCTTCATTAGTATTAGAGGATGTCATTGAATTTCTCTAATGGGTCGGGCATAACTCCATATCATCTTCTACATATCGGATATTTGTGAGGAGTTCATCGAGAGATGTCTTTACCA
Source organism: Solanum dulcamara (assembly GCF_947179165.1). Classification (NCBI taxonomy): domain Eukaryota; kingdom Viridiplantae; phylum Streptophyta; class Magnoliopsida; order Solanales; family Solanaceae; genus Solanum; species Solanum dulcamara. The sequence goes on along the minus strand of NC_077237.1, from coordinate 42,435,163 downwards.
CTCCATTTGGCATCATAACACTTTATAGATAATGGTTCTACCTTTACCTAGGTTGTTAGTCATGTGAGGATTATGGAGAAGGCATGTCGTGAGGCTTACAGGATAATAGTAAGAGGCCTCACCATTAGTACAACAGTGATAATATTTTACTTCGGGTGATTGTTTGTTCAATGAGGCTCATCTCCCTTATCGACCCATCAGGACCATGGAGGTAGAACCCAGATTCTAGAAGGTACTAAGGAAGGTTACGGTGCTTTTAGTGGACAAAGTTCAGGTTTGGGTTCCTAAGGTTTGCATTTTGGACACTCAGGTCAGGGGACTTCTTCTATTACAGCAAGGTCTTCCCAACATGCCACTTTTTGTGAGGAATGTTATGAGTGTAGTGTGTAAGGCTACTATTTTAGAGATTTTATGGTTATCATGCATTGCTGGCAACAATCTTGGCAGTTTTAAGCCACTGAGACCGCAATACAGTCAACTAGGAGTACAGAGTGTTAGAGATGGATCAAAGGTTGTCATAGGGAGCTAGGGTTGCTCATCCCACTCCTCACATTGAGCTATAACCTATGGAGGTTTCTTTGATTATAGTAATCTTGGGCACTAGTCCAGGGAGTGCCTATGTGGGAGTTTATTATTCAGACATTGCCAATATCTGTTACTCCCCAGGCTAGAATGGTTCGATCTTATCTTATTTGTGGAGATCTTAGGTACCGTTCGATATTCTGTCCCAGGTGTGAGACCATGGTGCATTTTGTTTGTCCAGGTAAGTTTTATGGGTCTACAACACATCGAGCCAGCAGCAGTGCCTCAAGGCCAACATGTGGTACTGGTTGCTCAGTTTGAGGTTGGTTAGATCTATTCCATACTTCTACGGGTTAGCCAGTAGCCTAGGACGTAGGTATAAATTATATTTGTGCAAATTCTTTCTGTTGTCATTCACTATTTATATTGTGTGGTTTGGGGTTTTCATACCTATTTGTTCCTATTTGACTTGCCATTCATCTCATGATTGTGTATCAAACTTATTTGGATTTATGTGTTTGAATTTTTTGTGTTATAGTTGACTCCTTTTAGTAGTGAATTAACGAGCTCGAGTTTTTATGCTGAGAAGTAGTGATTGAGCAACTCTATCTGCCTTTGCCTGGGTGGCGGTGTTATGAGTTTGTAGCCTGGCTAGTTAGCTATGCCTTTTTGTCTCCCTGGCCAGTTGTTATTGATTTAGCGTTGATCCTTGCTAGATAGGTAGCTAGACCAACTTTGTTAGATCTAGTAGTTGTGGTGCTGGTCTATTTAGTTGTCTTAGAAAACCGCGTTAGTTGCTTGCCATCCTATTGGATTAGTGGTTGAATAGCTCTTCATACTTTGGTGCATAGCTAGAGTTGCTTTGATCAGTATTTCTCTTCTGCCAATCTAGTTTTCTTAGCATATACAGTTATCTTCATGGCTTGGTGTCATGTAATTCATAGTTGAAAGGTTAGGTGTTTAGGCAATGTGTGAATAGAGGAGTATCTCTTTTAGTGGGTTATTGTAGATCCGACTTGTCGATTCTTCCTTATGCCTTATCAATATCATCATCCCTATGGTTGTAAAGTTGAGGTTCACTTTCTTAACCTACTTAGCTAGTTCATTTATTACATTCTTGGCATTTTGGTTTGGTAATAGTTGAGAGATTTGTGGTTGTTGGAGTTGTGAGAAGAGTAGTATATCCCTTTATGGTATTTTTAAAATCCTAGTTAGCCATCTCTTTCCCTTGAATTAGTCTTATTCTTAGATGCGAAGTGGTGGTCCGTTCATTCAATCTTTTGAAGCCATCTCTTTTAAGAGTTTTTGTGCTAGTCTATGGCTAGGTGGGAATTTGGAAAGTATTATATTTCATTGTGCTTTGTTAAGACTATTGCCAATTCTCTATGGTTGTATTGGTAGCTCTTGAGGCATTATTAGCCATTTGGAGTTGGAGCAGTGGTGTTTGTTGGTGGTTTCATAGGTAGCCGAAGTTAGAGGATGGAAGGTTGCTTAGAAGGTTCATTTTCGAGATAGGATCAAAGTAATTCATGGAAGCTATGACTTGGTTCTTTTTCAGGTTGGGAGGTTCGCTTTTGTCTTAATTAGTAGCTTACAGTGTCCGTTGATTGGAGTTGGTAGTCTTAGACTATTACCAATCGTTTGTCTATGTTTTTGTGCTGACCACCGACTTGGGTTCTCTTTGAAGAGGGTGGTTGCTCAGATTTGGGGTGGTTGAGTGGTTTCTAGGCACATGGTGTCAGCTTTTCAAAATATCCTTTGGTTGAGGAAGGTCGTTGGAGCTGGGTTCAGTGCAGCCTTACCATTTGCATGATAATCATCCTTTAGAGTGAAGTTTTTAGTTTTAAAAGCTAAGTTTCAGCTTGGGTTGTTGGTTTTAGATGTTGAAGTTGGATTTTGGGTTTTGCCCCGAGTTTTTTTCCTTGTTTTGGTTTATTTTATCCCTAGAAGTTTAGTTGACGTATGTGACTCCCTCGGGGTTTGTGTTGTATGGTCCTATTAGCAAGTTTCTAATGGTGTTGGTGATGTTCAGGATGGCTAAAGACTGGTAAAACACCTTTGGTGGCTAGAAGAAGATGTATATGGAGCATAAGGCAAGTATCTTGAATTATGATGGTGTTGTTCGACCTGAGAGTTCGAGGGTCTGGCGAAGCATGCTGGCCTAATATCCTCGTCTTTTTATGCCTTCAGGTTGTATTTGTCCTTCTAGTTTTGCGGATGACAGTCCTTTTAGTAGTAGACGATAGAATGACCCTCTAGGTCATTTCTTTCATTTTCTGATCATTTTAGCTTTTAGAGCTTTACTATAGCGACTCCAAGTCATTTATGACTTGTTGGGATAGACATTTCGGTCATCTGGACGTTCGTTTGGATTTTATGTGTATTTCCCTATTTTGGAGCTCTTGAAGTTTGAATGGTTGAATTTGGTCAAAAATCTAAGAAGACGACCTTAGAATTAAATTCTAACGATTCCATTAGCTCTACGGTAGTCACTTTAGGCTAGTGCCATGGTAAGCTTGAGTCCCGACTCTTTCTATATGAGTTTGAAGTATTTGGCGTTTTAGCCTTTAAAACTTGGCCTAAGTTTTACTTTGGTCAACATTCTTGGTAAACTTGCTCATAATGAAATTCCATCAATGAAGTTATCTTTGAATTGCTGAGTTCGGTCTAGAATGACCTTTTGTGTGGTTCTTGATGATCCCGGTCTTATTCTGAGGCCTCTTGTAGAATTGGAAAAAAAGGGAGCTCGGGTGTGGGACCCATTTTTTATAGATATGACCTTGGATGGAAATTTTGACTGCATTGTTCAGTCCAAAATGTCAAATTTTGTGGGGTAGCATAGTTTTTTTGTGTGCACGGGGTATTGAATGAATCCCAAGAACTCCATCGGAGATTTGGAAAGTGGACAATACCAGGTGATGTGCATTAGCTAGTGATAATTCTCAACTATACCTCTCGAAAAAAATATATATGATCGTTAGAAGTATATTTTACACAACTAAGAGTCGGGGTCGAACCCATAGGGAATAGGTTGAAACAAGTTCTATTAGCCATCACTATTCAGTTATTTTTTCTACATCCCAAAATTAAATATGCATAAAGGATAAATGGAGGTTTTGGTTTTTACTTAAGAGAAAATGATAATTTAATAACAAGTAATCAAATACTAGACTAGGGTTGTGATCCCTATGACTTGTTTCCTAATAGACAACTCATATTCATTATATCGGTTCAATGTACTGCATGCAAAATCTAGCGAGTTAGGTAACAATTACTTCACCTCCCGGGCTATCTTAGACGTATCTCACTCATCTCCTCCCGATCTCAGAATGTATACTATACTAACCCTCTCCCTACATCCCAGAGTACTATCTCCTCCCAATATCAAGTAACTTAGACAAAGTTTATCCCTTCTTTCGAAAACAAATTCTTCAAAAACAAATTGTGATATTCTTTTCCTAATAACTACCTCCCACCCAGGAAAGAAATGAATACGAGAAAGTTCTTAATGCTTTCACTCACTAAGAAAGACTTTAGAATAAAGAAATTAGAATATATGCAAAAAAAATCACTAACATCAGTCCTACATTTGCTTATCTAGTTATGTCGTCATGGTTCCCACAACCCTAGTTGTGGGCTTAGCCTTGCATAATTATAAGTAAAGCAATAATAATTTGTGTATAACTCATGAAACAATAGTTACAAATATATAGAAAATCAACACAAGAACCAAATAATTGAAATAAGCAATCAAAACTTGATTTAAGTCTTATAAACTAGCCAAGAAACAAATTGTCATGTGTGTTGTTGTGCTACTTTCCAAAAATGTTTGTGATGATGGAAAGCTCTCAAAAATAATGTTTTTTGTCGTACAATATAACCCCAAAACAATAGGAAAATAGGGTATTCTTAGAAGTTGAATCCTAATCCTAAACCAACTAGGAAAGCTGATGTTTCTAGGCTTGAGGTGTCCTTGGATGGGCACCACCACGGATCATGGTGGTGTTCCTTGGTCATTTACTTGGCCTTTAAAGGCAGGCCACCCCACCATGGACAGTGGTGAACACCACAGCTCATGGTGAGGTCCGTGGAGTTTGCCTTAGCCATTTTTATGGCTTTTGCTTAGTAGCTGCCTTCTTCACGGATGAAGGCCTTCTCTTCACGACAAGCGGTGTCTATCACGGCCCTTGAAGGGTCTCGTGGTATACACCCTTCATCCACACCTACAGATTTAGTCTCCAATCATCCAATCCATGGTCCTTCAATGCAGGACGAAGTTTATTCTTTGATTTCTCCTTTCAAGTAGTCCCAAAACATCAACAAAACCAAGTGTTTGAGCACTTCTTGTGAAATTTGGCTTTCCTTGTGCTCTCTTCTCAACACTATCATTCAACCTTAGTCCAAACTAAGTCAAATTTCCAATCAACCAATCCAAAGATCATCAACTCAAGCGTACTTTGTTTTTCATCAAAAATACATAAAAAATCATATCAAACTAGCAAACCGTGCTTGAGAACATACAATAATTCCATGTTTTGAGCATCGTAAGTTTTTTCTTTGGGCGACACATAAACACCCTCAACTTAAATTTTTTGCTTATTCTCAAGTAATAACAAAACATAAAACCAAATGAAGTGCAAATACAAGACACTCATAGGAAACATATAGAAACCCTACAACATAAACCACATGCCCATCTTTATTTATGCAATGCACTTATGTTCTAACCAACTCGCAAAGATTACTTCATAACATCATACTATTACTTAGGTAACGAAATCAATGAAAACAGTCATGTACTAGTCAATATATCAACCAAACAACACAATCACGGTGCCCTCACCCCAAAAAAGTCTCTCACAAAGTGTACAAAGGATAAACAAAGACTGGAACAAAACTACTCACACTCTTCAAAGAAGTTCAAACAATGCAAAAGTAAAGACCATGGGGTTGCCCTTATTTTCAATACTTCAACTCTCAAATAACCTTTTTAGGATCACAATAAGAGTTTTTTGGCTTGTAACATAGGCTTGGGTTAAAGTAGCATACATTTATGATAAAAATGACTACTGTGCCTTCCTAATGCTACTTTGGTTTAGCTGTTTGTTTTTAACCCCCTAAATTCTTATTGCTCTCTTATTTTCTCATTCTTTATTCTTTGGAGTGGTTTCCGCTTTTGTTCAATCTTATACTTTTTTTATAACTCATTTATGCACTTATTTTCATTTTCACTTACGACCACAACCCATGCATTTCTTTTCTTTTTATCCCACCATTCTTTTCGTACCCCTAACTTTTCTGCTTTTTCTTATGGTAGCCACCCTCAACTTAGGCTTTTGGCCTGATTTGAAGTACATAATCTCCTAGGAGGGACCAAGTACAAGATTAAGGTTCATAAACTGATTCTCCTTGAAATAGTCACCATCAACTTAGGCTTTCAGCCTGAGTTAAGGAACACATTATCCTTGAAGGGACCAGGGCCAATATTATAATTCACAAAGAGAAAGAGAAGGTGAATTATGTTTAGTCAAAGAAAAGGTCTATTAAAGCTCACACTTTTGGTTCAAACGGTACAATTTCATTTGGGTGGTTAAATTTAGGTTAAGTGACTAATTACCAACAAAGGCCTATGATCCTGTCCTAATCCATCTATCTAATTATTTTAGTGAGACTAACCAGGCAAGTTCTAGCTTACTAATGCATCAATCAAACTACCCAAATTTAGCTCACACACATGGCACTAAACTTATGCTATTTGGTAATAATCAACACAGTCATAATCAGAATGTGACCAACAAATCACTATATACACTGTTATAAAGATCTTAGAAAATCAGTTATCACAATTGAGAAGTGATCACACAATTACTCAAAATTTTTAAATCAGGGCTATTTTTTCACTTTTACGGGCTACTACAAACTCCTATAGATACTTGCATTCTGACAAAAAACCTAAAAATGCCAGTTCTACTAGATAATACACCTTTAGAGAAAAGAAGCATGACAAGATAAACTCCAAAGGGTTTTAGGATGCCCCACTCCCCACCAAATTTTGCGCATTGTCCCCAATGCACTTAAAAACTCTAAAGTTTAAAACAAGGGAAATGATCATACCTACAATGCCCTTGGCATAAGTAGTAGGTTACCTGAATACAAACATCATCAAGTATCCACATAGGTTGCATCTCGTGAATCTTTTGATTTGTGTCACGACATGACGTACTCAAACTATACTATTTCTCCATTCTTGGATTTTGAATAGCGTTATTAGGCAGTGCACCATTCTTCCTTTGATTTACCGTGGCTGATAATTTCCCCATCTGCTACTCCAACATCTTGATAGAGGTTGAGTATGACTATACAACTTGGTTTAACATGTCTCCCTTTAGCTCTTTGACACCAACCTCTTTAGATTCAATTTTCTGCAATACTTTGGTCAGCATCTCTTCCATCCTTGAGTTGATCGCCCAAGCTCAACCTCTATCTCTATTTCCAGGATGCACATAGATACTGCTCTGATCATTTTTGTGATAGTCCTTGTTATGCCAGTTACCTTGATCACAGTGTTCTTCGCTAATATAATATCCATCCCTTGGAAAGCTTTGACCTTGGCTTCCATAGTTGTAAGTTTGAAAACCCCACTGGTTGTTCATGTACTTTGCTTCTTCATCTGCGGGTAGGTCATCATAGAAACCTGTAGTATCAATAGCTTTTACCTTTTCTAGACCTCGTCCAATAATTATTTGGTCAGCAAGTCTACTCTATCAAGTGCTTATTTGTCAGATTATGATTTGGGCACTTCTTTATCTTCTACCTAAATCTCTCCTAAGTTTCGTGCACCGCCTTAGTATGTAGATGCTTGTGAGAATTAATCTCATCCTTGATTTGCAGCTTCTTAGATGGTGGGAAGAATACTTCCCTTAGCTTCCTCCAGATGGTGATAGAGTCATGAGAAAGTTCATTCAACCACTTCATTGCAACCCTAGACAACGACAGGGGAAATAGACACAGTCGTATAGCTGATTGGCTAACACCGAGGATTTTGGATGACTTGTAAATGGAGATAAAGTTTATCAAGTGCTGGTTGGCATCATCACTTGCTGCTCCACTAAATAGTCCTTTGAGGTTCAACATCTATAGCATGGTGGTAGTGATAATGAACTTAATACCTTGAGGTAGTAGTTGAATAATTATAGCTCCAGTAGCTATTAAACCATTTGTATCAGCATCATCATCCACTAGGGCATTATCCCTGACTTGATTCTCCTCAAGCTCTCTCAGCCTTTCTGCCTCACACACTTGCGTATTCATCTTTTGAATGGACTTTTTGTTATTTCAGGTTATAGGGAAAAAGTGTTGCGCCCGTATTGTGAGTTTTTGACATGTACTATATGCTCCCTTCAAAAGAAAAACAAAAAAAATATATGTAAAATTAGGAAATAAAACTACAAAATGAACTAGCAACTGGTAGACTATTTCTAGTCAATATTCATCATCAATGACGCCATTTTTGATAATGATCAAGTATACCTCTCGAAAGAAATAAAAATGATCGTTAGCAGTATATTTTTCCAAACTAAGAGTTGGGGTCGAACCCATAAGGAATAGGTTGAAACAAGTTCTATTAGCTACCACTATTCAGTTGTAGTTTCTACTACCTAAAAATAAAGATGCATAAAGTAAAAGTGGGGGTTTGGGTTTTTAATTAAGAGAAAATGATAATGTAATAACAAGTAATCAAATACTAGACTAGGGTTGTGATCCCTATGACTTGTTTCCTAATAGACAACTCATATTCATTATATCGGTTCAATGTACTGCATGCAAAATCTACCGAGTTAGGTAATAATTACTTTACCTCCCGGGCTATCTTATACGTATCTCACTCATCTCCTCCCGATCTCAGAATGTATACTATACTAACCCTCTCCCTAGATCCCAGAGTACTATCTCCTCCCAATATCAAGTAACTTAGACAAAGTTTATCCCTTTTATTGAAAACAAATTCTTCAAAAATATTTTGTGATATTCTTTTCCTAATAACTACCTCCCACCTGGGAAAGAAATGAATACGAGAAAATTCTTAATGCTTGCACTCACTAAGAAAGACTTTCCAATAAAGAAATTAGAATATATGCAAATAAAATCACTAACATCAGTCCTACATTTGCCTATCTTGTTATGTCGTCATGGTTCCCACAACCCTAGTTGTGGGCTTAGTCTTGCATAATTATAAGTAAAGAAATAATAATTTTTGTATAACTCATAAAACAATAGTTACAAATATATAGAAAATCAACACAAGAACCAAATAATTGAAATAAGCAATCAAAACTTGATTTAAGTCTTATAAATTAGCCAAGAAATAAATTGTCATGTGTGTTATTATGCTACTTTCCAGAAATGTTTCTGATGACGAAAAGCTCTCAAAAATAATGTTTTTCGTCGTACAATATAACCCCAAAACAATAGGAAAATAGGGTATTCTTAGAAGTCGAATCCTAATCCTAAACCAACTAGGAAAGCCGATGTTTCTGGTCTTGAGGTGTCCTTAGATGGGCACCACCATGGATCGTGGTGGTGTTCCTTTGTCATTTACTTGGCCTTTAGAGGCAGGCCACCCCACCATGGACAGTGGTGAACACCACGGCTCGTGGTGAGGTCCGTGGAGTTTGCCTTAGCCATTTTTATGGCTTATGCTTAGTAGCTGCCTTCTTCACGGATGAAGGCCTTCTCTTCACGACAAGCGGTGTCTATCACGACCCTTGAAGGGTCTCATGGTGTACACCCTTTGTCCACACCTACAGATTTAGTCTCCAATCATCCAATCCATGGTCCATCAATGCAGGACGAAGTTCATTCTTTGATTTCTCCTTTCAAGTAGTCCCAAAACATCAACAAAACCAAGTGTTTGAGCACTTCTTGTGAAATTTGGCTTTCCTTGTGCTCTCTTCTCAACACTGTCATTTAACCTTAGTCCAAACTAAGTCAAATTTCCAATCAACCAATCCAAAGATCATCAACTCAAGTATACTTTGTTTTTCATCAAAAATACATAAAAAATCATATCAAACTAGCAAACCGTGCTTGAGAACTTACAATAATTCCATGTTTTAAGCATCGAGTTTAATATTTTGGCTACACATCAACACCCTCAACTTAGAATTTTTGCTTGTTCTCAAGTAATAAGAAAACATAAAACCAAACAAAGTGCAAATACAAGACACTCATAGAAAACATATAGAAACCCTACAACATAAACCACATGCCCATCTTAATTTATGCAATGCACTTATGTTTTAACCAACTCGTAAAGATTACTTCATAACATCATACTATTCCTTAGATCACCAAATTAATGCAAACAGTCATGTACTAGTCAATATATCAACCAAACAACACTTCACGGTGCCCTCACCCTAAAGAAGTCTCTCACAGAGTGTACAAAGGATAAACAAAGACTGGAACAAAACTACTCACACTCTTCAAAGAAGTTCAAACTATGCAAAAGTAAATACTATGGGGTTGCCCTTATTTTCAATACTTCAACTCTCGAATAACCATTTTCGGATCACAATAAGTGTTACACCCCACACTTTTAAACTCGGAATGTCTCCTATGTTCCTTAGACATTATTATGTGAGCCGGATACGCTACGACACTATCAAATGACTCTAAAGAAGGGGGAATGTGATACCCCATAGGAGAGAAGGTTGGAAATGGAGTCATAAGAATTCTAATGGAATTGGAGGCCAAGTAATGAGTCGTAGGACTCGATTTACCTACGTAAACTACTAACTTGGAAGTCTTACATACTTGAGCTATTGGAGTATGTACCAAGCTTGCATTGCATGGATTACATAGGCTCTTCAAAATAATACGAGATTACAAACCCATGAGGAAGGAAAAATAAAGTGACACGTGAAAGCCTAGGAGGGTGACACATGGCAGCACCTCAAGCAGGCAGGTGACCCACCTACTTAGGGGAGGTGGGCCCTACTGCCATATGGAAGCCTCTCCTTTCTTGCATAGATACAGTGGCCCAATAGGGGTTGGACATGTGTCCCCCTTAGGAGCTGAAACGTGTCGCCTCCTAGGACCACCAATATACACGTGGCAGCCTCCCCTTGCTTGCGTAGATACGGTGGCCCAATAGGGGATGTACATATGTACCCGTTAGGGGATAACATGTGTCTCCTACTAGGACAACCAATATACATGTATATCATGAAATATTTTCAGTTTGTATTCTCAAACTCCTGCAGCAAACAAAGGAAACAAAAAACCCTAAAATAGGTAAGTCCCGATTTCGCTCCATAAATTAATTATCTAGCATATACCATGATAATATGGAGGTATTAGTAGTATAAAATCATGGATTGGTGCAGAATAAATCGGACAGCAAGCAGCCATGGCATTCAAGTCGCGCTAGAAAAAGTTCCGAGGCACAATTTTGGCTAGTTTTGGCCAATATCGGGTAAGGTAAGGCTTCTCCTTTAAATTTGGACATTATGGTGTTGTTATAGAGTATAATATACACCTTGTAGGCTTCTTTTAAGTGTAATAAAGTCGTGGAAATATTCGACGTTCGAAATAAACTAAATTGAAGTCGTCGTAGTTGAATTATAGCCGAAATGAGGCGTTGTGTGTGTGGAGGCTGCTACTGGTTGTGTGGTGCGTGATGCGGTCTAAATATGTTCTAAATGAGTTGGGGTAGATTCTGGTATCATCCACATGAACCCCCACTTCGTATGGTTAAGGGTTTTGTAAAATGGAAACTAGAAACCCTATTTTGATATCGTATTTTTGAGCGAGTCGTTTGGAGTTTATTTTGTATATTGTTGGTGTGAATTGCATAAACATATTTTTCAGGTTGTTGTTGTTGGTTGGCTGTAGTTTTTAGGGATCTAATTAGAAATTTGGATAGGGCACATTATAGGGGAGGTGCTGCCCAATTTTTGTTAACGCCTTAACTAGTTAAGGAACTAGTCGAGAAGGCGAGCGAAGGGATGAATGCTATGAATACTCGTGGGTAGTCTAAGTTGCTGAAAAGTCTAAGGTTGTTAACACTTGCATTACTTCCATGTTAAATAGGTTTCGAGGAGAACGACGTGAACACGATTAAGGGGAGTCCATAAGAGGTATGTGAAGCTTCTCTTGGTATGTTTTTGGTATAGGTATGTAAAGTATATCTATTCTCTTTTGGCATGTATTAGATGTAAACAGGATATGATATGAGCTTTGGGGGTAATTCTATTCCCAGGTTCTGAATAGGACTTCAGGACCCTCACTCACTTTTGAATGTTAAACTTTAAAATAGTAAGCTGCTATTTTCGAGTCTTCTATATGACTGTATAACAATTGATTCGACTAAGTTCTTATTTGTAAAAAAGAAAGGCTCTCAGATAACCAATGCTCGGACTGCTATATGTATTTTACATTGGTATATGTCTAAGATTTCCAAAAACTCCCTTTTACATAGCCCTTAGTGACAGTTAGAGAGTATACGTCAGATACCTTCTGCCCTGATCCCCAGGTGATGGTTCACTTGATAACTTTATTGAGTCTCAGATAATGATTTAAACTGTGTTTTGTTTCTTACTACTCTACTCGTGTATACTGTAACACTTCTTCTCCGAGTCCTAGGCCAGTTATCAGATTCGTCCAATTCACTATATTATTCACCGAGTCCCTCGCTAGAGGGCCGACATCCGTATGTATATATATGATGATGATGTGTTGTAATAATGTGATGATGGCACAGGGCCTGATATTGATACTACAAATATGATTCACCAGATCTCTGATAGGGCCGGCTATATTGAAAATTTGAGCATATATGATTTTACTTTTCCAAGTACCGGGTTCTGATTTGATATTTTATCCCCTACTTCTCTACTTCAGATATGCTTCTAGTTGTATCATGTTATGTTTTACATACTCAGTACATATGTCGTACTAACCCCCTTTCTTCGAGGGGCTGCGTTTCATGCCCGCAGGTATAAGTAAAGGTTTTGGGAGTCCATCAGCTTAGGATTCAATTCAGCTCAGTTGGAAGAGGCTCCATTGCATCGAAGACTAGTTATTTATATGGGCCATGGATGTGTAAAATTATTTTGTCTATTCAGGGGTACAGCGGGGGCCCTGTCACTCCATATATTGTCGTTAATATTTTTAGAGGTCTATGACATGTATATATGAGTTGTGTATGTCAGTTTGATTCAGCTGGGTCTACATGATATATGATATATGTTATTATGTTATGACAGCCTTGTCGGCTTGCGTGCCCTATCATGTTGTGATACAAATGAAAAAGGCTATAGGTTTATGAAAATGTTATCTCCCAGTGGGGCTCTGTTACATGATATTGTTTTATTTATAGTTCAATATGACCACAACTAATAGATATGTATATAGGGGGTCCAGGTCGGACCCCAGTCACGGCCTACGAGCAGTTCGTCCTTGGATTGTCTGCAGACCGTGTCTAGTAGAGTCTTGGTTATTGATGTGTTGCGCGCCACATCTGTAAACAGAAAGCTACAGGACATTTAGGATGTTACCTTTCTTCTATATCTGAGATCGTGCTTTAGATCTGAGTCATAGGAAAATTCCTTATACTAACCTTGGATCTTAACAGAAGGACGACACCAACAGAAGGAAGTAATTGACGACACGAGAAGTTACGAAGCATGTAGGTAAGTAAAGTAAACCCACAGAAGATATCCATTGGGTAAGGTATTAAAGTACTATTGAAATGTAAAGTTGAAACCTAAAAGGAAAGGAGATAGAAAGTGCAATAGATGTAGTTTGAAGTTGGACATATGAGGTAAGTCCAGTATTTTTATATTATTGTTGACGCTGAAAGCCCTGTGTGGCTGCGATATGAGATGACATTGAAAGCCCTATTATCAGAGCCCAAGGTTTTGAATGATCCTTGGATTCTAACATACCGCGTCGAATAGGGTCTTGTTCATGGTTGTGAAGTGCGCCACAATTATGAATAAGAGACTATGAGGCATTTAGGAAAAAATTCACTTTTTTCAAATTCATGTCGTGCCTTAGAGTTTTCTAAGCTTTCCTTTAACTAACGACCCATTTCATGTTCTCTAGATAATGACTCGTGGAAGAGCACCTCAAAGAGCAAGGGTTGACGATGAGGACTAAGCTCCTCCGGTTCCCAATGCCCAACATCATGAGGATGGGGTAACCCATGCTGAGTTTCGCAGTGTTATTACTTTGTTAGCTCAAGTCATAGCCAACTAAGGGAATCTAGGTATTCCTCCTCCCCAAATGCAAAATCCAGCCTCTAAGATTCAGGATTTCCAAAGGATGAATCCGCCCGAGTTCGATAGTTCTAAACTAGATAAGAATCCTATGGAGTTCATTAATGAGGTGTACCGGATTGTGGCTATCATGGGTGTGCCACCAAATGAGAAGGCCGAGCTAGTGGCCTATCAACTCAAAGGTGTGGCTCGAGTGTAGTACGAACAATGGGTTGTTGAGAGGAATGAAGAAATAGGGTCGATAGGATGGGAAGAGTTCAAAGGTGCCTTCCTAGACAGCTTTTTCCTATTGGAGCTTAGGGAGGCCAAAATCCAAGAGTTCATCAACCTCTGTCAAGGGAGTATGAGCGTGAGGGAGTATGCTCTCAAATTCACTAAGTTGTCAAAGTATGCTCCCTTCACGGTCTCCGACCCAAGAGCTAGGATGAGCAAGTTTATTTCCGGTGTGTCAAGCTTGGTGTCCAAAGAGTGCAAAACGGCCATGTTGGTCAAGGAGATGGATATCTCTCGGTTAATGACTTATGCAGAACAAATTGAAGAAGAGAAGGTTAGAGAGAGATCAAGGGGGTTCAAAAAGGCTAGAGTGGATGGTTGAGGGTTTGACCCTCAAAGGTCTGATTATGGTAATAATGGAAAAGGCCAAGGTGGGCAACGATTTGTGGGACAAGGTTCCACTAATACTCCTTCTCCAAGGTTCAAAAAGGACAAGAGTGGTAAAACAATGATTCTAAGAGAGAATGTTGCTACTCAAACTTTCCCCGCTTGCAAGAAGTATGGAAGGTCTCACAAAGGGGAATGCTTAGCTGGCTCCAATGCATGCTTTAAGTGTGGCAAGCTGGGCCACCATGCTAAGGATTGTAGAGATGGTGGTGTTAGGACTCAAGGCCAAATTGCTCATGGTCAACAAGTCCAAAGAGGTGTCCAACGCACCAACCGCTTTTACGCCTTGCATGGGAGATAAAAGGTTGAGGATGCACCCAATGTCATTACTGGTATGTTAAAGTTATTTTCTTTTGATGTGCATGAACTATTAGATCCGGGTGCAAATTTATCTTTTGTTACTCCATTCCTTTCTAATAGATTTGATGTTTTACCTGAAATGTTATTAGAGCCCTATTTGGTGTCTACCCCCGTTGGTGAGTCAGTTATTACTAGAAAGGTCTATAGGGGTTGCCTTGTGTCTATCTTGCATAAAGTTATTCCTTGTGATCTCATTGAGCTTGACATGATATATTTCGATGTCATTCTTAGGATGTATTGGTTACATGCATCTTATGCTTCCATAGATTGTAGAAATCGTCGAGTCAAGTTCCAATTTCCAAATGAGCCTGTTATTGAATGGCAATGTCGTGATTCGGTGGTGAAGGGTCAGTTTATTTCTTATCTTAAGGCCTGCAAAATAATTTTTAAGGGATGTATTTACCACATTGTGAGGGTTAGGGATGTCAACTCAAAAATTCCTTCTCTTGAGTCAGTTTCTATAGTCAATGAATTCCCCGATGTCTTTCCCGATGACCTTTCCGGTGTCCCTCCCGAAAGGGAAGTTGATTTTGGTATCGATCTTCTCCTTGATAGCCAACCTATCTCTATTCTTCCTTACCGTATGGCCCCGACAGAATTGAAAGAGTTGAAGGAACAGTTAAAGGACTTGTTAGAGAAGGGGTTCATAAGACCAAGTATTTCACCATGGAGTGCTCCTGTGTTATTTGTGAGAAAGAAGGATGGATCGCTTCAAATGTGCATAGACTACCATCAATTAAATAAGATGACCATTAAGAACAAGTACCCACTCCCTAGAATAGATGACTTGTTTGATCAATTACAAGGGGCAAGTCACTTCTCTAAAATAGACCTTCGGTTTGGCTATCACCAACTACGGGTGAGGGAGTGTGACATTCCCAAAACGGCCTTCCGAACAAGGTATGTTCACTATGAGTTTGTGGTGATGAGTTTTGAGTTAATGAATGCACCGGCGGTGTTTATAGACTTGATGAATAGGGTGTTCAAACCTTACCTTGATACCTTTGTGGTGGTCTTCATTGATGATATTTTAATTTACTCTCGGGGTGAGGAAGAACATAAAAATCACTTGAGAGTTGTGCTTCAAACATTGAGGGATAGGCAATTATTTGTAAAATTTAGTAAGTATGAATTTTGGTTAAAGGAGGTAGCATTTTTTGGTCACATAGTGTCCGGTGATGGGATCTAGGTTGATCCTAAGAAAATAGAGGTAGTCAAAAATTGGCCTAGACCATTATCTCCTTCAGACATTAGGAGCTTCTTAGGTCTAGCCGGGTACTATAAAAGATTCGTCAAAGGCTTTTCTTCCATCTCATCTCCTATGACAAAATTGACCCAAAAGAAATCCAAATTCATATGGACAGATAAGTGTGAGAAGAGTTTCCAGACCTTAAAAGATCGACTTACCTCTGCTTCTATTTTGACTCTCCCAGAAGGATTAGAGGGGTTTGTAGTTTATTGTGATGCTTCAAAGATTTGTTTAGGTTGTGTCTTAATGCAAAACGGCAAGGTCATAGCCTATGCTTCTAGGCAATTAAAGGTGCATGAGCTTAACTACCCTACCCATGACCTTGAATTGGCGGCCGTTGTTTTTGCTCTGAAGATTTGGAGGTATTACCTCTATGGGGTGCATATGGATGTGTATACTGATCATAAGAGTCTTCAATATGTGTTCACCCAAAAGGACCTTAATCTAAGGCAAAGGAGGTGGGTAGAACTCCTTACGGACTATGACATGAGTGTGCACTATCATCCGAGTAAAGCTAATGTGGTTGCTGATGCACTTAGTAGAGTATCTATGGGGAGTGTGGCCCATGTGGATGAAAGTAAGAGGGAGTTGGTGAAAGATGTTCACCGATTGGCTAGATTAGGGGTGAAGTTGTGTGGTACTAATGATGGGGGTATGGTTGTTCAAAATAGGTCTAAATCCTCTATGGTGGTGGATGTTAAATCCAAGCAAGATCTTGACCCAAAGTTTATCGAGTTAAAGAAGTTGGTAAAGGAAAAGAAGATAGAGGTCTTTTCATAAGGGGAGATGAGGTACTATACTATCAAGGTCGGATATGTATTCCAAATGTTGATGGCCTAAGGAGTTTGATCATGATGGAGGCTCATAATTCTACATACTCCATTCATCCCGGTTCAAAGAAAATATACCGAGACTTAAAAGAGTTATATTGGTGGGGTGGCATGAAGAAGGACATAGCAAGGTTTGTGTCTGAATGTACGAATTGCCAACAAGTGAAGGCCGAACATCAAAAACCGGGTGGCCTAGCCCAAGACATTTAAATCCCTACTTGGAAGTGGGAAGATGTGAATATGGATTTTTTAGTGGGTTTGCTCATACCCGGAAGCGTCATGACTCTATTTAGATAATTATTGATAGAATGACTAAGTCAGCTCACTTTCTACCGATTAAAACTTCCTATAGTGCCGAAGACTATGCTAAGTTGTATATTTAGGAGTTGGTGAGGTTGCATGGTGTGCTGTTATCTATTATTTCGGATTGTGGTACCCAATTCACTTCTCACTTTTGGAGATCATTTAAAAAAGGCCTCGGTACTAAGGTAAAGTTGAGCACAACATTCCATCCTCAAACGGATGGGCAAGCCGAAAAGACGATTCAAACACTAGAGGATATGTTAAGGGCTTGTGTGTTGGAGTTTAAAGGAAATTGGGATGATCATCTACCTCTCATCGCATTTTCCTATAATAATAGTTACTACTCAAGTATTAAGATGGTGTCGTTTGAGGCTTTGTATGGGAGACGATGTAGATCACCGGTTGGTTGTTTCGAAGTAGGCGAGATGACCATGTTGGGCCTCGATTTGGTACTTGATACTTTAGAGATGGTGAAGATCATTAGAGAAAGGTTGAAGATGGCTCAAAGTCGTCAAAAGTCCTATTCTGACACTAGAAGAAGGGATCTTGAGTTTAATGTGGAAGATTGGGTGTATCTAAAGGTTTCACCCATGAAAGGTGTGGTTCGATTTGGTAAGAAAGGGAAATTGAGCCCTAGGTATGTAGGGCGTTATAAAATCGTGAGACGTATTGGTATGGTTGCATATGAGTTGGAATTACCATTGGAAATGGCCATGATTCATTTGGTGTTTCACGTGTCTATGTTGAAAAAACGTGTGGGTGATCCTAGTTCCATTATGCCTATGGGAGTAGTGAATATAGAAGAAAACTTGATCTATGAAGAAGTTCCTGTAGAAATTTTGGACCGTCAAGTTAAGAGATTGAGGAACAAAGAGGTTGCATCTGTTAAAGTCCTTTGGAGAAATCAACAAGTAGAAAGTGCAACATGGGAAGCGAAAGCGGATATGATTAAGAGATACCCTCATCTTTTCCCCTCTACCCAAACCAAAGGTATTAAGTTGTCCTTGCTCAATTACTTGAAATCTTTACATCTCAACTTTTCTTGTCATATGCTTGCAAAATTATTAAATATGTTTTAAACAATGTTTTAAATTATACTATTGCATTAATGATAGGTTGTTTGTTTACACTCTACTCTACTCAAGCTAAGTCTTTCCTCATTCGAGGACAAATGTTCCCAAGGGGGAGATAATGTAACATCCCCTAAAAATGTTATATACGATGTTTCAATTCTCGCCTAAACATGATACAACCTCTGTATTTTGGGCATAACTTTTCATACGAATATCTAAATTGGGTGATTCAAACTTCTTAGTAACCACATGATCATTACCTACAACTTGTATGAAGACCATATTTTAAGTTTCGGAGTTTAAGTAGGTCAAATAAATTTATTTTTGTAAGGAAGGATGCTGTGACGGAAAGGAGTATTTATAGAAGGAAAATCATATATCACTGTAGGATTACCCAAATGGATTGATTCTTGAACTATATCAAACTAGATTTCCATATCTACAATTCTTATGAAGACATCAAATCCTAAAAAGAAATTTAGCTTATTCAAATATAGCTTCGAAAAAGAGTATTCTGTTAAAAAAAACTCATCTCACCTACCATGGAAAGATCTAGATACATTTGACATCACTCATGACATAAATTGTCCTCCATTTAACATCATCCATGACATCAATATATTCCATTAAATTTTCAGATTTTTCTTTATAATTATTTTATTTATTGTTAGGTCCCTCTTTCCCACCTATAAATACCCACCTTATTTCCTCATTTTATTCATCAAGCTTTCTCAAGCAAGTCTTCTCTCTATACACAAAACGTTCCGGCGAGGAGAAAAGCTAGGACTCAAGAATATTCATTAAGTCTTTCGGTTCCGACTAAAGCTTCGAATTCCAGGTATGTAAGGCTTCAATGAGAGTATTTCTTCCACTCTCATGCCTAAATTATTTTGATTATATGATAAATTATATTTATTTTCTTTAAGCTCTACTCTAAGTTATGTGGGTATTTATCCATGGGTTCTTCCACCCATGTAGTCCAAAAACTCTTTCAATTAAGTCTCTTGATTTCAAGTAATATTTTCTTTTGGTAATTCTTAATTTTACTTAATAGTATGAATCATGGTTAAACTAATGATTATTATTTTATTTTGATGTAACATAATTTCATATGTATGAACTGATGGTTTACAAGTAATTCCTCTATTTATCTATTTAAAGATTCTTGAAACTCATAGTGGGTTGTTTAAAACATGATTTTTAATTAATGCATTTCAAAGTATTTATGTATATTTATTTACATACATATTTGCAAGTTGAAGTGATTTGAATCCACCTAGTTTTAATATGTTTTTAATAAAGTTTGACTTGAAAGCTTTGACTCCAAATAAATGTTTATGAAAGCAGTATCTATGATCAAAAAGGGAATCTTATGAAATGAAAGAATGATGAAATGATATGAATGATGAATTCTTTATGCAATAAGGACAATTCTTGCATATTTGAATTATCAAATGTTTTAATGAGCTATTCTACCAAATATGATGTTTGAATTCTGAAGTTATATGCTATGAATATTTTGAAGTATTAAACTATTCCGTAGGATTGACTTAGCACCAAATGAGGAATTGGGGTGCGATTCGGTAAGGGAATCCTAGTAGCAACCCCTTGTCTCATTAACTATGTGCCAACATAGGAGCCCTTGTAGGCTTAGGCTAATAGATCCATAAATAGCCCTTAAAGTTAAAGTTAAAGAAATGAATGAAGTTGACGGAGTTCTACCCGGCAAGTAGTCTCCCCGGCCAACATAGGGGGTTATATTGGATTGCATTAATACCTCGCATGGTCTTAAATGTCAGTTATGGTTAATTTCCCACAAAATGAATATTTTAAAGGATATATATATGATTTATTATGCATACATTAAATTATGTTCCATATTACATAAATGTTTTAATGTTTCCTCAATGTTCATGCATCCTTACATACTTAGTACATTCAAAGTACTAACGCATACTCTTTTCCCTACATGATATCACCATGTAGGGATCAGTGCTCCTCCTCGTTCTCCTCCATGTGGCTAGTTGATATTCCATTGAAGACTACTTTTGGTGAGTTCCCATGTTCCGGGAACAATACTCCTTTATCTTTCTAGCTTATGATATGTTAAGATATTTTACTATGGCATTTCTTCTATTATGATTGAGGGTGAGCTAGGGACTTGTCCTAGCCCCGTTAAATCTAATAGTTAGAGGTATTATTGGACATATGTAAGTTGAAGATTTACTATTATGATTTCCGCTTGTTTATTTATCATCATTACCTATGAAAGGCTAAAAGAATGCTAAGAGGCTTGATTGAGGTACTTTCGGGTTCCTCATTCGCCATGTCACGTCTAGGCCCTAGGCTTGGGTCGTGACACCTATGCGGCTGTGATATGATATGTATATATATATGTTGGCCCTGTGAGGCATTGTTGGTAATTTTTACGTGTAGGTTTTGGGATAAGTAAGAAATATAGAGGAAAATCTATCAAAATTTTCCCAGAACAAGAAAAATGGAGTAAAACATAGGATATAACATGTCTTGGAAATTGATACCGAGTACCCATATTATGCCAAATTAAAGCTGTAAGAGGTACTCTTCAGGTCATCGATAAGGGACACCCTCTTTACTTAGGGAAGTTTATTTCATAAAAAAACAAAAGTCTGTCTGAGCAGTACAGTTAAGATCGCAGTTTCTCCAGCCATAATGGTGCTATGGAAAAAAACTGAAGGAGAGAAGCTCGGGTTGAAGGGTGAGATGTCTAGTAATTGAATGTTACTCTTTTCGAAAGTACCAAGCCCCAACTCCTATTGTAAATTGGATGAGTTGTTCATAACTCGAGGATAAACTCAAAAGGAGACCAGGTAGGTCAAGTATTAAAAGAAGTATTGTGAGGTTTAAGAGGTTCTGGTTTCTTCCAACAATGGTTGGAAAATGATTTATGATAACATTTTATAGTTCTCCATTAACTAATTGGGGAAAGAACTTCTAACAGAAGAACCTCAAAGAGATGTCAGGAACTGAACACGAATACGAATTAAAAGAGGGATATGTAAGTATGAATTGAACAGTATAATATGAGTATGCAGGGATAAAGTGGAACCACTAGTAAGACGCACTTAGTATGCATTGACTAAGTTAAAGGCCTGCGTTGAGAACGCACTAAGAGCATAGGGCTTAAGATATAAAAAAAATGAAAAAATGATGCGTGGACACAACGTCACCCCAAAAATAGTGGAACCATTAAGGTACGAGGATGGAAAACTTAAGGAACAAATGGCGCAACTTCTATTCGCCCCAAGAAGCAAAGGATATAGGTTGGGATAAAGCTACTACTTTAAGAAAACCTTAAATAGTTATCGTCGGAATATTAACACTGCCTAATTGGAATTGGAACGACTACAGGTGCGAAGTAATTCTGGGAAAAGGAAAAGTAGAAGGTGGCCTTGGATGAGTTGTTCCTTGGGTCACATTATTCAAGTACCGATTAGTAGGCAGAACATCACATTAAATATGGAAAGGTTCTCGTAGCTTCATAATTTAGCCAAGGCTCTGTACGCGGATAGTCCGATTATAAAATATGAAGATGGACGGAGACATGATGTAGTACCAAGTAGATTGGAGGAAGAGATTGGGCGAAATTGAGACTGGACAAAGAGATATAGAGCAACGTACAAGCAGATGAAAGTACGAGTACCCTCTAAAGGAGGGAAGTTAATGAGAAAATGGCAAAGGTAGGAGGAGGCAATTGATATAGCAATATATGTGAGATAGACGTCTAAACTTCAACAAGATATCTTGCTGAACCAAGTTAGAAAGGTCTGAAAGCTACCAATAATTGGATAGAAGCCAGAATGCTACATAAGGCAGCGTTAAGAAGTTTGTGATGAGACCTTGAACAACATAACACTTGAAGGCGGCTGCGTATAAAAACAAAAGAGTGTAACCATGAAAGGATATCGACCAACTCAAGAGACATTACGAAGAATAATGACAACCTGCTAGACCAAAATGACCAAAAAGGGACATGGTCGTGGTGGAACTAAAGATCTACCCCTATGCCGGTTGTAAGATAATAGAAGGAAGGACAAGGGAAAACATAAAGACTCGCGAGACAATGCTGAGGTAAATCTGGAGATAAGTTGAGTGCCCCATACATTATGGCAAGGATTATAATGAAACGCGACACAAAGACTTCCCAGAGAGGTCACCCATACTAGTATTACTCTCGCCTCAACACGCTTAACCTCGAAATTCTGATGTAACTTAATGCATTTCTGCTGGTATGATCACGCGAGATGGAAGAATCAGAACTAGCGGCACAGGAACGATATGAGATTATGTTCCTAGAATACTATACGTTACGCTGAGGGTATTGTAAAAAGGATTTAAGCTAGACAAGAAGGATTAGCTAACTAGTAACTGACGACGCACTCAAATGCCACAACTCTTCAACATAGAACCAGTTAATGAGAGAAAAAACAAAAAATGACTATATGGGCCAGTGGGCGAGGGAATTTTGACACCACTTGGCAACAAACTCTAAGGCCCAAAAAGCAAGACCCAAAAGGTAAGGGTACCAGCTGATGTAAGTTACGGAGGACAGAAAGTGATACCCAAGGTCGGAAATTCCACCGTATAACCAGGATTACAAGACTCACTTTGCACTCCAGCGCCAGATAATGCTAAAGGGAATGTTACTTGTGGATTAACGATATTAGCCCCTGCTCCTTCGATAAAAAGGATACCTACTCAGCTGGAAAGGTGTAAAATTATAGGGTAAAGGAATGGTAGGACCTTACGGAATCCCCACAACTATTATTCCAAGTGAAGGAGCCCAAGTTATAATTAACTACCGAGAGATGCAAAGATAGGTTAAGCCAAACTACTAAGATGGAATTAATACTACGAGTGAGGTAAGACATGGCCACGATTGGACCAAATATCTACCCCAACCTCAAATGTAGTATAAGGGAGAAAAAGATAAGGTAAGACATAAGAACTAACGAGGTAGCGCTGGGATAATTCTTGTACCCTCTCATAATCTTGTAAAGGTAAAGAATGACACAAGATAATGGGTCTAGAGGATTACAAGCGGGGGTAAGGGAAATTGTGAAAGAGTTTAAACGAAACTGGTAGAACTAGTCGGTTACTACAGGGTGGCGAGTATGTATGCCAAAATTCTTTCTAATTATACCAGATCATGCTAGACAAAGCATAGAATGCTAACGAGAGCCATTATATGAGGGGAATGCAACATTATTTAGTAGACAACCCTAAGGATGGGAAAAAAGGGGGAACCCAAAAGATAGAGTGCCAGTTAAAGTTCTAAAAAGAGTCAGGAAGGACTACACGAGGGTAACGGTACCCAAATTATCAACGTCATTATCAACCTATTTTATACTCTGTAAGAGTAAGGTGCTATATGGGCTATTGCAAGTAGGCTAATAAATCAGCTCATTTGCTTTCAAAGAAAACCACCTATGCAGTTGGAACTAGGTGAAGTTATAGGACAAGGAGGTAATAATGTTCCGTGAGGTTTCCCCTGCTAATATCTCATATAGAGGGACTTCAATTATGATTAATGTCTAGAGATTAGTCCAAGAAAAGCTTGGGAGCACAGATAGGTCTTCGTACCATATTTTTCCTTGAGTTGCTGAATTGACTGAGCATACTATTATATGGTTGGCTTTAAGAGTAACTGAGATGATCGTCCACCACTTATTAAGTTTAACTACCATAATAGCTACCACTCTAGTATCCCAATGACTCCGTACAAGACTGGTAGAGTAAGACATGTAAGTCCCCTATTAGATGGGTAGATGTTAGAAAGACTAAGCTAAACGGCCCCGACATAATTAAGTAAGCTATTGACTAAAAGCCCAGAGTCGGCAGGAATGATATACAGATAATCGACATCGACATACAGAGTTTAAGTTGATGATTGGATGCTCATAATAGGGTCACCTAGAAAAGGAACTTAACCCAAAATATGTTAGACTGTATCAAGTTACTCGTAAGGTGAGCAACGTAGCTGGTAAGTTGAGCTTACCACCTCATTTGGAAACTATACGCCCAGTCCATCAGATAAGAATGCTTCGCAAGGGTACTGACGAGTCACCCAGGGTATATTCTATGGATAGTGTACAGAAGATGGAATTCTGCGGGGAACAACCTATCACCATCTTAGATCAACAAGCTAGAAGATTATAGACTAAAGACGTGCCTTCCATCAAGATACTGTGGTAAAACAAAAACCAGAAACAGGATGACCGGAGAAGCTAAAGAGAACATGAAACAAAAGTATTCGCACCTATTCCCAATGTCTACAAGAACCCCAACTCATGAAATACATATATTAAGTACTTACATGGAAGTAGTATGTGTTAGGGAAATAGCAAAGAATCTCCCTATGGTCTGTATAAAGTTCTAAGGGAAGTTTTTTTTAACATTCGGGGATGAATGTTCTAAAGGGTGAAGGATGTTATACCCCACACTTTTAAACTCGGAATGTCTCCTAAGTTCCTTAGACATTATTATGTGAACCGGATACGCTACGACACTATCAAATGACTCTAAGGAAAGGGGAATGTGATACCCCATAAGAGAGAAGGTTGGAAATGGAGTCATAAGAATCCTAATGGAATTGGAGGCCAAGTAATGAGTCGTAGGACTCGATTTACCTACGTAAACTACTAACTTGGAAGTCTTACATACTTGAGCTATTGGAGTATGTACCAAGCTTGCATTGCATGGATTACATAGGCTCTTCAAAATAATACGAGATTACAAACCCATGAGGAAGGAAAAATAAAATGACACATGGCAGCCTAGGAGGGTGACACATGGCAGCACCTCAAGCAGGCAGGTGACCCACCTGCTTGGGGTCAAGTAGGTGTCCCACCTGTTTGGGGGAGGTGGGCCCCACTGCCATGTGGCAGCCTCTCCTTGCTTAAATAGATACGGTGTCCCAATAGGGGCTGGACACGTGTCCCCCTTAGGGGCTGGACACGTGTCGCCTCCTAGGACCACCAATATACACATGGCAGCCTTTCCTTGCTTGCATAGATACGGTGGCCCAATAGGGGCTGGACATGTGTCCCCCTTAGGGGATGACATGTGTCGCCTCCTAGGACCACCAATATACATGTATATCATGAAATATTTTCAGTTTGTATTTACAAAATCCAGCAGCAAACAAAGGAAACCAAAATTCCTAAACTAGAGAGAAAAAGAGGGCGGCCAAGGGAAAAAAATAGGTAAGTCTCGATTTCGCTCCGTAAATTAATTATCTATCGTATACCATGATGATATGGAGGTATTATTAGTATAAAATCATGGCTTGGTGCAGCAAAAATCGGAAAACAAGCAGCCACGACGTTCAAGTGGCGCTAGAAAAAGTTCTGAGGCACAATTTTGGCTAATTTTGGCCAATTTCGGATAAGGTAAGGCTTATCCTTTAAATTTGGAATTTATGGTATTGTTATATAGTATATTATACACCTTTTAGGCTTCTTGAAGTGTAATAAAGTCGTGGAAATATTCGATGTTCGAAATAAACTAAATTGAAGTCGTCGTAGTTGAATTATAGCCGAAATGAGGCGTTGTGTGTGTGGACGCTGCTGATGGTTGTGTGGTGCGTTATGTAGTGTCTAAATATGTTCTAAATGAGGTGGGGTAGTTTCTGGTTGCATCCACATGACCCCCCGCTTCGTACAGTTAAAGGTTTTGCAAAATGAAAACTAGAAACCCTATTTTGATATCATAATTTTGAGCGAGTCGTTTGGAGTTTATGTTGTATATTGTTGGTGTCAATTGCATAAATATATGTTGCAGGTTGTTGTTGTTGGTTTTCTGTAGTGTTTAGGGATCTAATAGGAAATTTAGATAGGGCACATTATAGGGGAGGTGCTGCCCAATTTTTGTTAACGCCTTAACTAGTTAAGGAACTAGTCAAGAAGGCGAGCAAAGGGATGAATGCTATGAATACTCGTGGGTAGTCTAAGTTGCTGAAAAGTCTAAGGTTGTTAACACTTGCATTACTTCCTGTTTAATAGGTTTCGAGGACAACGACATAAACACGATTAAGGGGAGTCCATAAGAGGTATGTGAAGCTTCTCTTTGTATGTTTTTGGTATAGGTATGTAAAGCCTATCCATTCTCTTTTGGCATGTCTTAGATGTAAGCAGGATATGATATGAGATTTGGGGGTAATTCCATTCCCAGGTTCTGAATATGACTTCAGGACCCTTACTCACTTTTGAATGTTAAACTTTAAAGTAGTAAGCTGCTATCTTCGAGTCTTCAATATGACTGTATAACAATTGATTCGACTAAGCTCTTGTTTGTAAAATAGAAAGGCTTTGAGATAACCAATGCTCGGACTGCTATAAGATATTTCACATTGGTATATGTCTAATATTTCCAAAATCTCCTTTTTACATAATCCTTAGTGACAGTTAGAGAGTATATGTCAGATACCTTCTGCCCCGATCCCCAGGTGATGGTTCACTTGATGACTTTATTGAGTTTCAGATAATGATTTAAACTGTATTTTGTTTCTCACTACTCTACTCGTGTATACTATAACACTTCTTCTCTGAGTCCCGGGCCGGTTATCAGATTCATGCAATTCACTGGATTATTTACCGAGTCCCTCGCTAAAGGGACGACATCCGTATGTATATATATAATGATGATGTGTTGTAATAAGATGACGATAGCACGGGGCCTGATACTGATACTATGATGATGTGTTGTAATAAGGTGACGATGGCACGGTGCCTGATACTGATACTACAAATATGATTCACCGGATCCCTGATAGGGCCGGGTATATTGAAAATTTGAGCATGCATAATTTTACTTTTCCAAGTATCGGGTTCTGATTTGATATTTTATCCCCTGCTTCTCTACTTCAGATATGCTTCCAATTGTATCATGTTATGTTTTACATACTCAGTACATATGTCGTACTGATCCCCTTTCTCTGGGGATTGCATTTCATGCCCGCAGGTACAGGTACAGGTTTTGGGAGTCCATCAGCTTAGGATTCCATTCAGCTCAGTTGGAAGAGGCTCCATTATATCGAAGCCTAGTTATTTATACGGGCCATGGATGTGTAAAATATTTGTGTCTATTCAGGGGTACGGCGGGGGCCCTGTCCCACCATATGTTGTCGTTAATATTTTTAGAGGTTTGCAGATATGTAGATATGGGTTGTGTATGTCAGTTTGATTCAGTTGGATCTACATGATATATGATATATATTATTATGTTATGGTAGCTTTGTCAGCTTGTGTGCCCTATCATGTTGTGATACAAACGAAAAAGGCTACAGGTTTATGAAAATATTATCGCCCAGTGGGGCTCTGTTACATGATATTGTTTTATTTATAGTTTAATGTGACCATAGCTGATAGATATGTATACGGTACGTCGGACCCCAGTTGCGGCCTATGGGGTTGGGTCATGACAATAAGACTTTTTTGTCTTGTAACATAGGCTTGGTTTCAAGTAGCATACATTTATGATAAAAGTGACTACTGTGCCTTCCAAATACTACTTTGGGTTAGCTGTTTGTTTTTAACCCCCTAAATTCTTATTGCTCTCTTATTTTCTCATTCTTTATTCTTTGGAGTGGTTTCCACTTTTGTTCAATCTTATTCTTTCTTTATAACTCATTTTTGCACTTATTTTTATTTTCACTTACGGCCACAACCCATGCGTTTCTTTTCTTTTCATTCCACCATTCTTTTCGTTCCCTAACTTTTCTGCTTTTTCTTATGGTAGCCACCCTCAACTTAGGCTTTTGGCCTGAGTTGAAGTACATAATCTCCTAGGAGGGACCAAGGCCAAGATTAAGGTTCATAAACTGATTCTCCTTGAAATAGTCACCATCAACTTAGGCTTTCAACCTGAGTTAAGGTACACATTATCCTTGAAGGGACCAGGGCCAAAATTATAATTCACAGAGAGAAAGGAAAGGTGAATTATGTTTAGTCAAAGAAACGGTCTATTAAAGCTCACACTTTTGGTTCAAAGGGTACAATTTCATTTGGATGGTTAAATTTAGGTTAAGTGACTAATTATAAACAAAGGCTTATGATCCTGTCCTAATCCATCTATCTATTTATTTTAGTGAGACTAACCAGGCAAGTTCTAGCTTACTAATGCATCAATCAAACCACCCAAATTTAACTCACCACACATGGCACTAAACTTATGCTATTTGGTAATAATAAACACAGTGATAATCAGAATGTGACCAACAAATCACTATGTACACTGTTACAAAGATCTTAGAAAATTAGTTATCACAATTGAGAAGCGATCACACAATTACTCAAAAATTTTAAATCAGGGCCATTTTTTCACTTTCACGGGCTACTACAAACTCCTATAGACACTTGCGTTCTGACAAAAAACCTAAAAATTCCACTCCTACTAGATAATACACCTTTAGAGAAAAGAAGCAAGAAAAGATAAACTCCAAAGGGTTTTAGGATGCCCCACTCCCCACCAAATTTTGTGCATTGCCCCAATGCACTTAAAAACTCTAAAGTTTAAAACAAGGGAAATGATCATACCTGTGATGCTCCCGGCATCAGTAGTATGTTACCTGACTACAAACATCATCAAGTATCCACATGGGTTGCATCTCATGAAGCTCCTGATTTGTGTCGTGGCATGACATACTCAAAATACACTATTTCTCCATTCTTGGATTTTGAATAGTGTCATTAGACAGTGCACCATTCTTTCTTTGATTTACCGTGGCAGATAATTTCCCCATCTACTACTCCAATATCTTGATAGAGGTTGAGTGTGACTCTACAACTTAGTTCATTTTTTCATTGTCTCCCTTTAGCTCTTTGACACCAGCCTCTTTAGATTCTATATTCTGCAACACTTTGGTCAGCATCTCTTCCATCTTTGAGTTGATCTCCGTAGCTCTACCTCTATCTCTATTTCTAGGATGCACATAGATACTGCTCCGATCATTTTTGTACTGGTCCTTTTTATGGCAGTTACCTTGATCACAGTGTTCTTTGCTAATATATTATCCATCCCTTGGAAATCTTCGACCTTGGTTTCCATAGTTGTAAGTTTGAAAACCCCACTGGTTGTTCATGTACTTTGCTTCTTCATCACCGGGTAGGTCGTCATAGAAACCTATAGTATCAATAGCTTTTACCTTTTCTAGACCTCATCCAACAATCATTTGGTCAACAAGTCCATCTAAGTCCACATGTGAGCCATGGATTGATTATGTTCCTCTTCTTTCCATTTCTGCTCATCTGCAATTTCAATTTGGAAGCCAAAACCTCCCTTACTAGTGTCTCTAGTGTATCATGCTCTGGTATTCTCTACGAACTAATCCAAAATTGTTATGGCTACTTGAAATGTCTTAGCCATGAATAAACCTCCATAAGCTGCATCAATAACTAGCTTAGTCACAAAGTTACTTGATTTGTAAAATAACTCTATCAAGTGCTCATCTGTCAGATTATGATTTGGGCACTTCTTTATGTTCCACTTGAATCTCTCCTAAGTTTTGTGCACCGCCTTAGTAGGTAGATTCTTGTGAGCATTAATCTCATCCTTGATTTGTAGCTTCTTAGATGGTGGGAAGAATACTTACCTTAGCTTCCTCCAGGTGGTGATAGAGTTATGAGAAAGTTCATTCAACCACTTTATTTCCACCCCAGACAACGACAAAGGAAACAGACACAGTCGTATAGCTGATTGGCTAACACCAAGGATTTCTGATGACTTATAGATAGAAGTTTATCAAGTGTTGGTTGGCATCATCCCTTGCTGCTCCACTAAATAGACCTTTGAGGTTCAACATCTGCAGCATGGTGGTAGTGATAGTGAAATTAACACTTTGAGGTAGTAGTGGAAGAATTATAGCTGCAGTAGCTATTAAACCATTTGTATCAGCATCATCATCCCCTAGGGCATTATCCCTGACTTGATTCTCCTCAAGATCTCTCAGCCTTTGTGCCTCACGCACTTGCGTATTCATCTTTTGAATAGACTTTTTGCTGTTTCGAATTGTAGGGAAAGAGTGTTGTGCCCGTACTATGAGTGTTTGACATGCACTATATGCTCCCTTAAAAAAAATGTAAAATTAGGAAATAAAACTACAAAATGAACTAGCAACTAGTAGACTATTTCAAATCAATATTCCTCGTCAACGATGGTATTTTTGATAATGATCAAGTATACCTGTTGAAAGAAATATAAACGATCATTAGAAGTATATTTTTCCAAATTAAGAGTTGGGGTTAAACCCACAAGGAATAGGTTGAAACAAGTTCTATTAGCTACCACTATTCAGTTGTAGTTTCTACTACCCGAAAATAAAGATGCATAAAGTAAAAGAGGGGGTTTTGGTTTTTAATTAAAAGAAAATGATAATTTAATAACAAGTAATCAAATACTAGACTAGGGTTGTGATCCCCATGACTTTTGACCTAATAGACAACTCGTATTCATGATATCGTTCAATGTATTGCATATAAAATCTAGCGAGTTAGGTAACATATAATTCACCTCCCGGTCATTCTTAGATGTATCTCATTCATATCCTCCAGGTCTCTGAATATGTACTATTCTAACCCTCACCTTGGATCCAAGAGTACTATATCCTCCCGGTCTCAAGTAACTTAGACGAAGTTTATCCCATTTTTTGAAGACAAACTCTTCGAATTTCATTTGTGATATCATTTTCCTAATCACTAGCCCCCTCCCTAGAAATAATGAATAAAAGAGAATTCTTAATGCGTTCACTCACTAATAAATATTTTCGAATAAAGAAATCACAATACGTGCAAATACAAATTACAAATATCAATCCTACGTTTGCATATCTAGTTATGTCGTCATGGTTCCCACAATCCTAGTTGTGGGTTTAGCATTGCAAAATTATAAGTAAAGCAACAAGAATTTGAGTATAACTCATGAAACAATAGTTACAAATATATATAAAATCAACACAAGAACCAAACAATTGAAACAAGCAATCAAAACTTGATTTAAGTCTACCAAACTAGCCAAGAAACAAATTGTCGTGTGTGTTCTTGTGCTACTGTTCAGCAACATTTTTTAATGATTGAAAGATCTGAAAAATAATGTTTTTAGTCGTGCAATATGGACCCAAAACAATTGGGAAAATGTAGGAAAAATGTATCTTAAACCTAGAAAAAATAAGGTATTTATTGAAGTTGAATCCTAATCCTAAACCAACTACGAAGGCTAAATTTTCTGGGCTCGAGTTGTCCCTGGATGGGCACCACCATGGCCAGTGGTGAGAAAACAGGCTTAGGGTGGTGGTCGTTGACCATTTAAGTGGCCTTTGTAAGTGGTCCACCCCACCACCACACCTACCACAATTAGTGGTGAGCAGCACGGCTCGTGGTGAGGTCCGTGGAGTTTGCCTTAGCCACTTTGATGGCTTTTGCTTGGTGGCTGCCTTCTTCATGGATGGAGGCATTCTCTTCACGACCATTGGTTTACACCACGTCTCTTGAAAGGTATCTTGGTGTACACCCTTGGTCCAAACCTGCTGATTTAGTCTCCAATCATCCAAGCCAAGGTCCTTTAAAGCACGACGAAGTTCGTTCTTTGATTTTTCCTTTCAAGTAGTCCCAAAACCTCAACAAAACCAAGTGTTTGAGAACCTCATGCAAAATTTGTCTTTCCTTGTGCTCTATTCTCAACCCCATCATTGAACATTTGTACAAACTAAGTCAAATTCCCAATCATCCAATCAAAACATCATCAACTCAAGCTTACTTTGACTTTCCTGAAAACTACACAAAAATGCATATCAAACTAACAAAACGTGCTTGAGAACATACAATAATTCTATGTTTTGAGTGTCGTAAGTGTTGTATTTTAGTGACACATCAGCTAGTGCAGACCCATTTCTATCTTCGCATTCATGCCACAGGGGTCGCATTTGCGGAGGCCATAGGTCTTGACCTCCGTATTCGCAGGCATGGGGGAACATTCCCGAAGGTCTAAGGGATTGACCCCTACATTCACGGGGTCCCTGCTGCATTCGTGGTGCCAGATGAATTGACCCTCTGCATTTGTGGTGGATTTGGTGCATTCACAGAGCTTCGCAAAGAACAAATATTCCTGGTCTTTGAGTGAAAAGACAGACCCATGAAGTTTTGATCTATTTCGTATTTTGGTGATTTCTTAAGCTTGGGAGCTTTGTTTAGGGTGATTTTATTTCAAGTGTCAAGTGTTTGTCTTGATCATTGCTACGATTTGGAGTGCTCAAGGGACACTGAGGACTCATTCTTCAATTTGCGTCCTAATGGACTACCCTTTTTCTCTTCTTAAGCTTTAATGGTGAAATATTTGCATGGGGTGATTTCTTCCCTTTCAAGCATCAAAATGTGTCCCATTTAGGGACACAAGTTCAGTAAGCTCAAATGAACCTTTTCATCAATTCAATTTCAGGATTCCTTATGTAGGCCCCAAAATCTCATTTTAGACCTAATTTTGGGTCAATCTCTGTATATTGCATTTTATTTCAAAATATCCGTATTGATTTCATGATAAATATTTTGTTAGCGTGGTAATAATTGGAAGTGATTCGGAGGTGGATAGATTAAATTTTATAGATCTAGAGCGTGCTTGATTGGCTTTGAGGTACGCTGCGGTCTCCCACTTTGACTAAGAATTATAAGATATTATTTAGTATATATTACATGTGATTTAGGGTGGTACTTGCCGAGTATAGGGTTGTGCCTCCTTCCAGTCTACTATCTTAGTTCTCGGTTGAGGCCTAGACCAGTATATTCTCCTGAAATCCTTAGTTTAGGCTGTGAGCCTTATTTGTGATATTGCCTTAGCATTACTATCCTTTTTAGGATTTATATCAATGGCCTTATGATAGGGTTGAGTCTTAGGTGCTATAGCATATTCTTTGTTGACTTTATAGCTAGGCATAGATTTGGGTATGGCTTATTTCGAATGATACACCTTATGCTAGTGCCTGAGAGCTTTGTGGCTCATCGTAGTCATAGGTTTGGCTAACTTTTGCTCGTTGGCAAATGAAGTGGAATATTTGGGGTAAAGGCACCATTCCTAGAGATATTTCTCCACCTATCAAATTCAGAGTTATTTCTCGATTACTTTACTTTGTGTTTAGTGCTATGCTTCTACAATTTTATTACTGGACTTGAGGCCATATTCAAGAAGAAATTAGATACAAGGTTAATTTTTTTTCCTTGATAGTATGCTAAGACTTGATGTTATATTTTGGATTGTGTGTACCTTGTTTGGATACTTATGATGACATGTTTGCTTATATTGAACATTTTGACATGTTTTGTGGTATGTTCCCAATTCCTTCATGGAGTTTTACTACTATTTTTGAGAACGTATTCTCATACTTATAAACTATCTTTAATGGGAGTCATACCACTTGGATCATTTGGACACTAGTTTTGAGACTTATGAGGGGTCGAGGATGTTCTTCTTTTTTACTGATAGTATTAGCGGCATCAAGGATGCACTCCATTTGTATTAATATTCAACACGGCTTCCCTCTTTTACTACATTGGTTGCATCTGGGATGCTTTTAGCCTGTACTTCACTATTCGGCGTGGTGTCTCTCTATTTTACATTATTTTGTCTACCCACTCTATGGTACCACAACGGGGATGCTATGTTATTTATAAGTTTTGGTTCGAGCACTGGCAGTGTAGGCAGACCTTTTGCATTACCTATGGTCACCTCTGGCTGGTGCACCGCTAACTCAGATGAGGGAGCTACATGGATCCCACCTGGTAGGCCGATGACCCGGGTGGGTCTATACACTTATTTATTGAGTATCTTTGAGATCTACTGATGATGTTACTGGGTTTTACTACAAATTTGCATTCATTTGAATCGCCTATCACCAATATACTTGTTGGTTGTTTGGTCCCCCTGTTTTACGGGGGTCGAGGGTATGTTTGTATTATTTGTGCCTTCTATGGGTATAAGAGTTCAGTCGGTTATTATTTGTTACAGTTGTACTTATCCGATATTGCAATTGTAGTTGGTTAATAGGGGGGTCTTAGTCTATATTTGTATTGATACTCCCTACTAGGATGAGTTGCAATAGTCCATAGGTGTTTGTGTGATTAATTGTAATCATCTTCGTTCTTAGCAGTTCACTCCTATACTGCTTCATTGTTGTTAGTAGGTTATTGGCTTGCACTTCGTGTGCATTCCTCGACTCTAGTTCTTTTCTCTATGTATCCTATCTCTTCGCTCTTATTTTTTGTTCTACCTTGTGTTAGTTCCTAATTAGTTACCTATGTTTTATTTACCTTGTTATATGTTATCTATACTAATTTTATTTGTAGATCCTAGTAGACTTATGCCTATTGAGTACTATTCATTTGGTACTCATACTACACTTATGCACCATGCAGATCATAGAATGGGTTATGCCGGTGATTTGGACTTTGTACGGATCATCTTGGGTTTGGAGATTTGGTGAGCTCCTGGCGTTTGGAGTTGCCAATT
This sequence comes from Solanum dulcamara, assembly GCF_947179165.1. NCBI lineage: Eukaryota > Viridiplantae > Streptophyta > Magnoliopsida > Solanales > Solanaceae > Solanum > Solanum dulcamara. The sequence continues at coordinate 42,400,356 of NC_077237.1, read as the reverse complement.
TCTATCTATCATTGCTAGGCTAGTCTTTGTATTGTATTCAAAGATAGTTTTTACTCATTTTGTATTTGTAAAAGTCATGTACTCTTATTTTATTTAGATTCTCGATTACTGATTTATGTAATATCTTAGGGATGGTTCCTTGGATATATTTATGTTGATTCATCTTTCTTCTTTTTATTACAGTTTGTTGCTTCATAGGTTTTTCTTCCTCTGAATAGGTCGTTGCTTCTAGCTTTGGGCTATGGTTTAGTCTTACCTACTGGTGGGTTGAATAAAGTGCCATCATGAGTTGAAAAATTGGACCGTGATAAGGAGACTTAATAGAACGTGTGTTTCAAATTAATGAAATGAAGGAAATTTACCTGGCCACATGTCAATGCTGAAGACATAACCAAAATTGAAGGCAGCGTACACAGTGTCACGCGCACAACCCAATTTCTTTTGAGATTTTGATTTTCCAATTTGTGTTGGACTCAATTATTTGGGGTTTTTTCCTACACCTAAAAATACTCCTTAAAATAAGTTTTTACATATTGACCTTGGAATAGCTAGGAGCCACTGTGCAGGTCAAAGAATTTTGGTTTCATATTTTCTTTACCTTTATTGTTTCTTTTTTACATCTCTTCTTTGAATGATTTGTTATAATTGTGCCATTTCTATTTGGAGTTAAACTTCTCGTTCTAGGATTATCGTAACTAATAAGATGATTGTTTAGTAATTCTTGAGTCGATATATTTGTTTATCTTATTAGTTGTTCTTATATTCTTGTGCCTACTATTCTATTGCTTAGCTACCATTAGAATGAACATATTGTCCATTTTTGAACTTCAGAGAGGAATACAAGGAGCATGATCTGTTCTTGCATATCACTAGAACTGATTTGTGTTTAGGATAAAGATATACCTAAATTTTGTGCTTGGTTTAAATGTGAGAAGATAACTTAATGATCCATAATTTGTCAAATCTAGCCCCGCTCATTGATGTAGTTAGGTTGCCAATTGTGGCAGACAAATAGAGGTCGAGAGATCATGACCATATTATAATCCCGTGAATCAACAACTAGATAATTGAATAAGTTGATGAAAGTGATACAAAATATTATATTGGTTAAACCATAATCCTAGATAGATTCATTCATTGATTGTGTAAAAAAATTCTCTTTTCTTGGTTAATTGTTCACTAGTTCTTTTATTTTTATTTTTAGTTTAGTTAATATTAATTCATGTTTAAAAACCACCGCTTTAATAAATAACTAGAATTAATATATGTAAGACCTTGGAAGTTGTAAGTATGAAAAATGAGGAACAAACGATGAAATTCCTGAAAGTTGCAGCTTTTGGCACCAGGTGATGACCATCAATGCCATCATGCATGGACCGTAGTAAGAACCAAGCCTCATGGTGATCCACCATTGTGGTGGTTCTGAAACTCAGTCCTGCAAGAAAAGGACCACGACAAGGGACCACAGGTCGTGGTGAGCACTACGAATTGTGGTGCCCTTCATGGTGACCCATTCCCTGAGACCCTCAGAAACTTCTCCCAAGGAAAGGACCATGCCTCACCACCACAGTCAGTATTGCCCATAACAGACCATGGTGGTTTCAGTAGGGGTCGCTCCTGCAGGTCCTGTACCATACCCATGATTTACGGACTGTGAAGGTCTCCGTGGAGGAAGTCCTGAAACCTTTCCCTTAAACTCCAAGAGTCAAGATTAAGTCAAGAACCACGGATGACCACCACGGGCCGTGGTGAGTATCACGGACTATGATGGGTTCTCCGTGTAGTCCCAATTTTAGTTAATGAAGGGTGATTCTATCATTCCCTATTCTTTCATTAATATTTATGGACGTTTTTTGGGACTAGATTCATTATGTAATTGTCCTAAATAGTCCTAAGTCTATTCTTTTCTCTCACTAACTCCCAACCAACTTTAAGACTTCTCTTTCAAGGTTATTTCAAGAGATTATCTACTTCATTAAGGTTTTTGGCTAGGATTTCTTCAAGAACTAGTCTCCTTTACGAAGTTCAAGTTCAATTTCTTTCAAGGTATGTGGGGATTGATCTATGGGTCCCTTTCACCCATGGATTCCCAAGGTTTTTATTCGAAATCTCATTAATTTCAATTGGGTTTGTAACCCTAGTTTGATGAATTGCATTGGAATGTTTCAATTAAATTTTTAATCATTATAAATGATCATTATAAGTATATTTCTACATTAATTTCATGATTTAAAAATGAATTATTAATGCCCATGCAGAATCTATTTTCAATGATAATTTACATGAAGTATGATTAAGAGGTTCAATGATTTCAAGGTATTCTCATGGTTTCATCCAAATTGATTATATATATGAGTTTTACTCTAAATTCAAGTATGAATTATGATCATAAATTACAATTATGTTCAAGTTATGAATTCCATGTAACTTATGAAGAAAGGTGACTTAGGATTAATTAGTAACCTAGGAACCTAATGACATGAATTATGCAATTATGATATTGTGATGTTGAAAGGCCTATACTCAAATTGCAAGTATGATATGAAAATGAGCTATTCTATCAATTATGAAGGTTATGAAAATGTATATCATTTATATTAAGTATGATTTCTATGTTATGTATTTCGTGGGATTTGACGTACCACCGTAGGTTGCCTTATGGCTTAGATAGTGCACCCACATATAGCATATGTATATGACATGCCTAACAGAGTAGAGTATTCCTTGACAAGTAGATTCTCCTTTCTTTCATTGAATGGGGAGACATCGGGATTCCATATTATAGCTCACAGGGTCTTATTGTCATCTGTGATTCCATCCCACATATGTATATTCTCTTTACGTTTTTTATGATTTTAACCATGTCTTTATATGTTTTGATCATTATGTTTTTTTCATTACTTTAACCATTCTGTTTCATCATGTACGTTAATTGATCATTGCATCTTATGATTTTTGTTTACTTTTGATATGTCAAGAGGCTTGGTTGGAGCCCTTCGGGTTTTTTGATTGTCGTGTTACGAATAGGAACTAGGTCAGGTCGTGATAATATAATTTAGCAAATAGTTAATTGACAAGTCTTTGTGGGTTCAATATCCAACTTCTAAAAAGAGCCACTTTATTATTTGTACTACCGCATATACTTGCATGCGTGTTTGGATGCAACATCATGTATATCCCCTATATATAGTTGTAGTGGATTGACAAGGTTGTATGATTAGCCAAAAAATGTCATTTTGACTCTTGACAAATTGTGATTGGTTCTTGAATTCGACTAGGATTACTATATCATTTAGACACGTGGTGTCTTCTTGTTTGTCTTGGATGCCTAGCCACTATGATGTGTGGCATGGGTTTGGGCTTCAAGGTGAAATGGACCTTGGACTTGAATTTAATAAAGAGAAAGTTACATAAATAGTTATAATTATAGGGTTATTGAACTTGAATAGCTATAAGTGTGCTATTTACAAAAATTGACTACAGTTTCTATTATAATTCTTGGTATGTGTGTATAGTTTTATTTTATTTTTTACATTCATACAATTATAATTATAATGCACTAAATAAGTTAATTTGTTAGTATAACGGACAACCCTATATTTACATCCTTAAAACTCTCAACTTCCCATTCACAATGCATAAATTTTACATCAATATCTTTTTAATAAGGAAATTTAGATAATATCTCAATATTATATAATCAATGGAACTACGAAATCTCAAAATATTTTTTTCATAATAAACATAGAAACTGCACAACAAAATCTTTTCTTCTTCATTGATCTTATTGTATCACCAACTATTACTTGTATGACATTGATACATAATTTTTTTGTTGTTAGATTTTTTTAATCTTAATACATTGATATGATATTGATATAAATGTATTTTTTTGATGAATACACTATAGAAATACTCAAATACATTAATATAAATATATAATAATGAACAAAAATACACTCAAATGCATGATACAAATATAAAATAAGGAACTACTAGACTTGAATACATTGATACAAATGAATAACAAGTTTCAATATACACAATACACTGATATAAAATGAATAACAAGGAATATATACATTTTGATATATTGATACAAATGTGTAATCAATATCAGATACAAATAAATACATTTGATACAATAACAGTGAAATAAATACGCTCAAATACATGAATACACAGTAGATACAAGTACATTGATACATGAATAAAATGCATATATGAGTGCATTTTATTCATTGAAAAGTCTGCAAATTCGCACCAAAAATCCCTCAAATTCGGGATATGAACTCCTCGTAATATATCCCATCTTTCAAAATGTCATTTATTAATTTTAATAACAACATCATAAATCGGTAATTTGAACTTAAGTTTCAAAGCTTTCTCTCATGTCTGACAGTAAAGTTTCGTAAATCATCTCGAGACAATGATGACGACGCTTTATTGGAGAAAGAGAGAGGAAGCACAACATCATTAATTTTGAATTTAGAAAAAGATTATTTGAAATAATCATCTAGGGAACAAAAGAAGAATAAAAAACCAACCATCCATAAACGAGGGTAGAAGGTGCTACTTGGGTTTATACACTAATTTGGAGAGACAAAAAAAAAAGATAGATAATTAAAGTAAATAGATTGCCTAGAAATACACTAATTGAAAAATAGACTTTTAAATTGGAATAGGGCTATTAAATGGATATTATAGCTACAAATTATAATTTTATTAAACTATAGTTATATATAATAAATACATAGCATATATTGCCTTACTATGTAGTTTTTCCATTAATAAAGTGGACTTATTTATTTTTAAAGCCCAATTTAATTATTCAATCCAAATAAAAATGAATTTAATCTAATTTTGTCTGAACTTAATCAAATAAAATTTATGTCTCTACAAATGCCCCTTACTTCAAGGCTTGTTGAAGTGTAGGCTTTTTGACACTTGATGGTGAGACTTGACGTATTATGAATCCAACAATATTACACTTAAGACATTTTCCTGACTCCATTTTTTGAGAAGAACAAGTTGTATGCTAAGGTTATGTGCAACTTCATTTCAACGTGCTCATAAGAATTTCTTATTTTAATCCAACCAAGAGATGATACGAAGGGCTATTGAGGAAGAGATAAACAAATCAATGTTGACAAACCTGTATGAACTTCCACCATAGATTTAAATGCAATTTTGAACATCAACACTCCCACATGTTTGAACGAGTGTCCTCCAAAGTTGGACTTTGAATAAATTAGGAACGTAGCTTACAAATTTGCATATCTTCGCCAACCTTCAGCTTGGGAATAGTTGTTAATTTTATAAGCGTACATACTTTTCTTTTCTTTTCTTAATTTTGTAACAACCTTTCTGAAAATCTTACAACATTATTGATTTTCTTTTGAGTGATGGCCATCTTCCATTTAGATGTGTAAGAATTGGTCTAATTTCCTTCTACCAAATTTATCATAACTTTTGTTGTACAAGAATGAGAATTATTCATAAGAAACTATATACAAAAACCTCTAATGTACAAAGGATTCATCAAATAATCATTGGAATAATCCTTCTGAATCGACCGTAAAATATGTTTGAAGTTGGACTTCAATTTGGTGAGTTCTTCTCTCAGCCCTATGTAGTCTTACTAAAATGTCCTTTTCTTGGTGTATAAGCATTCAAATAATGATGGCTTCATTCTGATAAAAATAGACTCATAGTACTACAACATATCCAAAAATCAACGTCAAACTCCTTCAGGATTGAGGGGAATTGAGTATTGATATTGGTCTCCGAATCTGATGGTTCTTCTCAAATATTTGTGCAATCTCGCCAAAATGTCCTCTTCTTAGTGTTGGAGTGGCCGAATAACAAGTGGCTTAGTTCTAAAGATACTAGACTTGTATTATTATGACATATCTGAATGTCAACGTTAAACCCCTTTTATATTGACAAAAATCAATTTTTGAAGTTGATCTCCATATTTGGCAGTTCTTCTCACAGTTATATGCAATCTCACCAAAACATCTTTTTCTTGCGTAGGAGCATCCAAATTATTTATGACTTGGTTCTAAAAAAATTATACTCATAATACTGTGACAAATCCAAGAATCAATATCAAACTCCTCCAAAATTAATGGGAATTGATTTTTGAAGGTGGTCTCCAAATCTGATGGTTCTTCTCAAAGATTTCCATTTGTTTTTACATATGTTTTTTGTTGTTTTATTTTTCTATTGAAAGTTGATAAAGAAGTGACCGGATATTTATTCGTCATAATGTTATAAGGAGATTCAAGCCTACAAACGTTAAGCCATGGAGATTGTTGTTGAAGATCGATCTAGGCCGCAAGTTAAAGCGTCAACTATTAGCATGGATATGTATCCAACTAGACTTTCCAATGCTAGTACTGCCAAACTGAAGTTTCATTCCATTGGCACCAATCCATAAATAACCCTTGTACAATTAGCACCATGGGCTCCGTTGTCCCTTTTGTAGGTTTGTGAGGAAGTTAAATGATCACAATATCATTAAGGGATCCACCAAATTTCCTTATATATATGATCGATGTTAAACCATTTAGCTCATTACTTCCTTCGCAATAGAAGCTTTGGTGAATAACAATTTATTACTTCATGCCTTCACCTACCACCTTCACATGGCGTTGGGTGAGAAAATTTATTGTTTCAGTTTTCATTGCAGCCTTGGCAAGAGAACTTTGAAGTAGTCCTTTTCAACGTTTGGTGAGTAAGCCGATAGTGCTTCTCCTTTCACAACTTCATGAGAGGGATATATGGAGTACCCATTTTTTATCCTCAATGAAATTCATCATTAGAGAGAAAGCACATGGTGAGAGAAACACTTGGTGTAACCCTCTCCATCCTCAGTGAGCAAGTACTTGGTGCATCTCATCCTTGCGACATTGGTGAAAAACGTAGATGGAGAGTTTCATCTAATAAAGATTTGGAATAGATTTTATGGTGCATCCTAGCCTTTGATTATAGCGTGAACAAAATCTCTTCTAGAAACTAGGTGAAGAAGTACATGGAGTGTCCTATCCTTCTAGCTTCAATAACTTCCCACTCTGCATACCTTCACAAGAATATTTATTTTTTGATGTTGGAGCAACATAATTGTGAGGCTCTTGATCATATATAAATGGAACTCAACTTCCTATAATATATCAAAATTTCATGTTGAAACTCCTTCGGATTTATCAAAATCAATTTCTGAATCTGATTACAAAATCTGATATGTCTGTTTTGCAGTTTTGTGCAGCTATGATAGAAAATTTATAACTCAGAGTAGGAGTGTCGAGATCATGAGATTCCTATTCTGTTGGAAATACATGTAACAACCCTATAGGTCATTTTTGATAAGTTTTAAAAAATAATCATTTTACCCCTCTCGATATTTTTCGTGAGTCAAGTTTGATCAGTATTCAAAGTTGGTTTTATAAAATTCCTTGAAAAGCTAAGACTTTTGGAAAGTTTTGAGTTTCAAAGGCTGAAGTTGCCAAATAGTGGTTTTTGATGTTATTTGGAGATTCGAATATCGAAATGGAATTTTGTAGATTTCATCAGCTCCAGAATATGGAAATTTGTCTAGAAGAGTTGAGAGAATTAGATTTGGAGTTCTAACGTGGATTTGAGGTCCTAAGTTGGAAGTTCTTGAATTTTTTATCATAGAGTTGATTTTTATCAACATTCAAAGTTTCGATACTCAGAACAAAATTTCGACAACTCCATTGGATTTGGGGAATTATTGTAGGATGAGAAGTGGTCTTGGTTGAATTTTTAGATGCTCCGAGCTTGATTTGGTATTTTAAGGCTTAAAGTTAGTTTAGTTGGGACTTAATGGGTTTTGGGTCAAGGAGACCTCAAATTCGAATTTTGATGATTCCATTTGGTCCAGAACATCGAAATTAGTATGGTAGGATATATGATTTGGTGCAGCTGTTCCGAACGAATACTGAAGGTTCAATTCGTGATTTGTGCTAAGTGTGTTTTGTTTTCAACTGTGTCTGGTGCAATCCTTCTCCGCATTTGCGGGAGCTTCACCGTATCTGTGGAAGGCATAAAAAGAAGCCTTTGTGTTCGCGGAAGCTTCACCAAATTTGCGAAGGGCTAAAACTTTTAAGCTCCGCATTCTCGGGGACTTCGACTGCATTCAGGGAGGGTTGGGAATTTCCCCTTCGCATTCGCGGAGTAAGCTGTCTGCATTCGCAACAGTATAAAGACCCCTGAACAGTGACTTATTCTAAAGTTGGGAATGTCTTATTTTTTGCCATTGTTGGATCTTGGTAGCTTCGGAAGGGGCAATTTCACGTGAAATTTCGAGATAAAGTGATTGGGTAAGTTATTTTGAACCGAAACCTTTTACCCATTGATTATTTACTGATTATGACTTCCAATATGTGATTTTGGAATTTAAGAAATTGGGTTTTGATAAAATGATGATTTTGAATTGGTTTCAGCACTGTTTTCAAAATGATTTTCTCGAATAAGTTCTAAATACTTCAAAGAATATTTTTAAATAAAAAATTAGAGTTTTAGACCCATTTTTCGAATCGGATTTTTGGGTTGTTTTGATTTATTTTCCCAAATTTTGTAATTTTGGTGTTGTTAGACTTGGTTTTTGATTGTGAATCATTATTTTACTAGATTATGGTGAGTTGGAGGATATTCATAAGGGAAAGGCTCAAATTCTTCATTTATTTGTTATTGACTAAGGCAAGTGAACTTCTAAACCTTCGTTTAAGCTTGTATGATCTCGTATTCTTGATATTTGTGTTACAGAGTAATATAAAGTGGGTTGGGTTATTTGACTATTGTGATTGAACTTAATAACAAAGAATCGGGGTAATAAAATGGCAATTTGATGAATTATAATGGGGTACTTGATATGATGATGATTTTGATAAATTTTGAACATGTGAAATGATTATATTAATATGAGATGTGAATTGTTGTTGATATCATTCCATTATCGTGACTTGTATAAACATTGCTTAGTTGCATTGGTTGTAATATACTATAATGGAACTGATATATTGATTATGCCAAAGGAAAATAGTTCCGGCAATGCCGAAGGTAAATTGATCCGGTGATTGATGTTTATGCCGAAGGAAAAATGGTTTCGAAGGATACATGGACTATGTGAGTCCCCCATGGGTTCCGAACTGTTAGTCAGCATATGTGTATCAATAAGATAGACATGCATCATTATATGTGACATTACATTGCATTGCATTATACATCTTTTGCCATTGTGGACTGTGTTTACCCCTTGTTGCTTCCATGATTTATACTATTGACTTGATGTGATTTGACTGAGAATTGTAAACTATTATTCTTGGTGATATATATATGATAATAGAACTGTTATACTGGACTGATTTCTATGCAGGCTGTAGTCTGAAAAGGTTTGGTTGGGATGACAGGATATTTAGCGTTGCTTAGTTTTAGTTGCCCGCTTGCTGAGTACTATGTTGTTTGGTACTCAATCCGTTCTTCTACACTTAGGTTGTGAGCCCGAACCTGCATAACTTCTACCCATTCTTTTTATATCCGAGGCTACTAGTTTTAGTGTTGAGGTAGCTGTTACATCCATCCATCGGACACCACTTACTCTTTATTTATGTTTTAGTTCTATTTTAGAGACAAAAACAATGTAATTGTATTTCCTTTCTTATTTCTGTAAAGTATTAGTGGCTTGTAAACACGACAACCAGTCTTGAGTGATTTTTGAGATTATTTACACATTTTTGATTAAGTTAAACCCTGTTTTATTTTATTTACTTCCACATTTACTTTCCATTGGGTTTTAGACTAACTTGTCTAGATGGGTTGAGATGAATGTCATCACACCAGATTAGGGTTGTGACAATACAACTCGAAGAAATATGATATGTCTAAATATAAGAACCTGGAAGTCGGAAAGTCAGTTGAATGTCTTATCCTAAACAAGTTAAATGTCAAGTTATTAGTTTATGATGAAGTTTTATGATATGCATTGACCATAAGTTTCATATATTTTAAAATTCTTTTAATCATTAGTCATGCTCGTTATGAATGGTTATGCATCTTATGGAATATTGATTACGTTCCTTTACTTGTTCATGCATACGTCACATATTTAGTACATTCAAATGTACTAACACATATTTTACCTACATTATTTCATAATGTAAGGACAGGCGACACTCACGACCATCCTATTCGTGGCTAGAGTTGATTAGATTGTCAAGAAGTTGGTGAGTCCTCACTCTATCGAGGACATGGCTTTTATTCTTGTTGTTTACTTGAATTTCTTCTATTGTTAGGGTGAGCTAGAATCTCATCCTAAGCCTCTAGCAAATTCTAGAGTAGAGGTATGTGTAGACAACTTATGATGTAGTCCTCTTGGGCATCTATTGAGTTCACTTCCCTTAGTACCTTTCCCATGAATTGTTAGTTCCACTTATATTTATTATCATGTTATTTACCTTATGAATGCAATGAATGCTAAGATAAATTGGTTGGGGTCCCTCGCATCCTGATCATCGTGTCATGGCTTGGCCCTAGTTCGGGTCATGAAAAACTTGGTATCAAAGCACAAGGTTTAGAAGAGTCCTAAGGAGTCTAACATGCCTTATTAAGTAGAGTCTTGTTCATTGGTGTGAAATGTGTTACATCTATGAATAGGTGGCTATGATACGGCTTAGGAAAAGTCTCACTTCTTTCATAATCTTTGACATGGTAGAGTGGTTAAGTCTTTTCCATCTAATGCTTGTTCTTTGTGATTTTCAGAATATGCCTCCACGATGATACCCCGCTAAAAGGAATATGGTTGAAGTGGAGAAACAAGCTCCGAATGATCCCATGAATGATCAAGTTTCCAATGCCAAGTTCTGAACAACCTTTCAAGTACTTTTTCAAGTCGTTATGGCTCAAGCTAACCATGAGGTGGTTGCTCCCGTGAATTCGAATATTGGTATGGCAGCAACAAAAATTCGTGACTTCATAAGGATAAATCCTCTGGAGTTTTGGGGTTCCAAACTTGATGAGGATCCAGATGAGTTTGTTGATAGCATCAATGCAATTGTTGAGATTATTGGGATTAGTACAGTTGAAAGGGTGGAGTTAGACACTTACCAATTGAAGGGTGTTTCTCATATTTGGTATGATTAATTAAAGAGTGAAATGCCTAGACAGGCGTATCCTGTAACTTGGGATGAGATTAAAGGGGTGTTTCTTGGTTACTCTTCCCATTAGAGTTGGGGAAGGCCAAAGTGCAAAAGTTCGTCAACCTTAAGCAAGGTGGTATGAGTATGAGGGAATATGCCCTCAAGTTTACTCAATTATCAAAATATACTCCATTCATGGTTTCCGACTCAAGAGCTCATATGAGCAAGTTTGTATCGGGTGTGTTGGATATGGTCTCAAAGGAGTGCAAAACATCTATGTTGATTCGGGAGATGGAAATAGCTAGACTCATGACTTATGCGAAGAAAATAGATGGTGATAAGCTAAAGGATAAGAATAGGGAGTCCAAGAGGCCAAGAAATGATAGAGGTGATTTCTCTCATGGTAAGTCTAGAGGTGGTGGACCTTCTCTTTTTTGCCAAAAGTACTCTATCCAAGGGTCTTCTCATTCCACTACTACAAGGATCGACAAGGATAGGGTTCCCAATCCTAATTCTCAAGAAGGTGCTCCTATTGGCCAAGTTACTCCCATATGCAAGAAGTAGGGTAAAAACCACAAGGGATAATGTCTATCCTGTTTAAATATGTGCTACTAGTGATGTAAACTGGGTCATCATGCAAAGGAATGCAAGTTCAAAGATGTTCGTCTTCAAGGCCAAGTTGATCAAGATGTCCAAGTGCAATCAAAGGGTGGTCAACGCAACAATAGATTTTATGCTCTCCATAGTAGGCAAGAGGTGGAGGAGACTCCCGATGTTGTTATCGGTATGTTACGGTATTTCACTATGATGTTTATTCTTTGCTTGATCCAGGTGCAAATTTGTCTTTTGTTTCCCTTTATGTGGCTATGAGGTTTGATGTTAGCCCTGAAATAATTTTAGAGCCTTTTTTCGTTTATACTCTAGTAGATGAGTCGATTGCATCTAAGGGAGTCTATTGAAGTTGTCTAGTTATGGTCTTCCATAAAGTTACCCTATGTGATCTAGTTGAACTTGAGATGACCGATTTTGATATTATCCTAGGTATAGATTGGCTATGTGCATGTTATGCGTCTATTGATTGTAGAATCTGAGTGGTTTAGTTCCAATTCCTGATGAACCGATCCTAGAATTAATGGATAGTAATTACGTGTTCAAAGGTCAATTTATTTCATGCCTTAAAGCTCGAAAAATGATTTCCAAGGGTTTTATTTACCATCTTGTGAGGGTTAGGGATGAAAATTCCAAAGCCCCTATTATAGAGTCGGCCCCTATTGTGAATGAGTTTTGAGAAGTTTTTCCCGATGATCTACCCGGTGTCCATCCCGAAAGGGATATTGATTTTGTTATAGACCCTCTTTCGAATACTCAACCTACTTTTATTCCTTCTTATCGGATGGCTCTGGCTGAATTAAAGGAGTTGAAAAGGCTTTATTAGACCAAGTATATTCCCATGGGGTGCTCCCAAATTGTTTGTTAGAAAGAAGGATGGTCCACTACGTATGTGCATTGAATACCGATAATTGAGCATGGTAGCTATCAAGAATAAATACCCTATTCTGAGGATAGATAACTTATTTGATTAATTGCAAGGGGCTAGTTAGTTCTCCAAAATAGACCTTCATTCTGGTTATCACCAATTGAGGGTGAGGTAGTGTGACATTCCCAAAATGTTATTTTGAACGAGGTATGGCCATTACGAATTTCTAGTTATGTCATTTGGTTTGACCAATGCCCCCACGACTTTCATGGACTTAATGAGTAGGGTGTTCAAGCAATATTTGCACATGTTTGTGATTGTATTCATTGATGACATTTTGGTTTACTCTCGAAATAAGAAGGACCATGCTAATCACTTGAGGAATGTATTGCAAACTCTAAGAGAAAAGCAACTATTTGCAAAATTCAACAAATGTACATTTTGGTTAAGGAAGGTGGATTTTCTTGGTGACATTGTGTCCAGTGAAGGGATTATGATTGATCCGAAGAAAACAGAGGTGGTTAAAAATTGGCCTAGACCACTATCTCTTTCGGATGTTAGGAGTTTCTTGGGCATAAACGGATACTATAGGAGATTTGTGGAAGGATGTTCATTGATATGGTCACCTTTGACCAAGTTGACTCAAAAGAAGGTGAAGTTTCAATGGTCGGAAGTGTGTGAAAAGATTTTTCAAAAGTTGAAAGATCGTCTCACTACCGCTCCTATCTTGATTTTGCCATAACAGTTCGATGGTTTCATGGTATATTGCGATGCTTCAAGCGTTGGTCTTGGTTGCATATTGAATCAACATGGTAAGGTAATAGCCTATGCTTCTAGGAAACTAAAGGTGTATGAACAAAATTATCCAACCCATGATCTTGAACTAGTGGCGGTTGTGTTCTCTTTGAAGATTTGGAGGCACTATTTTTATGGTGTCCATGTGGATGTGTTCACCAACAATAAGAGTTTACAATATATGTTTAAGAAAACATATTTGACCTTCCACAAAGGAGATGGCTTGAATTATTGAAGGACTATGACATGAGTGTATTATACCAACTGGGCAAAGATAATGTGGTTACCGATGCACTAAATAGATTGACCATGAGTATTGTTATACATGTTGAGGAGGGTAAGAATAAATTGATCAAAGATGTTCATACATTGGCACTTTTAGGTGTGCGTTTGGTTGATTCTAATGATGGAGGAATTCTTGTGCATATTGGTTCAAAATTGTCTCTTGAAGTGGATGTTAAGGCTAAGAAACAACATGATCTGATGTTAGTTGAATTAAAGAAGTCGGTTGCCATAAAAAACATTGAGGCTTTCTCCCAAAGGGCAGATGGTCTATTATGTTACCAAGGTCACTTATGTGTACCTAATGTTGATGGGTTGAGAGAGTTAATATTGAATGAGGCCCATAATTCTCAATATTTAATTCATCCGTGTTCCACCAAGATGTATCATGATTTAAGGGAAGTGTATTGGTGGAATGGCATGAAAACGTACATGGAGGAGTTTGTTGCTAAGTGTCCAAATTGACAACAAATTAAAGTTGAGCATCAAAGACCGAGAAGTCTAGCCCAAGGCATTGAAATTCCTACTTGGAAGTGGGAAGATGTGAACATGGACTTTGTGATGGGTTTGCCTCGTACTAAAAAGCAACATGATTCCATTTCGGCTATTGTAGATCATGTGACCAAGTCGGGTAATTTTCTATTGGTTAAGACTTCCTATAGTGCCGAAGATTTTGCTAAGTTGTATGTTCGTGAATTGGTAAAACTTCATGGTGTGCCCATATTGGATCGAGGTACACAATTCAATTTAAACTTTTGGAAGTTGTTTCAGAAGGGTCTCGGTACAAATGTTAAGTTAAGTACCACTTTCCGTCCTCAAATACACGGACCAGCCGAAAGAATGATCCAAACTTTAGAGGTTGTGCTGAGGGCATATGTCATTGATTTTAAAGGAAGTTGGGATGAACATTTACCATTGATTGAGTTTTCCTATAATAATAGTTATCACTCTAGCATCCAAATGGCTCCTTTTGAAGCATTTTATGAAAGGATAAGTAGATCCCCGGTGGGATGGTTTGATGTAGGTGAGATTACCTTTCTTGGTCTATATTTGGTGATAGATGCTATAGAGAAGATAAAACTCATAAGGGAGAGGTTGAAGACGATGCAAAGTCATCACAAGTCTCATTCCTATGTTAGAAAAAGAGTGCTTGAATTTGAGGTGGATGATTGGGTCTATTTGAAGGTTTCACCCATGAAGGGTGTAATGCATTTTTGCAAGAAAGGGAAATTTATTCAAAGGTACATTAGACCTCATAAGATAATGAGACGTGTTGGTAAGGTGTCTTATGAGTTAGATTTGCCACTTGAGTTAGCTATGGTTCACCCGGTGTTTCATGTGTCTATGTTGAGAAAGTTTATGGGTCATCCAAACTCAATTGTACCATTGGAAGATGTAACTGTAGAAGAGAATTTGACTTATGAAGAAGTTCTAGTGGAAATGTTAGACCGGAAAGTTAAGAAGTGAAGGAACAAAGAAGTTTTATCCGTCAAAGTGTTATAGAGGAATCAACAAGTAGAGAGTGATACTTGGGAGATGGAGGCGGATATGATGAAATGATACCTGTAACGTTTTCCCTCTACTCAAGCCTAAAGTAGTAAGTTGTTCTTATTTAAGGTTAATTGAACTCTTACGTATTCAGTTCTTCCTGTCATTCATATGCATGAATGATCATGTAAGTTGATTTTAAAGTCATGATTTTATGTTAATTTAAATTTTTCATGTTTCATGCATATTAAGATCATGTTCATGTTGGGTTGCTAATACTCTTTATATGTCCTTCCTAAGATAAGTTAATCTCATTTGAGGATGAATTTTCCCAAAGGGGAGATATTGTAAGACCACAGAAGTCAAAGAGTTGGAGACAAGGAGAAAATTCTTAAAATTTTGAAATGACCCATGTTTACAAGTCACCCTATGACTCGTAGAGCTTTCTACAACTCATAAAAGTGAGTCATAGAGGGAACCTTTGAGCAATGAAAGGCGTTGCTCTTAGGAGAGGTTCTATGACTCAACAGGATGACTCATTTTCCTATTGACGAGTAGTAGGGACCCCTCGTAACCAAAGATCAGAGACTCCTCAAATTGAAGAACTCAGGACCCTGCAAGACGAGTCATATTTACGACTCGTAGTCCTTTGGACGATTCATACACATGAATCATAAATGAAAGATTAGAGGCTTCATGTTTGTAGGTTTTAGGGGCCTACGGGATGAGTCCATATGATGACTCATAGACCCAAAAAAAGTCGTAGACACGACTTGTATACAAATGTCAAAGACACGAATTTTAGGCCCTTTCCTCAAACCTGCAAGACGAGTCATCTTGATGACTCCTCATTCCTTATACGACCCGTAGGAAGGGTCTCATATGGTCAAATCCCATATTTAATAAGGGGTCATTTTGTTATTTCCCAAGTTCAGTTCAATAAACCTAGACATAATTAGGGACAAGTTCAACCCTATAAATACCCAATTCTTTAAAATTTCCTCATTCACATGTCATTCTCCCAAAATTTCTCTAAGGCAAGAACTACAATTACTCTCAAGGTTTCTCTTCAATCTACAAGCTAGGGTTCCATATTTCTTCAAAGTTCTTCAATTCTAAGTTGAATTGAATAAAGCTATGTGGGGATTGATTCATGAGTTCTTTTCACACATGAAGTCCCAAAGTTTTCTCAAAGTTTTCATTCAATTTCAATTAATTATGAACCCTACTTTTGATGAATTATATTGGGCTGATTTGATATTGTGTTTAGATGTCATCAATGATCATTATATGCATGTTTTCATATGAATTGAATCATTTTAAGTTGAAACGTGAATTATCATGTATAAAGGTAATTTTAAGTTATGATTATGAAAGTTAAGGATGATTTTATAAGTTGATCATGAATTCAATGATTTTCAATGAAAGTTTCTATGATTTAAAGTTGAGATTATGATTTTATTATGAAAGTTATGATGATGATCAAAGTTATGATCAAAGAAGTTATTATAGTTTGATAAGTCCAATTCTCACACAATAATGTTAAAGATGGTGATAAGTACAATTTTCACCGAAGTTATAGATTTGTATAAATCACTAAAGTTAATGAGCTATTCCTAATATGTTTTAAAGATGGTATGATAGGCAGTTACTATCTTTCCTTATTTTGTTATGATCATGTTTTTATGAATTTTTCATTGCTATATTGACTAAACACTAAGAGGGCTTCTAAGTAGGGTTCATTCCAGTAACATAGTTAGTTACCCAAGGGAATCCTAGTACCAAGCTAAAGTCCCAAATGATGTTGCTCGCATATAATTGCCTGCATGGTCTAGCTAGTGGATCCACATATAGCACCTTTGAGTTGAGTTGAGTACCATGAAGGAGTATACCCTGGCAAGGTAGCCTCCCCCTTATCGATGAGGGTTCCATCAGATTCCATTTAATATCTCTCATGGTCTTAGATGTCAGTTGAATATCTTGTCCCAGACAAGTTAAATGTCATGTTATGAGTTTATGATGAAGTTTTATGATATGCATTGACCATAAGTTTCATATATTTTTTAAAGGCTTTTAAACCTTACTCATGTTCATTATGAATGTTCATGCATCTTATGGAATATTGATTACATTCCTTTACTTGTTCATGTATACCTCACATACTTAGTACATTCAAACATGCTAACACATATTATTCCTACATGGTCTCATAGTGTAGGGCCGGACGACACTCACGACCATCCTATTTGTGGCTAGAGTTGATTAGATTCTCATGAAGTTAGTGAGTCTTTATTCTATCGAGGATATGACTTTTATTTTTTTGTTTACTTGGAATTCTTCTAGTTTTAGAGTGATCTAGGAGCTTGTCCTAAGACCCCATCAAAGACTACAATAGAGGCATGTTTAGATGCCTTATGATGTATTCCTCTTAAACATCTATTGAGTTGACTTCCCTTAGTCCTTTTCCCATTAGTTGTTACTTTCGTTTATATTTTATTACCATGTTCTTTACCTTATGAATTCAATGACTGCTAAGATGGCTTGGTTGGGTCCTTTGCATCCAGATCGCCATGTCGCAGCTTGGCCCTAGTGTGGATCATGACACTAAAAATAACGGCCAAGTGCTTTATGGAGTGGTACAAATATTTCTTCAAAGTCGGCCCATAATTTTGCCTTGCTTAGTTCTTCAGAATGGCGTGTTTATGGTAGAAAATCCATAACTCAAAATAGGAGTAACAAAATAATGAGCTTCTTGTTCCATTGGAAAGAAAACTCAAAGCGCTATGATATAGATAAAATTCATAACCAAATTCTTTATGGATCGGTACAAATATTACTTCAAAGTCAACCCACAATTTTGCCTTGCTCAGCTCTTCAGTTTTGTTTGTCTGTGGTAGAAAATTCATAACTTGTAGTAGGAGAAACGAAATCAAAAGCTTCTTGTTTCATTGGAAAAAAACTCAAAGAACTAATATACTTTTAAAAATCAATTCCAAAAGATTTATGGATTGCTACATATATTGATTCAAATTTATCCCATAATTTTCTGCGTTGCTCGTGTCACGACCCTGACCTACTGTGATTGGCACCAACATTAAACCACTGGTGGGAGAACCATTTGCACAGCCTAAAATCATGACACTAAAAAAATAGAATAAGTTTTAAAATGCAGAAGCAGGTTTAATCAACAAAACAGAGGCTAAGTTCCCATAACCTCAAAAATGTCTAATTATCAACCCAAGCATGCAGAAAATTATCCTAGGAACTGAAAGTTAATCATACTAAAACTCTATAGAACTAACAAGTCTAGAAAGAAAAGGGGATGCAATCCTGAAAGAAACATAACTATATTGTCGAATTTTAAGTCTCGGAAGAAGGACTAGAAATAATATAGAGTACTAAGCGGCCTGAAAGAATTAGCTCACCCTTGAACTAGAAAAACTTTAATTCCTCTAAGAGATGTCTCTACCAAGCTGGCAGAATATTCCCTGTACTCAACAATGAAAAAACAAGAGTAGTATCAGTACACAAAATCAATAGTGTACTTGTAGGATCACGCGTCTAGCTAATAAGCGAGTCTTGGAAAAGTAAACCCAAAATAGTAAGCACATATATGTAGAATAGATTAACCATTTTCATCCTAATCAAAACTCAACAAAATCATAATTCATCAATTCTAATATCATGAAATTTTCACATAAGGCTCCTCTTTTAGGACCTGCAAACACTTAATTTGTGTCATAACGTGACACCCGATACAAGGGTTGTGTCGAAATGGGACACTCGATCTAATTATGTGTCCAAATATGACACATAATCCAATTATATGTCAGAACATGACACCTGACCTAAACATACAAAAAAATCACAATTTACCATCAATTATCAATATTATATCACCAAGAACAGGACATCACAAACCAGGCCAGTAGTGATTATTTCCTATGTTTTATAGCATGCTTCCCTATTCATATACACATATGTATACAATGAAGTAATTTAGCAAGTACATGAAAATATACAGGAAATAAAACCATCACCTACCTCGAATTCGAGCTTCACCATGCTAAGATGTAACAACTTTCCCTTTTCGGGTTTGTTCCACTTGTTCTTGGTCTAAAAATAGTAAATACATACAAATAATCAATATAATGGTCTACCTTAGTCGGATTATAGTATAATTCCCCTCTTAGACCAACCCATGTTCAAAAAACCCACCTAGGGCTAATTTCTACCATTACCCACAGGACAAAACCCTTCCCCAATGATCACCCATCCTTGTTTATAGGTTTTAGGAATGTAATTATGAGTTTCGGAGTGGAAATCTTAACTTTGGCATGAGCATTTATGGAAAAGTGATTAAAACCACCCTGGGTTGTCTCCTAGCATCTCAAGAACAGGTTTTGCAGAAGAAAATTATTTCTAGGGTTTTTACCCAAATTAAGTCGCAACTTTCCCGCCACAGCGGAACCATCCCAATCTTATAGGTATAATCCTGCTCTGGAGGGTTTCATGGAAACAGAGAGCTCAGAACCTGAGCTCCAAATACAATTTCATGAAACTGTAATAGCTCCATATCGTCTTGGCTATCCAAAAATTTAATCAAATTGTAAATTTGATCCCCCCAACTATCACCAAGTCACCCTAGACCTCGCATGACTCAGAATTTATCCAATTCTAGCCTAGACTCAAAGTTTCCAAAGTTACTACCCATAGTTTTCTGGCCCAAATTTCTTTTCCCTTGGCCAATCCATAATGACGGGGATAGTCATTACAATAAATACCAATTTATCCATCAGTCGTCCCAAAGTGACCAACTAGGGAAAATAAGGCTAAAGTAGAGATAGGGTAGTACCTGCTTCGGTAAACAACTAAGGATACTTTTCTCGTATGTCCTTCTCGTTTACCCAATTAGCTTCCTCCACTGAATGATGCATCCATTGTACTTTTACCATATTGTTCTCTTTAGTCCTCAACTTCTGAACGTCGCCATCAAGGATTGCAATCGACTCTTCCTCATAGTGGAGATCCTTATCTAACAGAACTGAGTCCTATTTAATAATGTGATCTCTATCCCCGTGGTACTTTTTAAGCATTGACACATGGAATATCGGATGTACTCCCAGCAAGCTAGGTTGTAAGGCCAATATGTACGCCACTGGCCGTACATAGTCAAGAATTTCAAAGGGTTCATTATAGCGAGGATTGAGCTTGCCCTTCTTACTAAACCTAACTACCCCCTTAATGGGTGAAACTTTTAGGAGTACTTACTCGCCCACCTGGAAATTCATATCCCTCACCTTACGGTCAGCATACTCTTTGTGACAACTATGGGCCGCTAGAAGCTTATCTTGGATGCTTCTTACCTTATCTTGAGCATTCTTTACTAAGTCTATCCAAGAGGATCCACATCTCCTACTTCAAACCATCCTATAGGAGATGAGCATCCCCTCCCATAATGATCTTCCAAGGGTTCCATCTAAATGCTAGAATGGTAGCTATTGTTGTAGTAGAACTTGCACAAGGGCAATAAATTCTCCCAATATCCCCCAAAGTCGATCACACATGCTCTCAATATATCTTCCAATACTTAAATAGTTCTATCTGATTATCCATCTGTCTGTAGATGGAAGGCAGTATTGAAAGTGAGTTGAGTGCCCAACTCTTCATGTAACTTTCCCCAAAATTTAGAGGTGAACTGTGTACCACAATATGAAATAATGGAAAGGGGAACCCCATACAGCCGTACTATCTTCTTCACATAAATTTTTGCCAAGTGTTGCACATTGTAGTCTACTCTAAATAGAATGAAATATGTCGACTTCATCAACCTATCAACCACCACCAAACTAGAATCATAGTTCCCCAAGGTCTTATGAAGTCCCACCATGAAATCTATGGCTATTCTTTCCCACTTCCATTCTGGAATGGACATTCTTTGATGTAACCCTGCAAGTCTTTGGTGTTCATATTTCACCATTTTCAATTCTGGCACTTGGGTACATACTTGTATTCTTCATACTCGGCCACCAATATAGATGTTTTAAGTCTTGGTATATCTAGGTTACTCCAGGGTGAATATAGTATTGCGAACCATGAGATTCAAACAGAACCTTCTGAATTATGCCATCTACTCGGGCAACACAAATCCTTCCCTTCAAGTTGAGCACCCCACCTATATCAAGTACTGAATCTGTGGCCTTGGCCATCGAAACTTTTTCTCTAATCTCATTCAAATTTACATATTCAATTTTTTTGGCCTTAATCTATTCTATAAAAATGGGCCTTAGATGAATACTAGCCATCACCCCACCCTTTTTTGAGATGCCTAGACTCGTGAACATGGACTCTAAGGCTTGAATATCCCTAGTCAGTGGCCGCTTGCAGGCTCCCAAATAGGCTAGACTACCCATACTAACTAGTTTCTGACTTAAAGAGTCTGCTACCATATTAGCCTTACCTAGATGATACTGGTGACATTGTAGTCTTTGGGCAATCCTGAAAGAAACATAACTATATTGTCGAATTTTAAGTCTCGGAAGAAGGACTAGAAATAATATAGAGTACTAAGCGGCCTGAAAGAATTAGCTCACCCTTGAACTAGAAAAACTTTAATTCCTCTAAGAGATGTCTCTACCAAGCTGGCAGAATATTCCCTGTACTCAACAATGAAAAAACAAGAGTAGTATCAGTACACAAAATCAATAGTGTACTTGTAGGATCACGCGTCTAGCTAATAAGCGAGTCTTGGAAAAGTAAACCCAAAATAGTAAGCACATATATGTAGAATAGATTAACCATTTTCATCCTAATCAAAACTCAACAAAATCATAATTCATCAATTCTAATATCATGAAATTTTCACATAAGGCTCCTCTTTTAGGACCTGCAAACACTTAATTTGTGTCATAACGTGACACCCGATACAAGGGTTGTGTCGAAATGGGACACTCGATCTAATTATGTGTCCAAATATGACACATAATCCAATTATATGTCAGAACATGACACCTGACCTAAACATACAAAAAAATCACAATTTACCATCAATTATCAATATTATATCACCAAGAACAGGACATCACAAACCAGGCCAGTAGTGATTATTTCCTATGTTTTATAGCATGCTTCCCTATTCATATACACATATGTATACAATGAAGTAATTTAGCAAGTACATGAAAATATACAGGAAATAAAACCATCACCTACCTCGAATTCGAGCTTCACCATGCTAAGATGTAACAACTTTCCCTTTTCGGGTTTGTTCCACTTGTTCTTGGTCTAAAAATAGTAAATACATACAAATAATCAATATAATGGTCTACCTTAGTCGGATTATAGTATAATTCCCCTCTTAGACCAACCCATGTTCAAAAAACCCACCTAGGGCTAATTTCTACCATTACCCACAGGACAAAACCCTTCCCCAATGATCACCCATCCTTGTTTATAGGTTTTAGGAATGTAATTATGAGTTTCGGAGTGGAAATCTTAACTTTGGCATGAGCATTTATGGAAAAGTGATTAAAACCACCCTGGGTTGTCTCCTAGCATCTCAAGAACAGGTTTTGCAGAAGAAAATTATTTCTAGGGTTTTTACCCAAATTAAGTCGCAACTTTCCCGCCACAGCGGAACCATCCCAATCTTATAGGTATAATCCTGCTCTGGAGGGTTTCATGGAAACAGAGAGCTCAGAACCTGAGCTCCAAATACAATTTCATGAAACTGTAATAGCTCCATATCGTCTTGGCTATCCAAAAATTTAATCAAATTGTAAATTTGATCCCCCCAACTATCACCAAGTCACCCTAGACCTCGCATGACTCAGAATTTATCCAATTCTAGCCTAGACTCAAAGTTTCCAAAGTTACTACCCATAGTTTTCTGGCCCAAATTTCTTTTCCCTTGGCCAATCCATAATGACGGGGATAGTCATTACAATAAATACCAATTTATCCATCAGTCGTCCCAAAGTGACCAACTAGGGAAAATAAGGCTAAAGTAGAGATAGGGTAGTACCTGCTTCGGTAAACAACTAAGGATACTTTTCTCGTATGTCCTTCTCGTTTACCCAATTAGCTTCCTCCACTGAATGATGCATCCATTGTACTTTTACCATATTGTTCTCTTTAGTCCTCAACTTCTGAACGTCGCCATCAAGGATTGCAATCGACTCTTCCTCATAGTGGAGATCCTTATCTAACAGAACTGAGTCCTATTTAATAATGTGATCTCTATCCCCGTGGTACTTTTTAAGCATTGACACATGGAATATCGGATGTACTCCCAGCAAGCTAGGTTGTAAGGCCAATATGTACGCCACTGGCCGTACATAGTCAAGAATTTCAAAGGGTTCATTATAGCGAGGATTGAGCTTGCCCTTCTTACTAAACCTAACTACCCCCTTAATGGGTGAAACTTTTAGGAGTACTTACTCGCCCACCTGGAAATTCATATCCCTCACCTTACGGTCAGCATACTCTTTGTGACAACTATGGGCCGCTAGAAGCTTATCTTGGATGCTTCTTACCTTATCTTGAGCATTCTTTACTAAGTCTATCCAAGAGGATCCACATCTCCTACTTCAAACCATCCTATAGGAGATGAGCATCCCCTCCCATAATGATCTTCCAAGGGTTCCATCTAAATGCTAGAATGGTAGCTATTGTTGTAGTAGAACTTGCACAAGGGCAATAAATTCTCCCAATATCCCCCAAAGTCGATCACACATGCTCTCAATATATCTTCCAATACTTAAATAGTTCTATCTGATTATCCATCTGTCTGTAGATGGAAGGCAGTATTGAAAGTGAGTTGAGTGCCCAACTCTTCATGTAACTTTCCCCAAAATTTAGAGGTGAACTGTGTACCACAATATGAAATAATGGAAAGGGGAACCCCATACAGCCGTACTATCTTCTTCACATAAATTTTTGCCAAGTGTTGCACATTGTAGTCTACTCTAAATAGAATGAAATATGTCGACTTCATCAACCTATCAACCACCACCAAACTAGAATCATAGTTCCCCAAGGTCTTATGAAGTCCCACCATGAAATCTATGGCTATTCTTTCCCACTTCCATTCTGGAATGGACATTCTTTGATGTAACCCTGCAAGTCTTTGGTGTTCATATTTCACCATTTTCAATTCTGGCACTTGGGTACATACTTGTATTCTTCATACTCGGCCACCAATATAGATGTTTTAAGTCTTGGTATATCTAGGTTACTCCAGGGTGAATATAGTATTGCGAACCATGAGATTCAAACAGAACCTTCTGAATTATGCCATCTACTCGGGCAACACAAATCCTTCCCTTCAAGTTGAGCACCCCACCTATATCAAGTACTGAATCTGTGGCCTTGGCCATCGAAACTTTTTCTCTAATCTCATTCAAATTTACATATTCAATTTTTTTGGCCTTAATCTATTCTATAAAAGTGGGCCTTAGATGAATACTAGCCATCACCCCACCCTTTTTTGAGATGCCTAGACTCGTGAACATGGACTCTAAGGCTTGAATATCCCTAGTCAGTGGCCGCTTGCAGGCTCCCAAATAGGCTAGACTACCCATACTAACTAGTTTCTGACTTAAAGAGTCTGCTACCATATTAGCCTTACCTAGATGATACTGGTGACATTGTAGTCTTTGGGTAACTCCATCCACCTCCGCTATTTCAAATTCAAGTTTTTCAGGGTGAATACATGATGCAAACTGTGGTGATAAGTGAAAATCTCATACTTGACACAATAAAGGTAATGTCTACAGATTTTTAGGGCAAACACTATCGCTGCCAACTCCAAGTCATGATTTAGGAAGTTTCTCTCATGCAACTTCAACTCCCTTGAAGTACAGCCTATGACATTCTTATCATGTATCAAAACAACATCCAAACCTGAATGTGAAGCATCATAATAAATAATAAAGTCTTTTCCTTTAATCGATAGGGTCAAAATAAGGGTTGTGGTTAAAAGAGTCTTAATCTTTTGGAAGCTCTCTTCACATTTGCTAGTCAACTCAAATGGCACCTCCTTTTTAGTGAATCTATTCAAATGAGTAGAGATAGAAGCAATGTTCTTCATGAATCAGAGATAATAAGTGCCAATCCCACAAAACTCCTAACTTTGATCACGGAACTAAGTCGAGCCTATTTCTTGACTACTTTAATCTTTTATGGGTCTACCATTATCCCTTTCTTTGAAACAACATGGCTCAAAAAGGCAACTGAAGGAAACCAGAATTCACAATTAGAAAGTTCTGCGTACAACTTCTTTTTTCCTAAAACACCTAGCATAATACGAAAATGATTGGCATGTTCCTGTTAACTTCTTCAATACACCAAAATATCATCTATAAACATAATAACGAATGAATCCAGAATGGATTGAACCCCACATTCATCAAACTCATGAAGGTTATGGGTGCTTTGGTTAGTCCAAAAGACATCACTAATAATTCATAGTGCCCGTCCCTAGTCTAAAAGTTGTGTTAGAGACATCCTCAGGCCTAATCTTCAATTGATGATAGATAGACCTGAGATCAGTCTTTGAATAGACCGATGCACCTTCTAACGGATCAAAAAGGTCATCAATATGTGTCAAGGGATACTTATTTTGGATGGTCACCTTATTCAATTGTCTGTAGTTAATGCACATTCCCATGCTACCATTCTTTTTCTTAACAAATAACACCGGAGTACCCCATGGAGAAGTACTGGGATGGATAAATCCCTTATCAATGAGTTCTTAGATTTGATACTTAAGCTCTCTCAACTCTGCCTAAGCCATACGGTAGGGAGGAATAGAAATTGGATGAGTGCCCGCCTCTAAGTGAATATAGAAATCTATGTTTCTGTAGGGAGGCATACCAGGAAAGTCTGAAGGACATACTTTTGGAAACTCACGTACTATGAGAATAGACTCAATATAGGGAGAGTCTAAATCAACATTTTGAATATGGGCCAAATAGTCCAAACAACCCTTCCCCACCATTTTGCTAGCCTAGAGAAAGGATATGACCTTAACTGGCTTAAGCTTGTACACTCCTTCCCACTCTAACATTTCCCTCCCCGGGATCTCTAGAGTCACAGATTTTGCATTATAATTAAGTACAGAAAAATAGGGGGAAACTAAGTCAGCCTATGATTACATTGAAATCGATCATGTCTAAAATTATTAGGTCAAACCAAGTTTGAAACCCATAAAAACCACAAAATAAGTACGATAAACATGAGTGACTATGGCCGACTCTCCAACAGGGTAGAAACATGGATAGAGGCATCAAGTATATCACATAGTGCATCAAAATCCAAGGCATATTTCACGGACAGCATATGAATAAGTAGACCCCATAGTGAATAAAACAGTAGTCATTTGGTCACATACAAGAATAGTACCTATGATTACTACTCTGACGCCTTTGCCTTGATCTTACCTAGAAATTCATAAAACTAAGCCCGATTATGCTGCACCTCAACCTACACTACTATTACCTCAACCCCCATGGCATTTCTGGTTTCTTCCTTGCCTATATTGTGGACATCCTCTACCATTGCCTTCCTCAGTCGTGGGTTCTACTACTCTGGCTTGCTAGGGTGCTTAAACTGTCCCTCGAGGGTTGGGAAATTCTCTCCTTATATGCCCCATCTATCCACAATTGATGCAGCCACAAGCAAAAGATGGCTTGCTACTTGGGAACGATGATTCTTGACCCTTATGGGTTGGATGCTGCTGGGAGTTCCTGAAAAAATGCCAGTAGAACTAGGAAGAGCTGACTAAATTGGCCGGACTATAATTGCTGGCCTACCTGACCCTCTAGAATAAGATCCCTGAAAATTACCTATACTTTTGACTTCTTCAACATAGACTTGGCCTTCCCATCTCCCCTCACACCCTCTACCTTCTTCATAAAATCAATGACTTCATTGAAACTTTAGCCTAACGAAGTCATGTGAATTGACAACAACTTCAATTTGGGTTCAACCCCTTCACAAACAACTAGATTCTTTCTTCTTTTGTGGTTACTAGCTGAGTTTAATACCAGGACAGTGCATGAAATCTTTCCTTATAGTCACCCACCGATAGCCTCATAGGCAACCACTGACATACCACATTTTTCTACAGCGATGAACTCATCCTTTTTGCGATCTCTCAAGGTCTGTGGAACATATTCTCTAAGAATAAGGCACAAAACTGCATCTCCAAGTAAGTGGGGGTAGAACTGGCAAGCGAAACTCTACAAAGCCCTCCACTATTACTTGGCCTCACCCTGTTGTTGTAAAGTCACAAATTCTACCACATGATGATGTACTATGCCTATCTTATGCAACCTCTCATAGAAATCAAGGATGAACTCATATGCATCCTTATTTTTTTAGAACAGTAGAAAACTTGAGGCTTAAGTTTCAGGAACTTAGTGAGAATGTCATGTTCAGTACCTGTCATGATTGGACCCATGAGGTGTTTGAAAAAGGCATCAGTGGTTACCACCTCATCTACCAAAGGGGCAGCTGCAGCAAATGGATGAGAAACAGGGCCTTGTGTCGTAGGCATGGTGGGAATGGCTCCAGTTCATGAAGACCACTTAGGAAAGCCATGATCTACTAATATAGGATGTGGTCAAGAGGGGGAAATTCGGCAGCCCCATCTTGAGTATCTTTCTTATATTTAGAAACTATTTCTTCCTCCAACTCTAGGTTATCCTCTAACTCATTCTAGGGAGCGGGAGGGTCCTCACCTACTAGTACTTCTTCAACTAGAGCCTAAACCTTGGTAGGTGTTGCTCTCTCTCACCCTCTCCCATGCCTACCTCTCCGGCGTCTACCTCATTCGTGCCCTCATATGTCTCTCTCCTCCTCTGGTTCAGTTGGAGCCACGGGCCAAACATCATTATAGAAGGTAGTAACCATCTGCGGACAAGAGAATAAGAGGAGTTAGATACCAATTTGGATCACCAGTTACCAATTGGAATCAAGTCATAGCACGAAGGAAAGAAGGAAGAGAAACTTTTTCTAAAGCCCTATATCCTCTCAAAGAAAAGTATAGATGTGTCTGTACTATTCTGCAAGACTCTAATAGACTCATTTTTGTATGACGAGATAAAGGAACTTAGGACTCTGATATCAACTTTGTCACAACCTTGACCCCTCGTGACTGGTACCCATACTAACCCTATGGTAGGAGAACCATTTGCACAACCCAAAATAACAACACTAACAACATATAACAAGTTTAAAAAATGCGGAAGTAGCTTTAATCAACAAAACATAGGCTGAGTTACCATAAACTTAGAAATGTTTAATTATCAACTCAAACATGCAGAAAATCATCCTAGGAACAAAAAGTCAATCGTACCAAAACTCTAAAGAACTAACAAG